>NC_062570.1:93727500-94330681 GCF_022837055.1 Prionailurus viverrinus
TCTTGAGACCTACATGTTTCACTTTTATTCTACTGGTATATGACCCCCTTTCATTTGAGAAGCTACCTGAGGAAAAATGCCTGCCCAATTGCAGAAGAAACCAATGTCCACTCCCTATATTAATCAGCCAAACTTTTCCCTTTGAAGGCATACAAATAAACAACTAAAGATTAACAGAAATTTATTTCTGTTAATAAGGGAAATAAGAAATAAGAGAAACAAATATTAAAACTACTCTCCAGATGACCAATAGTATAAACCCAGAAAGAAGTTTAATTTAAGTGAATATTATTTATATTTGTGTTGTATTGTAGCAACTTATTAAAAGCAAAGATACCATTTTAAAAGGTAAGAGGTAAATTAGGATGACCAATAAAATCTGAATAGAATCCTGAACCTGATTACTTAACTGGAGATCTGAAAGATAAAAATCAAGAAAACTTCTAGATTATAGAGCTAGAGAAAAAAAGTGATGTAAAGTATAGAAGTTAATTCAGAAGAAGTATATAGATCTAAGCGTTGGAAAGTACATCTAATGGAGTCTCACAATGAAAGAAATAACAGAGGGAAAGACATAATAATAGAAGAAAATCTCCTGTCTTCAAGCCTGAAATATTCTCTCCAGTGTCTACAGTACCAATAAAAGTATATTTGAAAACAAAAATAAAATAAAAGTACATCTATGCTCAGACTTATGTTGGAGAAATGTTAGTATTATGAAGACAATTTTTAAACCTTTTAAAGAGAGTGTGTGTGGAACATGTAAGGAGAAGGAAAGGCCTCATAGCCTTGCAAAAATTATTAACTTAAAAAATTTAAAATACACTAGGGATGCTAGAGGACAGCAGTGTACTGTTTTAAAAGTTCAAAGATAGTTTGAATCTAAATTCCTAAATATAGTTAAAATAAGGACATTTGCAAAAGTCAATGGCTCAGAATATTTAGGCTTTGTGAATCTTTTGAAAAAGATGTGCCCTGAAGATATACTACAAAAGTTTTTTTAAAAAGAATGGGAAAAGCCCAATAAAATGAATTACACGTTAATAGAGATGAAGCAGAAAACAATTAGAAAGACTATAAAAGACAATTAGAGAAATACGGAAAGACATCCTTAATAAGAAAGTGTACCCCTTGCATAAATACATAATTAAGAGATGAAAGTTTCCTAACTCATGATGAAAACACATGTTCCTATTAAAAACAACTCATACACTCAGCTTAGTGTTGCCTGCTACTAGATTGACGATTTCCTTCAAGTCAAGGTGCTTACATCCTTTATCTTTGCACCCCAGGTGTGTAAACACTTAGCATAAGTGAATATCCCTGAGGCATTTCTCAGTTCAACAGATCTAAATCAAACTTCCTCCCTTATGGCCATTCTCTGGAGTATACCACTATATCTGGCCTGGGAAGCAGAACTGAGAGAAAAAATTCAGTTCTTTTATACTCTGCAACCAGAGAATCACCAAATTTTGTTACCCCCATCTCTTCAGTGAAACACGAATCCACAGTCTTCTATCTCCATTGTCCTAGCCTGAGTACTAATTATTAACCAAAGGACTGTCGGAAGAGAATCTTAACTGGTCTCCCTCCCTGATGCATCTCTCTCTTTGAGTGAATTCATCATTTGTATGCAAAGACTTAATACTGTGCAGTAGAAAGTAGAAAATTTTATATTGCATCTTATTACAGAAATCACTATTTTTCTTACAGTATCTACCTATTCTCCTTTTCTTCGAGAGCAATATGACTCATAATTTTTATCTACCCACGTGGTTAAGTAGAACAAAAATTACCTACATCCTTCCTTTTTGCACATACATGCTTTTGCTAAAGGAATGTAAAAAAAAAGTGGTTGTACAACTTCTAGAAAATAACATGTAAAGGATCAAGAAGATAAAAAATTGTAAGCCATATATTGGGGACAGTGAAGTTGGATCCTTGATGATAACACACTCTTCATTACTGGTCATGGTCTATGCTTATGTGCAAAAGACATCGACCTCTGTAATTTTTTTACCATTATAATTCTGTGTTTTCTGTCACCCACATAAATATTTATTACAACCTAATACACCCCTAAATAATATTAGACTTCCTCAATGACCATCAAGGCTATTCCCAATGTGTTTAAAACCTGTCTTCTAACATTGTATCCTACGACATTCTGCCACATAACATGTATTCTTGCCAATCCAATCATTAATCATTTTTTCCCTTCCACCATTCATAAAGTTTCCCTATTTCCTCTGTCACATTTTTCTCTGCCCACTTCCTCTCCAAGCCTTTGGTTCACCAATCATGCTTAGGTTCAATGGGTAAATTGAGTAAAAATGAAATAGCTTTTCTGGTTTAAATTTGCTTCCTTTGGCACACATCAATCTCAACAACACAACAAAGATCAAGAGATACTGAATTTCCAATCACTTCAAAAACCTAAAAAATCCTATGAAATGTCAACCTAACTAAACCATTGCTGTATTCTAATATATTTTCCTTTGTTGGCTTCCAAGAATAAGAAATGAGAGGTAAATTTACTCCTGTTTTCTGTTTGTACATCCTATTACAATATCTCTTCCTAAGAATGGTTATAGTTTATTAGTGTGTTTTTTGGAAACTTAAATGTAGGGAGATGAAAACAGCCTAGATAAACAGACACATAAACACATAGATTGAAATAAACACACACACACACACACACACACACACACACACACACAGGTGTGCAAAATAAAAATGTCTTATACTCTTCATATCCATTGTAGATCTGGGAAAAACAGCCATTGAATATATTTTTTGTGACCTTCCTCCCTCCATATACCTATATACAATCACTGACTTCTATTTGATAAGTGTTCTCTTGTTCGGTGTTTTAGTACTAACTTCCTGTTACTATTGAGTTCAAATTCAAAATTTGATGAATACATACCAATTACATCCAATTTGGAAGCCTTACGCAATTTACTTTAAAGATCTATCACTTTCATTGGCACTCATTTGCAGCATCATTGTACTCAGTCTCATCTGCAGGAGCAGTGATTGTCAGCACTCAGGAATCTGTCAGGCCGCTCAAGGGTGCCCATCTCAATCAGAGGGGAAAAATGACAAAAGGAAGCATTATGCCTCATTAAATGATATTACAGACACTGCCGTGCTCTAATCTGTAATTGAAAATAATTTCAAAATCACACAAAGAATGGCCTCCTGTGAATTTTCTAACACCTTCAAATTCAGACCCAGTTTCAAGACATTTAATGATTACATTATACAGTCAATCCATCCAAGCCAGAAAAGCTGCCGCTCTCCACTCTTTGAGTTGGAGCATATATATTAGAGACAAAGAGGAACCATCATGAAAGAAGAAAAATGGTGCCTCACAAAGAGCTCCTTGAGAGTCAGAATTTAGGAAGACTTTGCTGCCACAGACTAATGTCCACTCTACAAAGCCTTCACAAGGAGAGGTCCCTATTTCTGGCACTGCAGAGCAAGACAAACCACCCGCATGCCCACTGGCTGACCTCTGACCTTCTGAATTGTGTGCACCAAGTGAAAGTTGAAACACATCCACAGTGCAGGAGAAGGTTTACACTATGCCTGCAAGGACTGCTCAGGATTGGAGATAAACAGAAGGCTTTTGCTATTTCTGGCTGACAAGTTCCCTTCAGCAGCAATGCACTTTCACAGGAGGAAAAGCTTAAAAACAAAAAGGGGCAGTAAACCAGTGGCAGTAGTCATTTCAACAATTGGGAGTATCTGGGGTAGTTTACTTTTTCCTTAAAAAAAATCTTAATCCTACTTTCCTCCTGGGAATGATCTGTAGACTTGGTGGGACAACTCCAGCCACCCGAATTCAATTTCACTCAGCCTTAAATTATTGAGCAAATACTGTACATCAGACACTGTGCTACATGTTAACAAAATATGGTTACTCTATTATAAACCTAACATCTGAAGGAAAAGCGATGATAGCATGAGGTTGGGAGGAAGAGGTTGCTGATGCTTAAAATTAAAATCAGTTCATGATACACACAAGAATTAATAGGATGACACTGGCAAATGTGTCATGCCCATAGGTAGTAAAATGGAAAGGTTAGAGACAAAAGGACTTCAATGAAGTTTCTTAAGTAGTAATCAGAGAAAGAATATTTTCATCAGTTGAGACCATATTCTTGATGATCTGGACGGAATTTCTTTTTTTTATTTTAATGTTTATTTATTTATTTTGAGAGAGAGAGAGAGAGAGAGAGAGCGAGCATGGGTGCATGAGTTGGGGAGGGGCAGAGAGTGAGGGAAAGAGAGAATCCCAAGGAGGCTCCATGTTGTCAGCACAGAACCCAATGTTCCCACAATCATGAGCTGAAATCAAGAGCTGGTTGCTCAATGGCCTGAGCCACCCAAGCACCCCTGGATGGAATTTCTTATATTATCATATCTCATGCATCTGAGTTTTCCAAACAGTATTTCTGTCATTAATACTCAATCCTAAACTTTGTTGTTTTTTTTTTTTCTGTAAACTGTACTGATGGGCATAGACTTCAAAAGATAACAACAAAATCTTTGTTTATGGGGAGTTTCTTGAGATCCTTCAGAGTTAACCAGCTTGTCCAAGGGCAAAGCCATATAGAGAATTCAGAATTTCTGAGGGTTTAGTAGAGGATTATGGAGATCATATGGACTCCAACTCAGGCCAATGTGAGATTGAATGCTGCTTCTGCCATAAACTAGTAAGGTGAAGTCAAGCATTGTCCTTTGTCCAGTTATCTAGCTTTGAACTTCAGATCTTCCATTTACCACCTGTGGCCTTGGGCAAGATATATAACATCCCACAGCTTTGTTTTTTCCACTATAAAATGGAGATAACAAAAGAAACTACTTCAGGAGTTGTGAGAATGAGGTGAGTTAATGTAAATAAAATGTTTAATACAATAAGGGCTCAATAAATAGAGATAATTCAGTTTGTTCATCAAATCTGTTTAATAATTCAATGAAATAACTCTTTAAGTAAATTCTTATTTCAGTGTCTAGAACATACAATGCTTTCTCCACTTTGCACCTCTCCCATTGTACTAGAACAATCTTCCTAAAAGTTTCTGTGTGTAGGTTTGCATAAACCTTCTGTTAGGTAGGGATAACTTTTTAAAAAGTAAGTAATAGTGGTAAATCATCAATTAGAAGAAATTTCTGAAATAAAGTAAGAGTAAAACCTGAAAATTGGGCACGGGTTGTATAATAAACATAGATGTTTACTTATAATAGAAAAAAAAAATGAGAGGAAGGAAAGCAGGAAGGGAGGGAAGGAGGGGAGGAAGGAGTGGGGAGGGAACAAAGAAAAGAGCAAAGAAGAGAGGAAGGGAGGAAGGCCAGGTAGCCTACTTGTTAAGAGTGGGTCCTTTTATTCCACATGTCCATAAAATCTCTGAATATTCTCTATTTGAATATTTTAAATTTTAATATTTTCGATTTGAATGACAAAATAATTTTCCTGAACAGGGAGTCTGCTGTATTTTTAATATGGTCATTGTAAATGACCCAAACTGAAGTCTTTTCAATATTACACCTGGTTGGTGATACTAGTCAATGAAATTCACTTATTAAATATTGATAATACCAATGGAGGTGACACTAAAAATCTCTTCCATCCATAACTTGAGAGTTTATTTAAAATCTTGTCCACACACAATTATATCAAATAGCCATGGCAAAAAAAGGAGGGAATGGGGTAAAAAGCACTTTATATTGTATCTTAATTATTCAGGGGATAATTAGAAGCATGTAGCATGCTTCTAAACTTAGAAATGGCAAATAGTCCAGATGACTTTGTATTATCTATATTAAAGGTGTAGGTTTCAGATTCTGTACTCTTTCCTTCAAAGACGGTATGCACACCACTAAAACTAACACGAGGCCCTGGGGTGCTTGGGTGGCGCAGTTGGTTAAGCTTCTGACTCTTGATCTTGGCTCGGGCCATTATCTCAGAGTTTGTGAGTTTGAACTCCACATCCAGCTCTGCGCTGATGGTGTGGAGCCTGCTTGGGATTCTCTCTCCTTCTCTCTGCCCCTCCCCCCACTTGTGCACATGTGCTCTCTCTCAAAAAAAAAAAAAAAGAAAAAAGAAAAAAGAAAAAGAAAAAAAGACTACATGAAGCCCTGGTAATGATAAATTTAAATTCAACAAATATTTCTGAATACTAATTATGGGCCAGGTCTTGTACTTTATAAGCATAGGAGATAGATAGATAAAGATAGATAATAGATAAAAGATAGATAATAGATTTCTTGCTCTCAAAGAGCTCATTAAGAAGGGTAAGAAGAGACCCAAATACACACAAAACAAATATGTATTACCTAGTGATAGAAATTCTTCCATTTAGCCAGTTAGGAGACTTTACTAATCATTAAAACAGAAAACTAAAAGGGAGAAAAGAGAATTAGAACTCTTACAACTACAAAATAGAAACAAGAGCTGACTTTTGCTAGAACCAATCCAATGGCATCCAGGAGCAGTTTCTTTCTCTTCAATGCTATCGTTCTTATTTCCAGAACTCCTTAAACTCCACCCATCCCAACACTTGTGTGGTCCAAAACATGGCTAGAGAACCTGAGAGCCTCACATCACACTTTTCTGAGATCATTTGTAAAATACAGTGTCTCGCATGGTAGTCATCAAACAAGACCTAAGATTTACTGTCTTTAATTGGCTTCTGTGCAGATCACTGAACAAGCAAATGTGGTCAAAGGGATGGGACATGCTGATCAATGCTTAAACCTTGGGTTTGGGTAAATTCACCCAAACTGCTTGGCTAACGCTGGGGAAAGAGGCACATTCCCCATTGAAGACAACACTATATTGTTGGCTAGAGGAGGGTGTGAGTGAGTGAGCGAGTGAGCGAGTGTTAATGCATGGAACAAGTGTGATAACAGGACATAACAGGACATTGTGATGGTGTGCAGAGCCTAGGAGGTCAACTGACAAGCGCTCACTATAGATATTGAGTTCAATTTAAATTGGTTGTGAAAAGGGAAAGTGGTCTTCTCCATGGGGAGGTGAGAGAAAAGTTCAAGAAGTTGATTTTTAAGTAGTTTAACTCTCACCACCTCTTTCAAGAAGATGTGGTATATATATATATAATCATATCTCATGCATCAACAAGAGCCTAAAGAAAGTATTCATCCCTCACACAGTACGTAGTCACACACTACATTTTAAATACACCTGCAATAAGCTGAGGTACAACAATTAGTTCCCTAGTATTTCATCACCTTTGAAGGATATAATAAAATCTCCAATCCTTTTCAACTGTAGATACGCACTAGAAAAGATGCTGCATGATGGCAGGGGCTTTGTCATTTTCACCTGTTGGAACCCCATGATGCAAAACACTACAGGACATGTATTACAGGTTTGAGAGTGAATGAATGAATACATGAATGAAAGGATGAAGAAAGCCTTGCTACAGAAATGATTGTAATAAGGTACTGAAGCTACCAAGTACACTTCCTCAAAATATGAAAGGAATAAGATAACTTTGTTTTTAACTCAACTGAAACCATGTTTCCAACTCCACTGAAACTTTGCTTCCAAGTATTGGCAGCAGTCCCAAATTCTATTTCTAAGGTAAACATGCCTAGGGTTAACGGATTTGTGAGTTTGATTCCTGCATTGGGCTCTGTGCGGACAGCTCAGAGCCTGGAGCCTGCTTCAGATTCTGTGTCTCCTCCTCTCTCTGCCCTTCCCATGCTCATGCTCTGTCTCTTTCTGTCTCTCAATAATAAGTAAATGTTAAATAAAAATTTAAAAAATATAAATTAAAAAAATATAAAAAGAACCTTGCAAAATCTTCCAACATATGTTCTAGAAAAGCCCAGATATTCAAAATGCTCCAGAAGCAAAGGGTTACTTGATCAAATGCATTAGAACCACTGCATTCTATATTTTCTTTCAACATTCATATTCCATTCATTCCACGTGAATTTTAATTTGTATCTTACTCCTTACTTCATTTCTCTCTCTCCCCCCAAACAAGCTTTGTTTATTTCAGTTTAAATCACAATGCTTTCAAGTCATGGGCCTGAAAGTGTCATGTTTAATTTGCTAAATGAATATATATTCATTTACATTTTTATAAACTGTGCTTTTGTTTGATGAGGCATGAATGTTTGACTTGATTCATATGAGCTCCAATTTTCTATCAAGGAAAAGATGTAGCCACACTGCCATTACTGAGAAGAAAAAGCTGTATGTCTTTTGGAGATGGACTGCCACATTTCCAGAATTTCCTGACCTCTGCTTTGTGGTTGGCTGTGGACTCTGACACAGCTGTGACAAAGCCAGGTTGGGGACGGGAGAATAGAAGTGGGATATTTGTATAAGAGGTACAAAGTCTCTGAGTGGGTTGAAAAGCCTTTTTTTTCTTCCTCTTCTGTTTTAAAACCGATTTCTTCTCCCCATTCTCTGTTTTGCTTCATTCTGTGATTGATCTCTTAAGTTGTTATTATTATTCTGAACTAGACTGAAGTTCCTTGTCAACTGCTTAGGGAGTGTGCTGGGATAAAGATTATTTCCTATGCACCTTTATTTGATTCTATTAGCACAATGTTACTAACACGGGGCAGTTCACAGCACAACTATGTAAAGCTCATAGCACAGAATATCACATATATATGATGGGAGGTGAGCAGGGGGAAGGATGAGCTTTTAGGACACTGAAAACCTAAGCACAGGACCATGCTGTATTCTCTGCATAAGCATGAGGGCTTACTATGGCTCAATTTGCTTCAAGAATCAAGAGAGCTGGACAGTTTGAAACATGCTCTGAAACAGAAATAAGCATATTATTAGGGGAAGTTATATGGAAATAGACAACAGTATAAGAAGAAATTTGTTATTTTCAAAACACTGGCAGGTCCCAACTATGCCAACATGCCATTTCTTGGTACACTATGCCCTGTGGAAAACACAGAGGTAACAGAAAAGTCAGGCCAAGGTATGCTATATTGCAATATAGATATATCTCTCTCCCAGGATATCAGGCCCGAAATCATTGTGACTTTTTTTAACATGATGGTCTTCTTGGATGGATAAGGGTGTGTATATTTAGCTAAAGCAATCATTTGAACAGATATTTGCACTGGAAGCACTGGCAGAACCTGATGGACTAGAGCCCAGGTTTAATGGGCATTGTATGTAGTAGGAGATAGAACTTTACTCCCGAATGTTAAAGCCACTTTATCTGCTAAATCTTCAGTACTGGGTTAAATGACTTGGAAATTGTGTTAGTCACAGTTCTCCAAAGAAACAGAATCAACAGAGTAGAATATATATATATGTGTGTGTGTGTGTGTATATATGCATATATATGCATATATATATGCATATATACACACATATATACACATATATATGCATACACATACACATATATATACATACATATATACACACACATACATACATACTCGGAGAGAATGAGAGAGAAAAAGAGAGAAAGAAAGAGAGAGAATGGAAGGGTGGGAGAGATTTGTTTTAAGGAATTGGCTCACACAATTGTGGAGGCTAGCAAGTCTATAATCTGCACGGTAGGACAGCAGGCTGAAAATTCTTGCAGGAGATGATGTTGTATTCTTCTTGAGTCTGAAGGCAGTCTGGAGACAGAATTCCTTCCTCTGTGGGGGATCTCAGAATTTTCTCTTATGGCCTTCAACTGATTGGATGAAGACAACTCACATTACGGATGGAAATCTGCCTTATTCAAAAGTCTACCAACTTAAATGTTAATTTTATTAAAAAAAATCTTCACAGCAATATCTAGACTTGTGTCTGACCAAACAGTTGGGCACAATAGCATAATGAGCTGACACACAGATATAATTGTAACCGGAACCAATAGTGGAGGGGTGTGTGTGTGTGTGTGTATGTGTGCACATGTGTGTGTCTGTATTTGTTTTAGCTGTCTAATTTTTTGAAACAGATTGTTATTTAATCTCAACCTCATAAGTGACATTATGTATTAGAAACAAAAAAGGAAGCTGCTAAAAATATGGGAGAAATCTTTTCAGGTTCACTCTCACCTCAGTTTGTCAAAGATATCATTTTAGAAATATCTATAGTTTATTACCCTGTATTCAAAAGCTACAGATTGACTGAAAGAGGCTTAACTTTTTTAGAAAACAACAATTTAAAAACAAGAAATGAATCGGTTCAAATGTTTCCTCTCTGTGGCAAATTTTCACTTGCAAATTGAGAATGATAATACAGTGTCAGGCCTTCAGCCCCACAGAACTCTGAAATAGAAGAATGTAGGCATTGTGCTTTGGGAGGAAAGAGAGGCCATAAATATTACAAGGAACTCAACCCCTTCTTGTCTTATATAAACATCCTATGAAATGTTTTTTTTTATTTATTTATCTTGTCCTAGGATCAAGTTAATTAATATGTATCAAATGAGTCAGCAAGCTTATGCCACCACTGAACACACTGTACAAAAAAAGGGTGATGCTTTATGCTCTCTACCCTTTTCAATTCTGGCAGTAATTCTATTTGGTATGGGTTCTAAGGCCATGGCAGTTGAATTTACCCAAGTTGAAAACCACCAGTCCAGTTGGCTCACACATGATTTTCATTTCCCTCCAGTTTGTTCTATTACTCTTCCGGGATTCATTTATAAAAGGAGGGGTTTGAACTGGATGCCATTGAAGGTCCATTTCAATTTTATTTCTAGCAGTGTTAGTCATTCTAAGTCCTTATAAGTGGAGAGCAAGAATGCCACAGACTTTCTGCTTGGAGGTGCCACTATTGAGTTTGGGAAAAGATTGATGTTCAGGAAAAAAAAAAAATGAGGCTACCTAACTCAGAACAGACTGCTCATTTTTTCATTCAATAGTTACTTCCTCCAGGCAAGAAACCAATTAGGGGTGGGAAGATCTGGCTTAGATGGTGTAACCTGTTCCTTCTCTCCCTTGCAGGAAGGCATCAGTGTGCTCACTACCCATTCTGCCTTAGTCTTTAGAAAAATACAATTGTTATCACTGTGGTCCTCTCTTGTACTATTCTCCTCTTAAGACAAGGCCTCCAACAGTTTATTACCTTGTGTTTTTTTTTAATATATGGTTTTATTTACTTCCTCTCTTGCTTCTTTATTGATTGCCATTTGATTTTTTTGGTTTTGCTTGTGTTAGCTTCCAAGTTTTTTTGAAAGTTCATAGAAGGAATCTATCCTTGTGAAGTCCTTAGCAACCACTTTTTGTACCACAGGTGCCTGGGAAAAAAGGAGCAGTTTGGGGACCCATGGATTTGGGTCTTGGTTTGCCACTGATTATGAGACCAAGAACAATTTACTTTATCTCACTGATTTTCCCATCCCTTATTTCAAATACAGGAGTGTCCAGTTCTCTGAGCTCTCAATTTTCTCTGTTCTAAAAGTCTGTATTTTTTTTTTTACTCATCAGCCTAACTAAAAACAGAAATAAAAACAATAACCCAAAGTAAACATTAATCTGGACTAAAGAAGTATATTTCTCTGAGAAAAGATTTTTTTAGTTTATTTATTTATTTTAAGACACAGAACACAAGCAGGGAAGGGGCAGAGAAAGAAGGAGAGGGAGAATCTCAAGCAGGTTCAATGCCATCAGCACAGAGCCCAATACAGGACTTGAACTCATGAACTATGAAATCATGAGCTGAGCCAAAACCAAGAGGTAGACATTTAACCAACTGAGCCACCCAGGTGCCCCAGAGAAGTGAGACTCGCCTGAAGTAGGGTTTGTGCTTTGCCCACAGTGGGGCTCATGTTCACTTGAAGTGGGGCTTGAGCTCAAGCGATGTGGGACTCAGGGTCACAAACCATGACATCATGTTCTGAGCCAAAATCAGATGCTTAATGACTGAGACACCCAGGCACCCATCTGAGAATAGATTTTTAAAGTCCCCCATTTAGATGAGCAAAATCCTAGGTTTAGCACCTGGATTCCAACAAGAAACATTTGTACTGCAAAAGGCATACGTGAAGAGCAGCCTAGCACAGGGAGTCTATGCCATGGGCTTCTGGCTGCTCCTGTCTGTGACTGTGGTTCTATGATGAATACTCAAGTTTTATCAGGTCGGATATGGTTTCCAGAGAACAAGGCTAGAGAGATTACAACCAAAGAATGTTTACTTCTGCATTCTAGTTAGTGTAGTAAATTTAATGTTTACTTTGGGGCCGAAAGGAATGTGGTAGGAATCTATTAAAAATATTACACAGGGGTGGAAACTGAACAAAGGACTAATTTAACTATTTCCTTCTTTTCACTGTCAGATGTGTTTCAATGGTGAGGTGGGAGTATTGGTGGGAACTGGTATAATGATACTTTTGAAATGTAATAAGTTTCTGGAAGGTTGTTATCCGCTCTGTTGATGTTGGCTACTTCAGAGAAGTGGGATTGCGTGGCCTGGTAGAAGAGAGGAGGAAATTGGTAATTTTTAAATGCTTTTCATTACTATTTGCTTTATTATGAGGAATGATTATGACTCTCAAGTCCATATTTGTTTTTCATAAACTTACATCGTTTATCTATTGGTATAGATTTGACAGACTTCAGCTTGGGCTGGATGCCCAAGGTTAATAATTACAAGCAGCAAATGAGACAGCGAACATGAAAACATTTGCTAACTTTATGAGTTATAAAAGCCATAAGTAAGGGTCTGTTGTTCCTAGAAGTACTTACAGAAAGCCCTGCATCATAACCCTATTGGTTTAGTATATGCTATGCGGCATAGTTCTCCGAGCATGATATACAAAAATGTCTTCCACTGAAGCATTCATTTATTTTTCTTTAAAACATATTCAGTTATTCAACTAATCTTTGCAAGGGCCTGCTATGTGTGCTGGCTTCTCTTTTGGGGACAGGATATACTATGAGTACTCCAGACAAGGTACCTGTCCTCCTGGACTTTACACTTGAAAGAGGAGAGAGGGCCAATATGCAAATATGCAAAACAAAATCAAACAACCTGACAAAAACAGATCGTTGTGGTTGTCATGAAGAATGGCAATATGATAGAGAAGGACTAAGACAGGCCAAATGTAGGTGGTCTGTGTGTGATGGAAGAATCTAGTCATATTTATGGTAAAATAAGAGGTGTGAGTTGGATCAGGTTAAACAGCCATGTAAATACTATGTTCTTTCAAACACACTGTCATGCTCACATCACAGACTGTCACCCATGAGTTCCTTGAAGGGTGTGTTCATATGTCATGGATGTTCACTTATCAGTTTCTTTTTTAAGAAAGAAAACCCAAAGTTTATTTTCTTGCAAAATTGTTATGAAAATTAATTAGCAGAGAGATTGAGGTATCACTGTATAGTTTTCTTTATCAGGAAGAATGCAGGTTTGGGATATGGAAAACCTGGGTTCATGCTTCTTTCCTAATTATGATCTTAGGAAACCTGACTTTCTGCATCTGTGTAACAAAAGCATTTGAAAAGGTGACCTCTATTATTCCTTGCTTCTACTAGATGTATGAGTCTGAATATAAACAAATAGTTGTTCTGTTTAAATTGCTTTTCCTTGAAGAGAGTTAATCCTATATCTAAAAAGCAATTAAGTTGAAAGCAAGGACAAGGATTAAAGCAAACTCAAGGACCGTTAGGAAAACCACCCTTGGTAAAACAGACATATAAGGCTTTCTTTAAAACTGTTCATGTCTGAGGTTGCCTAATCTATGGGGAAAACCAAGGGGACTTTCATCAAATAGGTCTAAGTTAAAAATCCCCCAATTGTCATTTACCAGCTATGTAACACTGTAACAAGTTTTAATTTTTTTAATGTTTTTTTTTTTTTATTTTGAGAGCGAGAGAGAGAGCGAGAGTGAGAGAGAGAGAGCAGGTGCACACCAGCAGGAGAGGGACAGAGAGGTAGAGAGAGAATCCCGAGAGGCTCCTGGCTGTCAGCACAGAACCTTACGCAAAGGGTGAGATCGTGACCTGAACTGAAATCAAGAGTCATATGCTTAACTGACTGAGCCACCCAGAGACCCCAAGTTTTAAGTTTTTTTAATCTACTTTGAATATCAGTTGTCTCACCTATAAAATACATGCTAGGATTAAATGATATGATGCTTTTAATAAGCCCACAAAAAAAGGCACTCTATAGATGCTAACTACAGGTAAACCTCACTCAGCAGCATATCACCCTATTACCAGCCAGTGAAAATGGGGGTGGGGGGTGAAATCTCTTGTAACTTCTCATTCATCATGCATACTGGGTATTGCCTATCTTTAACTGGCATTCAACAGAATGCCCTTCTGTTTACAACACAGTGGTCTTTCTATCTGCCCTTAATATCTTATATTCTAGCCCATGGCCATGAATATCAGCAAATATTTTAATGATTTTCCAAAGAAGAAGCAAACAAAACATTATTTCAGTGTTTTGACTACATACTGGATGTTAAAATGTAATCTTAATAGAACCAGAGACGGTTGGGTGTCAGATGGGTGAGAGTCTTACTTTACACCTAAAAATTGCTGCTATTTGTACTACAAAGACAATTATAATACATGTTCAAAGGTGGCTAGCCAATAAACTTCTCTAAATTTCTGTAGAACGTAAGTAATAAGATTTTCATAGGGATTCATTTCTAAGTATCTCATATAATACTGATTCTTTTAAAACTCTCATTTTCAAGAAAGTATCTCCTGTGATAATTGAAGCAGAAATGTTATACATTTTAATATGCTTGCTTATTTTTGTTATGTTCCCTTAGTTTGGGTAGATTTTTGTTTCTTTGTTTGGTCTGTATTTTCTGCTTTGCCTATTTTGAAAAGCTAAGATTTCAGATAAGCCTGAAATAGGAACCAAATATGAAGTCTTTAAAATCAGATGCTTAAGAGGGATAACTAAGTGCCTATCTCAATGACTTGACAAGCATCAATTTCTTCTCCTGTTATATGGGCATAATATTTACTACCTGGTAGGAATATTATAAAAAGGAAATGAAATAACATACATGAAAGTATTTATAAATTAGGAAGCACCAAACAAATGATTACTGGATACATGTTCTGTCACTCATACCATCTAACACTCGGTTCATTATACAAGTCAATTTCACTTGTTAGATTCATTATCATCATACTGAATTTTAAACTCAAGAATGGCTGGCTGTGGCCAGGAAGTCCATCTTTTATAACCAATGAAATAGATTCAGGAGGCCTCACATGAATTAATAACAGAATCAGGACACCTGCTACCCAGGCAGATTGGCCAAAATCTGGGGCCAATAGTACAACCAAAACAACAGATTATCACTTTGGTACTTCTAGACTAATTCTGAATTATAGTAGGGGACAAATTTAATGCTTTACAACAAATTCTGAGTTTTCAAAAAGCGTGTAAGAAGTTGAATGAGACTTTCTTCCACCCTAACAATCAGTAAAAGACAGTAAGCTAAAAAATCAGTTATAGCTTCTAAAATTTCATCAGATAGCTAAGGGCACAAAGAGCCTAAGGGAATGAAATTCCAGAAGAAGACAAGCTTATCCTAGGAGAGAAAGACCCATGTCTGATGAATTCATTCCTAATAGAATGGCAAAAAGAAGAGTAAATGTACCCTGAATGGGGGTAAAGAGAAACAAGCCACACTTTTTGTAACTCTTCAATGTCTCTCTGAGGTTGGCACGATATCTTACAGTTCAGAAGGGCTCCAGTCACAGAGTAAGTTTCCATTCAACCGAACTTCCTTCCCCTGGGTCCTCGGCTGAGGACACACTCATAGTATACCCAAGGCTCAGCAGAGGGAACCTCTTCCAGTTGTGCCAGAACTTCCTGTTTTCAAGGTGGTGACCTGAGGCTGGGTTAGGGCATGGGACCTGAGAGAAAATCATGAAGGGTCATGCATGGCAGCAACTCATGGAGGCTGAGGGCAGAGCTGGAGGGTAGACAGGTCTCTTGAGGTAACAGAAGTTATGGAGGGATGAAGGGAAAAAGAATTCCTGGAGGTTGAAAACATCTTGTGACAGTAGTAAAGAGAGGGAGAGAGAGAGAGAGAGAGAGAGAGAGAGAGAGAGAGATTCTTCTATGGTTTGGAAAAATGGTAGGTAGGAAAACACACACACACACACATACACACACACACACACACACACACACACACACACACACACACATAGAAAGCTTTATCAAGTCTTGCTGCAAAGAAGCATGATTTAGGAAATACAATTAATAAAAGCAACCACCAGGAATTGAGCAAGCAATTGCTGATGTGAAAAAGAACACACTTCAGGAAATCAAATACTCTGAATAAAAATAGTCAAAGACAAGGAAAATTGAAATCATTGCTGACTACAGGAAGAATGAATGAAGAAAAAAGGCAAAATAGTTCTTTAAATAATGGCTTCAGGAAACCAAAGGAGAGTATATTCTCCAAATGGGACACTGAAGAAAGAGCCTCAAATAAATAAAAGCAGGTAAAAGTGATATTTAAATATAAATTAATATAGGGGAACTTGGGTGCAGCTTCAGCTCAGGTCACAATCTCTTGGTTCATGGGTTCAAGCCCTGCATCAGGCTCTGTGCTGATAGATTGGAGCCTGGAGCCTGCTTTGGATTCTGTCTCTTTCTCTCTCTCTCTGCCCTGTCCTGGCCATGCGCGCTCTCTCTCTCTCTCTCTCTCTCAAATAAACAAACATTAAAAACATTTAAAATGTATATATAGATATAGATATAGATAATATAGAAGATTGGCAATGACTATCTAATACACATTTTGCATGGTTCTTGGAAAAGAAAAAAAATACAACACTTGCACAGAATCTTTCAAACAATAATTTAAAAAAATTCTCCAGGAAAAAAGAAAATATAATTCATTATTAAAAAATAAAGCACATGGCCCTAAAATGTATCAAAAGATGCCTGACTTAACCCATAAACAATGATATGTAAACTAAAAAAGTATTAAAATACTATGCCACATGGGCTCCTGGGTGGCTCAGTCAGTTAAGCATCCGACTTCAGCTCAGTTCATTATCTCATGGTTCATGAGATCAAGCCTGGCATCAGACTTGCTGTTGTCAGGGCAGAGCCTGCTTGGGATCCTCTGTTCTCCTCTCTCTCTGCACCTCCCCCACTTGTGCACACACTCTCTCTCTTTCAAAATAAATAAACTTTAAAAAATAAATAAAATACTATGCCACAACTGTCAATTTATCAAAATTTAAATTTGGCAGCATTCTTTACTGGAGAGGTTAGAAAGAAGAAAACATGCATTCTCACGTATTTCAGGTAGAAGTACAAAATGTAGAAATCCAATGCTGATCATTTTTTCAACATCTAATAAAGTTTTCAAGTGTTTTTATTTGTTTTGAGAGAGACAGAGAGAGCACAAGTGGGGAAAAGGCAAAGAGAGGGTGAGAGAGAGGATCCCAAGTAGGCTCTATGCTCCCAGCACAGAGTCCAACCTGGGGCTCGAACTCATGAAACCCCGAGATCATGACCTGAGCTGAAACCAGGAGTTGGATGTTTAACCGAATGAGACACCCAGGCAGCCCTCTAATAAAAATATTTTTGTCTTTTGATCCAGTAATCTCACCTCTAGGTATCATTCCTGAAGATACATCTCCAGAAATATATAAAATATGCATAAGAGTATTCACTGTCCCAGTAATTGTAATAGTAAAATATTTAATACTATCCAAAATGTCCCATAATATGAGACATAAAAATGGTGGAATATTATGACATCCTAAAAAAACACACCCACACATAAGCAAATAAAGCAAGGCAGTTTTCTGCTCCCTGTTTTGGAGTGCTCTCCAAGAGAAAGAAGGGACGAAGATCAATGTATCCAGTAATTTTCTTTTTATATAAGAAAGAAATGGACATAAGGATATGTTAGGCAAGATATATCACAGGAGACATAAACAACAAACTAATACTTATTAGTTTTCTGGCTTGGGATGTTGGAAACTGCAGTGGAAGAAAAGAAAAATAGAAGGAAAACTTTTCTGAGTATGTCTTTCTGAACTACTTTAAATGCTTTATACATCCAAAAAGGAAAACGAAATGCAAAAGGTACAGAATTTAAACTTGAAAACAGACTGAATCATTCATCCTAGCTATATATCATGTGTCTAATATATCCGTTGCAAGAAAAGAATTAGTCTGGTAATACAAACATAGTTCTCTGTAGGACACATTCAGTGGGACCAAACAAAAACGTAAACAACTGCAAATAACTTCACTTACAAGGCTTATTGTTTATATATTATCGATTGTGCAATTAGAATTTTTGAATCTCACTGAAGAAAACAGAAGTAAATATTTAACTATTATTAGGAAAAAGATTTAGTGTCAGAGAAAAGACATAGAAACTTGTCAGCACATGTCCAGGAAGAGCCTAGGAAGAGTAGCATCCCGGAAGACTGGGATCTACATCCTGGCTAACTCCAAGGAAGGAAATTAGAGGGTGAACCTGGGACTTCTTTCTATTCTGGAAAGCAGGGAGGGCTCAAAACCACGTGGGGGCATATCAAAAAGAGCCAGAAGCTAACTTACAGGGCACCCCTGGACCAAATTTGGCATAATTTGAGGATAAAACAGAAAAATGTTGATACTTGATTTTAAAACATTGCATAAGCTTAAAAAATGGTGATAATTAAAACAAAACAGAGAAAGAAACACACACACATAACACACTTGCCATCAGTGGAAGTGATTGTTATACCGATGCTTTCCTATGAAAATTAGTAATATGAGAGAAAATTAAACTTTCTCTCTCTCTATTTAATATTACCTATTTACTCTCAAGTTGCTGTGGCAAACTTCTTTTTCAGAAGCATGCCAGCTAATATATGGACTGAATATGATACAAAAAAACACCATTTTGAAGCCCCCAGTGAATTCATTGTTTCAGAAAGTGCTCGATGCTGGAATCATTAGTGTTATTAGTCTTATGATGCCAAAGAATCAGGTTACTTGCTAATAGTCATTAGAGAAACAACCCTCAAAGAAGCAATCTGGCAACCATGCTTTCCAGAACTAGTCAGACATAGAATCATTAATATTGAAACAACCTGACAACATATGCCTCCTGATAGAAAACAAAATGAAGTACACAGCATTGTTCTTCAAGTTTTTTTTGTCAATATTGCAGACCTAATTTTACAGTTTATAATATAAAGAAGATAGAGAAAAAAAAGAGTTAATGTGTTCCACAAGAGAACAATGTGGCAATGCCACAATATAAGACATTTTACAGAACAAGTGGACCATCAAGAATCAATATCGGGGAGAAATGAGGAATTTTTGTGGATTAAAAAGGACTAAAAAAAATCTAACAAATACAATGCACGAGCTTCAAGATACAGTGTAGGATTTTTTTTTAGACAAAGGAGGAAATTTAAGCATTAACATTATGTTAGCTAATATTAGGAAATTAATTTTCATTTTCTTAAGTGTGATGATTTGAGGCAATACAGAAAATATTCTTATTTTTAGCAGAAACTTATTGAATTATTTAGGGGTAAACTATCACGACTTACAGAGCAGCTCACTTTCAACCTTTCAACTGATAGATCAATCCTTAATCTATCAAGGATTATATAGACTTGATAGAAAGATAGACTGATTAATAAAATGGTAAAACAAATATGGGCAAATGTTGTTTTTTAATATAGTGGTGGGTATACAGTAATTATTACTACTCTTTTAATATCTCGAAATTATTTCACTATTTTCTATTTCATAAGGTTTCACTATAACTGCCTCTAATGTGAACAGCTCCTGAGAGACAATATAAATCTTCTTGGGGTGATGTTCAAATTAGAGCAGTTATCTGGTTAATTTGGCATTGGTTAGCTGTCTGACCAATATTCATTCTCTTAATCTCTTTGATGTCAGAAACTGGACATTGTGCCCCACTGAAAAATGCCCTTGCAAATAAGGGAAGCCATTAAAGGTAGTTATTTGGTGGGGTACCTCGAAAAGTCCCTTAATTTCTTCTTCCTTTGTTTTGTGCTGATTGGTGCATCAAGTCAGTGGGCTGAAGGAAGCTTTAGCTACCACATTGGTCTATGAGCTGGTGTGCCAAGGACTGTGGAGTAGGAAGAGAGGAAATGCCTGGTTTCACTTATGTGTGTAGATTTTCTACTGTTAGTCTTATTTTTTTAGAAATTAAAAAAAAATGTTTAATGTTTATTTATTTTGGAGACAGAGAGACAGAGCATGAGCAGGGGAGGGGCAGAGAAAGAGGGAGACACAGAATCTGAAACAGGCTCCAGGCTCTGAGCTGTCAGCACAGAACCCGATGGGGGGCTCGAACACAGGAACTGCGAGATCATGACCTTAGCCAAAGTCGGACGCTCAACCGATTGACCACCCAGGCACCCCTAGAGTTTTTTTTTTAATGAGAGAAACATAAAACCTTTTTGTTTAAGTCACTATAATCTTGAGGCTGTTATTACTTTCAGTTGAACATAATCCTAACAATATAACATTTGTAAATAATTTTCTTGTCCAGATTCTGGTCACGGTTACATGAGGAAAATTTTCATGGCTATCTGTTTTATACTGATCGATGGCCCTCAGATGATGCCATGTCCTAATCCCTAAAACCTGTGTCATCTAAAATGGAAAAAAAAAAAAAAAGACTGCAGATGTGATTACATTAGGGATTTTGAGATGGGAAGATTATCCTGAATGATCCAGGTGAACTTTCACAGAAATCAACACATTCAACATAGGGAGGAAGAGAGTGGAGAAGGCAATGTGACCACAGAGACAGAGATTGGAGGGGTTGTGGCCACAAGCCAGGGAATGCTAGCAGTCACCAGAAGCTAGAAGAAGCAAAGAATGATTCTCCCTTAGCGAATCTCCCTTAGAGCTCCCAAGTGAGCTCAGCCTGACCGACACTTTGAGTTTAACCCATTAAAACTTATAATGGACTTCTGGCCTCCAGAACTGTGAGAGAACAAATTTCTGTTGTTTTTATCCATGAAGTTTGAGGTAATTTGTTACAATTGCTACAAGAAATGAATACAACCTCCATTTCCATACACAAAAAGCAATTAGCCAGTTTTATGCTTTGCATTCGTTTCACATTTATAGCATCCCAACTGGATTGTGTTCTGCAATCTGGTTATATTTCCAAATCGAGATCTAATTGAAGGCAAATTCTAAAGCAGAATTAAAGAGCTCTAAGCTTCCTGGTGCGCTCACCAACAGAAACAGACACAACTAACCTTTTCTGATAGCTTTCTTTGGGCTGGTGGTTGCTTATCTCAGCTAATCGAAACAACCCAAGGAGGTAGAGAATTTGCTGTTTTCCTATTTAAAGATTGGAAAACAGTAGTTCGTACAATTTAAGAACTCATGTATTGGCAGGGCCCATCTCAACACCAGAGCCGTCTGACTCCACAGTCCATGCTTTTAATCACTAGGACTCAAAATTTCTGAAGATAAAGACCTGATCTTGGAGTTGAGTCTACCCTAGGATACCTGGTACATTCGAGTTGCCAGGTAACTTTTCTAACTAGTTGACATGAAATGCGAAATAGACTTCTATTGAAATTTTTCTCTATTATCTTATATAATTTTACTAGGTCACAAAATTTTACTAGGCATTACTAGCAAATTGAAGATGTTATTAAACATGGATTGTTGTGTTCTCTGGTATATGAAGACATCTTTGGTGTATCCTCACCAGCAAGGTTAGCTAGAGTTTGACACCTGAGGTGTTAGGGTGCAAAGGAACTCCAAAATGCTTGCAAATACAAATCTATTATCTTGTAGGGAATTGTGAAACAGTTCTCAACTGCTAAAACAAATTATAAAACCTACCTGCTTAACTGAGAGAAAAGGATTTTCATTAGGAAAGAAAACTAGCAATACAACGCATTAAAAAAATAAATAAATAAGAGTTCTAACAAGAATATGTCTAAATGATCAGGTTTTTTATTAGTTTATTTTCAAATGTGTAGAGAGCACCGAGTGCAAGAATTTTTTATCATAATAAAAAATTTATCTTGATTTTAGAGCTAATTATAGATTTTGATACTATTCAGTTACTTACTAGCTTATATGATATCTGCCATTTTTGTTATAAAAATGTTATAAATGTTATAAAGCATAATAAAATGCTTTTCATTTTGCTAAACATTCCCAAGAATTGTGCAATCTCAAACTGACAACATTGCTAGGTATGTATATTACTTACACCCATGGCACAGGTGAGTAAAGTAAAATTTGAGGTTTTTAAAGAGCTATCCATAGGCACACTGGAAGCAACTGTAAAACTGGCTCTTCAACGGGTCTTTCACAGTTCAAAGGCTATGCAGAAATTTATCTGCATTAAACTGTAAGGAAGCTGTAAGAAAATCCCAGAGGTAAAAAAAAAATACTAACTAAAAAAAGGACAAACAGAATTTGTGTGTCTGTAAGCACTTGGCAGATGTAATTCCAATGCTTAACTTGAGTCATTTAAAGTCACAGGGAAATAACCAAAAAAGAAAGGAAACTATCTGCAGTGACCTCCCTGGTGTCTTGTCCTTGTAACTCTGTAACTTGTACAAGCAGAATTCACTAAATCTCTCTGGGTATTTGACCCTTATTCCGATCATAACGCCACATAGTCTCAGGGGGCAAATACACAAGTCATTTGTCAGCAATATATTTATAAAATAGCAGTGAATCAACCTTGCTGTCAGCTTTCCTTTGACTATGGTATTCTTGTTCTCCATGAAGGGGTTCTTTCTTGTTCGGTAATGATTAGGACCTTGTCTAGTATTTCATTTTTCTCAGAGTTTAAGTTGTTGCCCTTGGCCCTTTGACTTCCAATAGCTGAATCTTCTCTTTCTACTGCTGGCTCTCCCCATTGTTGCCTGTCTCTTTGGATTTCACCATGATGGAATCCTAAATGGATTCCTCCGGGTTACAGCTTTTGTACTTTGAATTCATTTAGGACTTTTTGCTTCCTGTCTTTCCCTTTGTCTTGAATCTTTAACTGGAACTTTTTATCTACCTCCATTTTTCCTGCCCTTATGCTCATACTTGAGTCACCTACCTTTCCATGGCTAATGTTAAGTCCCATTTTTAGCATTCTCTCATTTGAATGACCTTATGGCTGCCCAGCAGTATTTTGAAGGATTTTCTTCTGTTTTTTTTTTTTTTTGAAAGAGTATGATGGAGTGTGATATATGTTTGAATGTCCTTATGGTTTGCAAAGGTTCCTCCTCTATTATATATATATATATATATATATATATATATATATATATATAAATATAGATATAGATATAGATATAGATTAGATATAGATATAGATAGATATGCATGATAGGATATAAAGGAGTATGATATAATAGAAAACAGGATC
This sequence comes from Prionailurus viverrinus, assembly GCF_022837055.1. Lineage (NCBI taxonomy): Eukaryota > Metazoa > Chordata > Mammalia > Carnivora > Felidae > Prionailurus > Prionailurus viverrinus. The sequence continues at coordinate 93,750,849 of NC_062570.1, forward strand.
AAAGATTTGGGGCTCAGATAGACCTGAGTTAGATTCATAGCCCTGCCATTTACTCACTTTGTAACTGGGAAAGCCACCTGGAAATATTCCCTTTCTCTTCTGTTGGAGGAGGTAAATATACCACATTTATTGTCACCAGGTCCCATCCACTTTTTTCCCTTAAGTTCTGTCAAATTCAACTCCTTTAATCCATCCTATTGTATTACTTTAACTCAGGTCCTTATAATGTAGAGACTTCTACCATATCATGTAGCAACTTCTAATAGGTTTGAGTTTTATTTGAGTTTTACTTCTCTTAAAGTTCATTCTCTTTACTGCCTCCATAATCTCCCATGGTTTTACAGGTCAGTCTCTGCTGAGAATGCCCTTCCCTCTGCTACTTAAACTAATTCCTAATCATTTTCCAAAACGCCATTTAGACATTACCACTGTGGGGAACACCTTAGGTGACCCCTCAACTATCTCCTTGCTCCACCCACACACATACTCCACAACTCCTTTGGTTGGATAGGCTTCTTAATATAATCCCAAAGAACCCTTCAAAATAGTTTATATTAGTGTTTACCATGCTGAGTTGTTATTGTTTATATATGAGTTTATCCTTAGAGATACTTATATTTATTCCGGGAACTTATATTTATTCCACTGTCTGCAGTTCCTAGCATAGTGACTGGGACATTTTAAGTACGCAGAAATACTCATTATACAAAGATTGAAGTGACCACTGCTACTCCCAGAAGCAATTGAGAACTCAGGATAAATGGAACTCCACTTTATCCTTCAGCAACACGAGTTTTTCTTTTTTTTTCTTTTTTCTTTTCTCTATCATTTTCTTTTTCACCTCCAGCTATGAGGCTCACATGTCAGCTCCCATTCACTGTTTATGTTTGAAGATCTATGTTAAGGCAGGGAAGTGGGATAATTTTACTTAGTTTTTTTTTTTTTTTTAATTTCTGCTGTAAGTAGTACCTGAACTGGTAATCCATTCATTCATTTATTCATCTAATACACATTTATTAAGCAGTCACCATGTGTCTGGACCTCTATTGAGGAGCTATAGGTAGCCTCTAAAAGAAGAAAAGGAAAAAATAAGAAAGAAATATACTTTAAAGCTCATAGTATAATAGAAATACATGGTTGTAAATACCCACTCTACCTTACCGACTTGCTTTATGGAAAAGGAGTTCCCTTCATCATTACATCATTTTTATTTCAAACAGTGTCTGATATATACTAAGTGTTCGATAAATGTGTTAAATAAAATGTATAAATACATACACACATACACAGATGTATAAATAAAATGTATAAACACAAATAAAATGTATTGGGTTCAATATCAAATACTTAATTCCAGAAGTTGGAGCTTACTCAAAGTTGTAGGTTCTTTTCTCCTCTGCCTTTCAGCAGTACTTGGCCAAGCTCACATCGATCTTTGAGTTATTATTAGATAAAGTACTCATCTGCCTTTTCACCACTCCTGCACCCAAAGACATCACCTTACATTAGTGGACACTGGACATGACACAATGTCAAGCTGGGCTTCTCTAATGAAATTCTGGATGCCTCTGGGATAACCTATAACTTGACCTTGTAGTGGATGCATGTATGGTACACATACCTCCTTTTGAAAATAATTACTTAGCTAGGAATATTGTTAATGGAAGAAAATTTCAAAGGAAAGAAAATCTGAAGTCCCCTATTTTCTAACTTTCCTTATGTTCTAGGTCCCCTTCAGAGCCCTGAGGCTGACAAGTGATACACTATAGCTCTTGGCTGAAGCACTTAGGGAGAATGATTCTCCTTTTCCATTGGTGAAAATACCAGAGGGCATAAATCGAAGGATAAAACTCCTGACCAGTCTCCATCTCTTCATTTCAAAGTTCCTAACTCAGAAAGGCACTTTAATCTGGAAACATAATTTATGATGCATTGACTTTCAGGATTATAAACAATCTGGTTTAAGAAATGCAAAACAAAGTTAGAAGGAGAATTTTTATTTTTTAGGAGAAAGCTCACGGAAAGGATGACTTTCTTTTTGATGTACAGACAGCTCCTTAAGTTACTGCACTGCTTATCTTAACACACACTATTTCAGAATGGGAGAAATTACATATGGAAATGGTAAGTAACTTTCTATTTTCAAAATGTGGATAAGCCATGTTTATGAGTTTTCTGTTGCTATGTAACAAATTAGCACAATTTTAGCAGCTGCGAACAACACATATTACCTCAGTTTCCATAGGTCAAGAATCCTGGTACAGCTTACCTCAGTTCTTTGCTCCGGGTCTACAGTCAAGGTGTGGCTAAGGCTCCAGTCTCACTTGAGGTTCACAGTCCTCTTCTAAACTCACTGTTGACACAATTCATTTCTTGTAGTTATATGAGTGAGACCCTAAGATCCTAGTGTCTGCCTGTGATTCCTGCCATAGAGCCCTTTCCACAACATGGCTGTTTGCCAATTCAAGGCTAACATGAGCACATCTGTAGTCATTCCTTGTCTCTTCCCTCCAGACGATCTTTCAAAGGACTTCACTTCAATAAGTTAGGTCTGGCTATCATATGCTTTCTTTGAATGTCTCAAAGACATCTGATCAGGAACCTTGATTACACATGAAAAATCCCTTCACCTTTCCTATGTAATGTTTCCTCTCACAAGCAAGATAGCCCATCATCTTCACCTTCCCACCCACATTGAAAGGGAGAGAATATAAGGTAGAGTACACAAGGAAGCTGAATCTTGGGGGCTGTCTTAGATTTCTTCCTAACATGTCACATTATGCCCTAACTGTTGATAATTCAGAAGTTTTGGTTCAGTGCAACTCAAAGCAGACAGATTTATATTTTGGATTGACACAACTCATTAAGCTTAGAGACTATGGTGTCTTGCACAGGCACTTAGTATTTCTAGAGAACTTCTTTATAAAGAGATGGCACTAGAGAATTCAGATACAGAATTTAAGGGTTTAGGAAGCAATGTATTACACACATAATTGAAAGCATTAACAAAACAAGCAAGGCCATGGTTTTATTTTGTTGGTTTGAAAGATTTGTTGGACTGAATTGTATTTTCATTTACACATTCATTGCTCTACTACTGTGTCAGAGCTTTAATATTATTTGAATCTTATGTCTAGAACCTTTTATTACTTTCATGATTGGTTAATGGTTAAGATTCATTTAAAGTAGATTTTATAGATATACAAATTATGGCTATGAAAGATCATTTTGCTTTCAGCCACCATGGTTAATGTGCTTTATTTACTTTCCCTTTTATTTTTAAGAAGTTTTGGAGAGAGTTTTATTTCAAAGATGATTTGCTTGTAGGTTTTGAATTTTCTATATCTTGTTAAATCTTTCCTAGTAAGTAAACTACCATACAAGTTTTTGTCTGTCTTTTAGTAAATTATTCTTACCTCTTCCTTGTTCACCTAGGATATTGACTAGGTTGGTTTCAAACAAGTTATCTACTTCCTCCCTGACTGATAGTATCTCTCCCAGAGATCCTTCTTGGTACTAGAGTCATGTCACTTATACCTAGATTTTAGCTATGTACCTCACAAAAAATGCCATTAAATATCCAAACAGATACACAAAAGCAAAACAGAAACAACTTTGCCCTATGCCCCACTGTAGAAGTATTCCCTCGCTCTGTCTGTACTGATTTATTCCAGCATGGTGAAATGGCCCAAGGCAGGCTATAAGAATCATCACAGAGCCTTCTGCTAGAAAAAACTATAGAGGGTTTCTCTTTCTGCTGGGTGGTTGAGGTTTTAGTTTGCCCTATAACTGTCAATGGCCACCTTTCCAACTTCTGCTTGTGAAGAAAGCTCATTTGAGAATAAAGCCAATACAGAGGAAAATGGTGTAGATGTTTTATAGTATCTATAAAAATATAGGTACAATTATAATACAGATACAACATATATTTCTATAGATATATGCAGCTCAAATACAGATACAGAGACAGAAGAATGGATAAATAGAAAAGAGAGTTAGACAGCTATATCTATCTATGCTTATAAACATCATAAAAAAAGAGGAATTATGATATTAGCATCAAACCTTAAATTCAGCTACACTGTATTCCTAACTATACCTATGTAATTTAAAGATATGCATACCAACAAAATCTTTTGTTTAAACTCATTTGGATTCTATTTCTGATATTTGTATCCAAAACAATCTCAGTTAATACAACATTCATACATGTATTGGTCATTAGAACATAAAACTCTCATAAAATATAAAAAGGAATACAAAAGTACATCAGAGACAATTGATGAATTGGGTATTTGCTCATGAAGACAGCTGAGAACTTTTCAGACTAAATGGATAGAGGTCAAAGAGAATTATCTCCCATAAGTACTGAGTTATAGAAATGCTTTGTGATTAGTTACGTGATGATAGCATAAGTAAATTCTGAGCCTAATCCTCAGCAATACCAACTAAAGTTATTATGGGTACTTAAATGGAATTCTATGTTGCCAGTGAGAAAGACCAAATTATTCCAGGTGCTGACTCTCTTATCCTAGCTTCCCTAAATCTACTCTTCACCGTTCTCCATCCTACTCTAAATCCTGGGAGTCTGACCTTAAAGTTTTCCTTTTTTTTTTCAAAAAAACAATTATATAAAAGTTCAGCACAAGGCCTAGGAGAAAGTGAATATTAATATAATAAATGAAAATTATTATTAATAATAGTACTTTTCTATCCTGGAATTCCTGTGTACCGTACTCTATAAATAATTTAAATACGTATGTGCACCTTACATCAAAGCTTAACAGAGATATTAAAGTTCAGGTTAAAAGTGCTTCTCCAAGTATTTATAAAGCCAAATAGCACCTTTTGTGTGTGTGAAGAAAGAAATATCAAAACTGATAGACCAAAAACCAGAAATATGAGTTTATTTGTTTCACCATGACCAAATATCTTACTTGAATCTTCACATTTTTGAAAAATCCCATAAAGGTCAAAAATTGAAAAACATGTCATACCCGAACAAATGCACTTTGAGTAGAGTAATACCAAGTTTCATGAATGACACATATATAATTCACTAAATCATATATGGTAAAACCATGGAGGGTTGAAATCCTCTGAGTTAAGGTATTACATGTTAAATGCCTTCCCTAAGAGAATTCTCAAAGCTTAGAAGATGCCCTCAGAACAAGTGTGAAGGAAAGGGTGACTAAGAAAATCCTGACAGATCAGTAACAATGACATCACATAGGACCACATCTAGTCAGGTAGCTTCTACCTGCCATCTTCCAATTGTTGCTAGACAGTGTTTGATTTAATAAACTGGGTAAAATAATCTTTAAGATTCTGTGTTGGAATGGGGTCTGATTTCTACTAATGGCAAATGTAGTGCATTGGAAAACACAAAACTTAGGACATAGTTTGTATTCAAGTTCTTGATAAATATATCTGAAATTACTACAACCCAAGGGTAAGGAAGAGAAGGAAAGAACATACAAGTCCATTTTTATCTCCTTGAACTATATAAATTATTCCAGATTTGGTCATGCAGTTCTACGGCCCTGGATGTAAACTCTTCTTATGAACTGTCTTTGACCTGATCACAAACTTTTGTAATTAATTTCATGAAGAGATATAAATCATTTTAACACTTTACATAGATTGTGGCCAAATCTCTCTCATGTTCTGTTTATTCTCACCAGATACCCAAATTCACCATTCTGCTTAAGACTAGGAGGAAAAATGTGCCAGAAGGAAGGAACAGAATCTCACTTTATGGTTTTCAACCATTCTGCCCCCATATACACCTGAGAGACATGAGAAACCTTCATCAGGATATGGAGAGTGACTGGAAAATAAATATTTTCTGGGGAGAGGAAAACATGTCTAGAATTTCTGAGATAGTCTGTTTAGTTGTGTCATAGTAAGAGTCCATGTTAAAACAATCACCCTGTCACTCAAAGTGAGAAATTGTGCTTGAGGATAAGTGCACATGTATTCATCTTCTGTCCATTTTGAATTCACCATAAGATTCCTAAAGCTTAGACTTCTGACAAATTCCAAAGTAACTTCTATAAATGCTCTGGAAATTGATGACTATTTTCCTGGAGACAATACTGCTAAACAAATTGTGTTTATGTTGGTGTCCTCTCATGGCTCTTAGAAACCATCATTTTCCTTAATACCCATTTGCTGTGGATGGAACTGGAGGGTTATCATGCTAAGTGAAATAAGTCAGTCAGAGAAAGACAGATACCATATGTTTTCACTCATATGTGGATCTTGAGAAATGTAACATAAGACCATGGGGGATGCGAAAGGGGAAAAAAGTTACAAACAGAGGGAGGGAGGAAAACCATAAGAGACTCTCAAATACAGAGAGCAAACTGAGGGTTGATGGGGGGGGTGGGGGAGAGGGAAAAGTGGTTGATGGTAATTGGGGAGGGCACTTGTTGGGATGAGCACTGAGTATTGTATGGAAGCCAATTTAACAATAAATTATATTAAAAATAAAAATAAAAATAATTAAAAAACAAGAAGTCACAAATAGTCTCTATTGTTATTTGGTCTCTTATCTTGTGGGAGTTTTTGAAAACTGAAGATTAAGGGATTAGATATTGTCATAAGTCCAGAGAACAATCCTCTTTCAAGCAGTAGTGTGAAGATTTCAATTCTTATGAAAACTGAATATAATCCCTTCAAAAACTTCTAACAGTACAATTTTCATTTATGCACATTTCTGGCTTTTCATTTTATGGTGTAAGAAAATGTATCTATAATAAAAGTGTATTAGCCTGTTGGTACTTGTCTAAATTTCATTTAAAATTAACTGACAAAACAAAATATAAATTTTATCTACATTATTAATTCTTTATTTTAGCAAGACTAAATTTACGCAATTATTTGAGTGGTTATCAAGCCCAACCTGTAGAGAGTTCAAATAAAGGCATTTGGCCATTCTACTCACAACTGTGAGATCATGACCCAAGTTGAAATCAAGGGTTGGATGCTCAACTGATTGAGCCACTCAGGCACCCCTTGACTTTCCTACTTTGCACCATGAGTCTGAATGCTTGGGTGTGGCCCTGGAGTTTACCCCTAAATAATACCTGGAATTAGGCAAGTGAGTTAACCTCTTTTAAGCACAAACTTGGGATTGGTGCAAGAGAACTGGACCAGATGAATTCTAGGATAGCTTCTCAAAGTAGCATCCAAATTAAAAACATCTTTCTGCCCACCCTTAGGTCCATACTCCTTCCACTGCCCATGAGTGATACAATAAATAAATAAATAAATAAATAAAAGCATGTTACTTGCATTGTTGTAATATTTGTCATTACATAGAATAATTCATTTTATCAATGATTTCATCTTTTTTTCCATTATACTGAACATAATTATGATGACAAGGAAAGTATTTAGTCCCTGGCATTAGCAAACCTTGATAAAAGTCCTATCACTTCTTAGGTTATGGCCTTGGAAGATAAAATTAATATATTTGGTTTTCTCATAAGTAAAGTGGTGATAATTAGTCATAATAGTAATATTGTGGTACGAACGAAGTGAGAATAAATGTGAAATCCTTACCGTGAAACAGATGTCGCAGAAATGATAGTGATGTTAAAAATAATAATGATAATATCTTACTATAATTAAATTCCTCAGCAATGTTTAGAATATGACGCTATTCATATGAACTTCATGTGTACAAAGCAACTTTGGAAAATATCTACTGGGGAAAGCGGTATTTATGTGAAAAATAGCCTTTAGAATTCAATCATTGTGGATGAGAGCAATCACTCAGTCGTGTGTGTTTAAACAACTGCCAAAGCTTTAAGATGATAGAAGTTTATAATTCTTCCTTTCTGCCCATGTGGTCAACAGACTTCGAATTCTACCTTATTCATTGGGAAATACAAGGAGCTATTGTGAATAAGGATTTAGAAATGGCCACCTGCCTCAAAGGAGTTAACAAGTATCAGGCACAACTGAAGGAACTATTTTGGGTAGGCTTGGCCAGGGAGCTTCCCTTCCTGAGAGAGGAGGGGAGAATGAGATGTCAGCCCTGGAAGAGACTGTGTACATTTGATGCCTAAACTGACAGTAGTTAGGTGAACAGCATGTCCTGCCTCTGCTGTCCAAAGAAATAACCTGTCAAATCCCTAGACTGAATTTATACAACCTCCATATGGCCACCAGGAAAACACACTGACAGAGTCAGAGAATGCATCTGCATTTTCAAGCATCCTGTTCAGCAAGTGTCATGTAACTGGAGGGAACCAACACATTGCACAGCTGATTTCTGGAGTGGTGCTTCTGATTAAAATGGTCATGTAATTGACCACTGGAAAGAGTAAGTCCCCCACAGTCCATAATTCCTCTTATGAGAAGGAAATAAACTATAAACTTGCCCTTTAAGTGATTAATTTTCACATGCTTCCACATCATTGACATCAACAAAAGGACCATAAAAGATGTTCTCAATTTCTACCCAATATAATGATGGTAATGGAGATAATGATATAGATATAATCAAACATGTGGAGAGGACACCAAAGGACCTATTTGAAAGACAGCCAAAGAAACACATGGAAGATAAAAATGAGTGGATCCACTGAGGGGACAGGCCCTAAGATTACTAAGAGGGATAGTCTACTAGATGGAGAAATAAGCCACCTCCAGTGGCAAACATGAAGCAGCAATAGTGAGACCCAGGTCAGGAGAGATATTGGAAATCAGAGAGAAGGGCTCATTGGTTGCTCCACTGGGGACTGACACCCAGTTTCCCACAGATTACTATAAGATTCTGGGAAATGGATGGAAATGCTCAGAATAAAGAATGATTCAAGTAAAAGAGCAGTGTTCCATACAGGGGAAGGAGTCAGAGACTGCCGGTGTGTGATTTATTAGGTTTGTGACTGTGGACCATTTACTTCATCTCTCTGATCCACAACTTAATATTCATGGATCACAATGCCAACTTCATATGATTGAAGGATTAAATAAGATAATATATCTGGAATATATAGCCCAGAGTGTGATAGATATTATCCACTGTTTAATAATGAATGTGTATGATTATTTCCATGTGTGCATGGATCTCTGTATACATGTAGCTCTGCTTTGTTGCTATCGGTGTATGAATGGTCTAGGACATCTCTTACTATTTAATCATGACTTGGTTTCCTTCTCTTATGGGTTAGGGGTCAATCCTCTCCTTCATCTAAAATATAGGAAAACAATTCCCACTTAGTAAAAAAAAAAAGTATGTCTTTCCTGGAAATGGAAGATGTTCTATAGAGAAAATTGTCATGGGAAGCATTCTTCATGACATCAGCAAATTAACTTTTAAGAGAGAGCAGGACACCACTCCCAGCCTTGATACCTTCAGGCGTATCAAGCGGTCATAGCAGTGACCTGAGGGTTGAGGAGGCATGAGCCTACCACCAGGTGAGGTATGTTTTATTCGAGATCTCTAGAACTTGAGAAAAACTTAAAAGATGCAGAAGAGTTGCACAAAGATGTTGATACAATTATCAGCTGTTAATCAGCTACTAAGATACCACCTAGATGTAAACTTAGTTCTGTTTGACTCAAGACACCACAATGCCTCCTAGAACATGGCTTCTATGCTGTTTCAACTTCTCCGTTTTGTCCCTCCCCATATGTTGCTTCTGTTGCCTGGTAGCTCCTACCCTGGCAAACTTCTACTCCTGTTAAGATACATAAAAACATTACCTAAGTGAAGCCTCCCCACAAACTCCAGGATAGAACTAACTGCTTCCTTAACTCCCAAGCACCTTAAAAAACAAAACAAAACAAAACAAAACCTATATTAAAACATCTAACACAATGTTCATGGCTATATTCCCAGTATCTGGAAAAAAAGCCTAGCATATAGTACATGCTCAATAAGTATTGGTTGAATAAATGAATTGCATTTTAATGAATTATATACACCCTCTGTCCTTATAGATATTGAACTGCTTAAAAATAGTATATAACCAGTTTGCTAAAAATGCTGAACTGGTTACTGTTAAATCCTGAAAGGGTTTTATTATATTTCCCATACCCACTCTCAGATATTAAAGAGCCTGATATAATCTGATACCAAAACTTCCAACTTTTATTTATGTTAAAGCTTCTCTACTTCTTGTCACAATCCTTGACAAGATCTAGACTTCGAAGATTGAAGGGGATAAATGTGCTTGTTCTGTGTCTACTCTTTTCCTAAACCACCATTTTACCACACCTTCTCATTTCTAATTCTGTCCACTCAAGTGTGGGGCTTAGCAAGGAGTTAGATTTAGAAGCAGTGAAAGCAGTTAAAATGACCTTATTCAATGGGTACAGTTGTAATCTGGATTTAATGTCCTCAAAAAAGTAGATGTCCACAGGCTGGCTTTTTCTCTCATAAGAAATTTTGTGGGCTCTTTTAGTGATGTGTGGCTGCCTTAGTCAGTGGTAGGCTGCTATAATAAAGTACCATGGAATTTTAAACAACAGACATTTGCTTTTCACAGTTCTGGAGGCTAGGAAGTCTAAGATCAAGGCAGCAATAAATGCAATGTGTGGTTAGAGACTATTACCTGGTTCATACAAAGTCCACCTTCTCACTGGATCCTCACATAGCAGAAAGAGACAGTGAGAGCACTCTCTGAAGATGCCTTTTTTAAGGGTACTCATCCCATTCACAAGGGCTCCACCTTCATGATCTAATTATCTTCCAAAAGTTCCACGTCTTTAGACAATGGGGGTTCGAGTTTCAACATGTGACTTTTGGGGGACACAAATATTCAGTCTATTGCAGTGGATATGTTTTGCAACACTCTTGTGGTTTAAGACACTTTGTAGCTTACCACCTCTCAGCTCACTTTTCAAAGCCTGTCTGGTAGCAAACCCTGGCCTCTTGTGGAGAAAAGGAGACATGCACAGCCCTCCAGGAACGCTCTCCAAAGAAATTGTCACTATTAATCTTCTTCCTCATCTCTCTGTCTACTTAAAAGATGAAGATGGGTGACAGACACTTAGCTATTATTTGGCCACAGGTCCAAGACTCAAAACCTTCCATTTAGCAGTTACAATCACTTTTTTATTTTTTATTTTTTTCTATCCTGCTTGTTTTAACTTTTTCTATGGGACATGATGCAAAATACCCTCTAAATACAAGTGAATAATTAATACATGGCTAAATGAATGAATGGATGAGAGAATGGCTACATGAATGAATATAACCTTTGTGAGTTTGTAGAAATAGAATTATTCTGTATATAAACCCTTTGAGAGAGTCACTGAAGCATCTGCAGTGGGGGGGTAAGGTTGCTGCCACTGAGGAGAAGATGATTGATGGAGAAAGAATCATAATTATCTATCCTCAGTTCCCATGCACACAGGCTCAGCTGAGTAAGACACATCAAGTGTCTTGTTTTTCAAGTGGTCAGAATGCAGGAGAACAGGGCTCACACATTGCTCTGATGACTTTGAAGCTATACACAAGATTCTTAGTTGAGTGGAGGGAAGACACAAGACTTAAGATTTGAAATTAGGGAGAAATGAGCCTGAAAAAAGAAGGTATTTTCCAGGACTCTAGGATATTCCATCAACAATATGGGTTGAAATACTGTTTGGGGCCAGGATTAATATGAATTGTAATTTCCCATTCTTTTATTTGCTACATGTTTGTTGTACTAACTAAAATGTACTGTTATCAAAACATTTCCCACTGTCATCTTATGTTTTATTTATGGGTTCTAAATGTCCTTTTTCCCTGAACAAAAGCATGACAAGGTCCATGACTTTTTCTGGCTCTCTCTTATATAATAGCAGTCCTAGGATCACTTTCAGTAACAGTGTTAGCATTTTCAGTCTGAAATATTAATCAAAACTTCCATTTGAGTTAGCATAAATTGCTGTTTTTTCCTTCCAGAGTCTGGGCCAGTTTGGGCTCAAGTCTTGCAGTAGAGGAAGGAAAAAGTGTACTTCTTTCTCCTGTTTAGTCTTACCTCTCCCTCCACTTTCTAACTACTGATAGAACTGGTACAAGTCAATTTTGGATCCCAGTAGGCTAGGACAGAGAAAAGGAAAACTGATAGTGGCATAGGTCAGTTCTTATTCAGCTGGTATTTGTGGTTCTTTCGTGAGGCAGATGGCTGACGCTGGAGACCCTGCACTGGCCTAGCTAATGGTGTCTCGGAGGCAGCGGTTTTCATTGGTTTCTTGGGTTTAACCATTGACTTCCTATCTCCTGTAGTGGTCTTAGCCTGATAGACACAACTCTGTTCAGCTACCTCGTGTTTCTTTCCCTCACCCTTTGCCCTTAGCAATACATCTCCAGCCTCCTCCTCTCAAGTCTCAGGACTCAGACAGGCCTATTGGACAAGGTCCAAGACAACTCCTTGGGTTGTGGCCCTCTACAAATCTGTGCCTATGAACTCTGGGAATGAACGCTTAACTCAATAGGGGACATTTTCTTGGCCCCACTCCCAGATATATAACCTTTCTTTGCCATCAAGATTTCCTGGGTAGGAATCAAACTCTACCCCAGAGTTGGCCTTTGCTTTCCCAGGGGTAGGTCAGGCATCAGCCCCCAAATGCAGGAAGTACATTTTGGGAGTGTGTGGGAGATCCTCTTTAAACCCTCTTTGCTGGGTTTGCGGTGGGAAAGAGCAACACTTACTCTCCTCTCAAAGACAAAGTGGAAATCAAAGCCCTGCAACAAAGAGCTCTCTTCAAAGAAGTCTCATTTTCAAACTGCCTTCTTCTTCACATATAATTTATCTGGTTAGAAGACTCTAAGAGGCCTGCAAATGTTTTCTTTTGTTTTGTTGTTGGTTGGTTTGTTTTTTTCCCTTATTTCCTATGAAACTCTGCACATGGAAATTTGGCCTTGGAATTTTGCATATATGTATTCTATCTGGGGGATTTCCTGGAAACCTCATTTTTAACATACTATTACATAGCGAATAGATGCATGCAAGGTTCAAAGCACACATATAGATGGAATTTTTGGAGCTTAAACTATTTGTAAGTTAGAAATGTTCTATGTTTGGAAAAGTAGCCAGGCTTTTACCATGTTTGCCATTTTTACTTGCATTGAGTGGTTCTATTTCCTTTTTCTTTTTTAAAGTAGGCTTGATAGTACCAGATAATTCAGTTAATTCAAGTTAATTCAACTCCTAATGATGAGATGAAGTGGAAGGCATTACATGCTTTGACTTCCCGAATCCTCTCTGTAAGATTTTTCTTTGCCTTTTCAGTTTCTTTCAGAATTCAAGAGCCAGCAGACCATAAGCAGCTGTGTGGCTTTTCATCTAAGCAAAAACCTTCCACTACTGAATGATTTTTTTTTTCCTACTCCCTTCTTACAGCTTCAGTAAACTGAATTAGCCTATTTCGTTACATGGAAATTCCCTCTGATGAGTGAAATAGCTCCTAATGAATAAAACTGTAAACAATTCGATAAAGCAAGTTGCTAAAAAATCTAAACTATTTATCTGCTTCAACAGCCAATGGGAACATGGCCAAAGGAAATGGTATCCGCTCTCTTCCCTTACTGTCTGAAGGTTTAGTTGTGAAAATCTTCATCAAACTGCCATGTTTGCCCCTCACTTGAAAAAAGTAATTCTTACATTTATGTGGGAGAAAAATATAAGGAAAGAAATTAGATAGAATTAGCTCCATCAGATATAAAGTATCTCAATATTATAGCAGTTAAAACAGAAGAGTTCTGGAACAGGAATAAACTAAGTGATAAATGAATATTTAAGAAGGCCAAGACAATTTAAATGAATTTAAATATGTATCACAAAGATGTAATTTCAAACCAAGAATTATTTACTGAATAATGCTAGAACTATCTATTAATTTAAGGAAGCGTGCACATGCGCGTGCACACACACACCCCCCCACACACACACATTTGTAAAAATATATGGGATGGGTATCCATATATTAGCATATATATTTAGCATATATGACATGCTAAAATCTTTAGCATTTTACTTTACAGTAAATTCTAATTAAATCAAGACTTAATGATGAAAAATGAAAATAAGGTAAGGAAAATAAGGTAAAGCTACATAAAAATACCAAAATTTTTCAATAGTAAAATTGATATAACTAGAAAAAAAATTAAGATACTAATAACTCGGAATTATCCATAACACATGATCAGACAAAGTAGATATTTTAGACGTATATCAAGAAAACTTACAAATCAGGAAAAAAAAAGCCTAAAAACTGAATAGAAAGCCAGGCAATGGGGTATAAAAAGGCAGTTTTCTAAAAATAAAATCCAAATAACTCAATATATAAAAGAGGATCAACCTCATGTTAACTAAAAACAAATTAAAACAGTGAGATATTTTTTTTTTATCATTGAGATGAGTAAAAATAAAACTAATGAATATATTCAGTGTTGGTAAGAGTATGGGGTAGTCACTGTAATATTCTATTGATGGATATGCTGGGAATTTTTGAGAAGCAATATGGTAATGCCTATCAAAACTGTAAATGCAAATCACCTTTGACTCAGTGTTTGCAGTTTATTGTTCAACAATCCATTTTTAGAATATTAATCTAGAAATACATTTGTGTACAAAGATGTTTATTTTATTATTAGCAATAACTAACCATATTGGGGAAAAACATAAACATTCATCCATAATGCATCAGGTTTAAGTTCTTATAGGACTCCAAAGGAATATTCTGAAGCAACATGGAATACTGTATAAATAACAAAATGATGTAAGAGAATATTAGGCTATAGTAGGCCCAATTATGTAAAAAAATATGGTTCAAATATACCAGAGGATTCACATCATATTGCTAATGGTGGCTTACTCTGGAGATAGAGTTAGGACAAAAGGAAGCTGGGCGGGGGGGTGACTTACTTTTATTTTGTGCATTTCTGTAGTTTAATTATTTTTGCAAGTATTTAAGTTCTTTTTACAAGTGTCACTATTACAATAAAAATCACATAAAACACAAGGAAACAGAGGTAGACAGAAGGTTTGGCAAAAACAATGCGTAGATTTAAAGAGAACACAGCATTTATAACATAGTACTATGTGATGCTATATAATTGAAATTATGGAAACCTATACAAAAAAACCCTAACCTGATAAGAAATAAACTGCCTAGTCAGCAGTTGGCTGAACAAGTCACCAGACCATGTTGAAATAATAACCTTTTGCTCTTTATCCAAAAAAGATTAGTCCTGGGGAACAAATTCCTTCTTTCTTATCAACTCTGAAAAGGGCAGGTCTTGCTGAAACAATTCATCCTAACTTTGAAAGTAGGAGGTCTGCATGTGAATACTTGTAGAACTAATTGTTATGCTTTGTGACATACTTTAACGATTATTGGTTCCACTATTTATCTTCCAAGGCTGCTGGGGATATTATGTGAAATAATAAATGTGAAAATGTTGTCAAAGGGTACGTTTGAAGTAATTATTATTGTTCAAGTGTTGGCTTAAGGCACAAAAACATCACCATAAGTAATAACCATGAGTTTTTAAAATTGTAGCTATTAAATTAAGGATATACAGCTTTTGCCCTCTCAAACTGACAAAGCTTTTTAAAAAGGAAAAAAAAAAAACCTTGATAAATGCAGTGTTGTGGAGGAGTAAAATTGGTTGTCTCTCTGGAAGGCAACTTGGAAATATATGTTAACATGTCTTAAAATAAGCAGATCCATTGAACCGGTAATTCCCTTTCTAAGAATATATCTCGAAGAAATAATGTATAAGTACTTCATCCCAGCATAATTACAAGATAGCAACAAATTAGAAATGATATAATAGCCAACAACATGAGACTGGTTAAATAATTATGGTGTTCCATGTAGTCATTAAAAATAATTCTGTAGGAAATTAGAAAATGTACATGAAATATTATTAAATAAAAGGATTAAATAATACATGTATAGTATGATTCAATTTTTCTAAAAACTTTGCTTTAGAGATAAATAATGAGGCGGAGTTGGATAAAATAAGTTATCCATGTTAACAATGTCACTGAAATGGATCTAGTTGACTTTCAAACAAACATACATGCATATACACAACAAATAAAGACTACTTAACTCAGTATTTACTACGTGGCAGGAAATTTGCTTATCACATGTAAATAAATCCAATAAAAAATCTTGTATTAATTATAGGATTCCAGAGATGAATAAACTGAGGTTCAGTGAGGCTAAGTATCTTACCCACAACCAAATACAATAAAAACAAAGCAAAACAAAAGTAACTATGTGGGTCCCTTCTTGATCAAAAATCCCTCTAGCTACAGATAGAGTTTTCATATGTGATTAGAGACCTCAGCTGAGCCTACACAGAGACAACGTGAGTGCCTGGAATCTTATGACTTGTTCACCCATCCAGTGGCCTGAGTAGATAGGTATTCGGAAAAGCATGTTGGACTTTAAGAAGAACATTTCCACATGGATGTTAGAGATTCTAGAGAAATGGAAATATGGAGACCACAATATAACATTTAAACTCAGGATGGCCCTTGAAAGATAAGAAGCAAGTAAACTAAAGGAAGAAAGGTTTAGATGTTGGGACAAATCTCCATCACAATGAAAGAAACTTAGGAATCTCAGGGAAAACAACAACAAAAACTGTTCCCAGCCGCAGGCTTTCCCAGGGAAACATTCTCAAAGTAAGAAATAGTGTTAGGTCAAAGGTGAAATATAGGGCAGAGGAGTAACATGCTCTATTAAGAAATAATAATTAGGTTACTGGGTGGCTCAGTAGATTAACTATCTGACTCTTGATCTCAGCTCATGTCATGATTTCATGGTTTGTGAGTTCAAGCCCCATGTGGGGCTCTGTGCTGACAGTGTGGAGCCTGCTTGGGATTTTCTTTCTTCCTCTCTCTCTGTCCCTCCCCGTCTTCCTCTCTCTCTCAAAAATAAATAAACATAAAAAAAGATAAAGAATACATAATAGTATAGCTTGTAGGCATATCTGTTAAATAAGAAAAGGTCCTAAAAATATTAAGGGCATTTTAACCATAGCAACCTTACCTGGAAAGCAAATTATAGTCTATTTTGTCCAGCAGAATTACAATCAAATACACAAAAAGCCCAACAAAGGTTTTTTTTTTTAATGTTTATTTATTTTGGGGGGAGAGAGAGACAGATACAGAGCATGAGCAGGAGAAGGTGCAGAGAGAGGGAGACACAGAACCCGAAGTGAGCTCCAGGCTCCAAGCTGTCGGCACAGAGCCCCACGTGGGACTTGAACCCAAGAACTGTGAAATCATGACCCGAGCTGAAGTCAGATGCTTAACTGACTGAGCTACCCAGGTGCCCCAAAAGCCCAATAAGTTTTTAAGGAATTACACCATTTTATGCCCAAAGTGACTGAAACAGTACAAAATGAAAAGAGGCCTAGGGCGCCCAAATTACTATGGTCAGTAAGTGAGCTGTAAAAACTTGTCAGTTACAGCCATAGGTTATTTTTTTATGGAAAAGGAATGATGGCCAGAGGAGAAACCAAGAGCTCAAAGAGTCACGTCATGACCCACAGAAGATTACTCATAGGGAGGGACTGGAGCCTAATCACAGAACTGAAATTACTATAAACCAGTGATTGCTACCTGCCTCCAGTTTGTCACACAGGGGGAGGCACAACTTCCAATTTCTGCGTAGAACACATCATGAGTTCCAGGCAGTGAGGACTGCAAATAGTACAATGCTTGTGGGGGTGTCTTGTGTGCTTTGATACCTGGGAACATCAAATGAAAGACTCATAGATAGAAACAGCATTCTCTCCAGAGACCAGAAAGCGAGGCACCAGCCAAGAGCCTGACGCTCTTGATACATGATGGGTACCACAAAGAAGCATAACTGGACAGTAATCCAGAGGACTTCCTGTGGGCCAATGTGAAAAGCCTTCTGGAGTGTCCAGAAATATTGGAGAGAGAGGCTGTATTTTGAGAGTGGGGATTGCGAGGTCCTGCCATCAGCTATTTTGGCATTAAAACAATAAAATGTGATATTACATATTAAAGTGATTCGTAGTATGTACAGGCTAATGAGGCAAGGGTTAACTCCAGTTACATGTGTTTTCATATCTACCACACAAACAAAAATTTGCAATTAATGAGCATAGAGGACCCAAAAAAGAAGAAAATCCTTATAGGTCCGACCCTGACACTTTTTCCTATAGCCCTAGTAGTAAGAATCCAATCATGAGAAAATTAGATTAATCTACGAATTCTACAGTTCTTTTTAGTATGTGTCTCTTTCTTGCAGCTTAAAAGAAAATCTTAGCATTATTTCTTCCGGTTCTGTGATTTGCTTGGGCACAGAAGGGCAATTTTTTCTCTAGTCTTACTTGGAACATCGTATATAGATGTAATCCGATGATAGGTGAAGCCAAAGTTGACTGGAGGCTTGATTGGGGCTTTGGGGCAACTGGGTCTCTCTCTGCCTTGTGTAGTCTCAGGGCATCTTCTGTCCACATGGATCACAGGTTCTTCACAGGGTCTCTCTAGAAGGGTTTCTGGACTTCTCATATGACATCTCTGTGCTCCCCAAAAGCACAAAAGTGAAAGCCACGAAGCCACTTTAAGGATTAGTCACAGCACTGGCACAGCCTCATGTCTTACATGTTGTATTGATAAAGTGAGAATCAAAGGCCCAGCTCAGGTTCAACATGACAGGGGACTAGCCAAGGGCGTGAATCCAGCAGACAGGTTTCTTTGTGAGTCAACTTTGGAGATCAGATACCACATTATAGTAGTTGTTATAATCTGTCACGATGCTAGGGCTAGGTATGTAGTAGTGAGTAAACTCCTGCCTTCCAGGAGCCTACAGTCTAGAAGGGGAGATAAACATCAATCAAGAAAAATTCCACTATAGCAATTGCTCCAAAGGGGAAGTACCGCTTTCTCAAGAGGATATTTATGCTAATCAAGGAGGTCAGAGAATGCTTCTTGGAAAATAATGTCATGTAAGAATAGTGGGGTAGAAATAATAAGCCACAAGACTAGGTGATGGCATAGCATTCCAGCAAGAGGAAAGAGCCCAAAGAAAAGCCACAGCAAGTACCAGACACTGGGGGGGGGGGGGGGAGGAATGAAAAGAAAAGAAAAAAAAGACAGCAAAGTTGTAGCTGAGAAAGTGTGTAGGGCAGCATGACGTAAGAGCAAACTGGAGAGGTATTCAGGTGTATTGCTTTGTCTTCATTTCGGAGCCATGAGAAATTACTGAAAGGTTTCCAAAACATAAGCTGGTAGGATCAGTCTTGCATTCTGAAAAGACCTCTGTGGCTTCAAAGTAGAGGACAGATTAAACGGAGCGCATCAGAGAAGGCTTGATTCTACCTAGGAGGACATTGCACCCCTCCAGGTGAGAGGTGAGCTTTGTCCTCTACCTCATACATCTTGGGAGGGCTGGATTCCTGACCACCAGGCACTCACGGAATTGCTTCCATTTCTTTTCTAATCAGTTTTCTGGCTTCTATTTTCTTCTTCTTACTCAGACAGAAGGGCTTCTGGATCCAAAACAACTCACAAGAAAGGGTGATCGAAACCAATCAAATGAAGTAAAAAATATAAGGCAGACAAGACAAAGAGTCAAACTTGACTCACTTTAAAGTCTCAATTCTTTTAAAGTCATCACCTCCATTACAAATCCTCTTGGAATTTCCAAGAAGGAAAACAGTGATGACTTAATTTTATTTTCCTTTGTTTTCTTTAAACTCAAATCCTAAACATTCTTATGAATTTACTTACTGCTCTAAACAAATGTGTTCCTTGGTGCAGGGTGACACAGACAGGGTTTAAACCCTTGCTTTGCTTGTTCAACTTACATAAGTTCATGAACCTCTCTGAACTTCAATATTTTTTACGTAATAACATAATAAAGTGCTTAATAGTATATGTTCACAGTGTTGCAATAAGTCAATGAGATGATGCATGCAAAGGACTTAGCCCAGTGCAGTATATCCTACTGGTTACAAAATATACTTTGAAGCCAAATAAATCTTGGCTCAATTCCCAGCTTTGCCATTTATTAGCTCTATGGCCTTGAGCAAGTTATTTGCTATACTGAAGCATCATTTTTTTCTTATTTGTAAAATGCATATAAACATAGTATCACTTTATAGTATTTTTATGAGAATTACTTGACAAAAGCCAGAGAAAGTACTTAATAGAGTAGTTGGCATATGGCCAACATTTAATAACTGGTAACTGCTATTATTATAAAAATTATTAGCACTCAATAAATTTAGTTCAGTTCTTATTTTCCTTTCACTAGGACTTTTTTCCCCCATTAATTGTCTTCTCATAAATGCCAGCAATCTCCCTTATATGCTGTGGGTTCCCTTCCTTCTCTCTCTCTCTCGCTTCTTCCCCTTTCCTTCTTCTTTCCCATAAAATTTGGACAAGAAAAACAGTGGAAGAATATAAATGATACCAACACATAAATTTTCAGAAAGCTAATCTTGGAAAATAAAATTGTTGGAAAACAGGAAAAGAAGTGACAGTTTAACAAATTACCAAACTAATTTAATTCTTAATACAAGACTAGAGTTTTAGAAATCCCCTTACCTCAACTGTTCTCAATGGACATTCCAAAAACTCAGTACCAAAAATCCACACACATTCCTCCATGAATAGCTTGCTGAGTGCCTATCACCCATGAGATGGATATGATTTCAATTTTTTACGGAGTTCATAACACTGTTGAGTTTATTCTAGGTTCAGATATTGCTATCTTATGTTCTAAAAACAAAACTTCTGGGGCGCCTGGGTGGCGCAGTCGGTTAAGCATCCGACTTCAGCCAGGTCACGATCTCGCGGTCCGTGAGTTCGAGCCCCGCGTCAGGCTCTGGGCTGATGGCTCAGAGCCTGGAGCCTGTTTCCGATTCTGTGTCTCCCTCTCTCTCTGCCCCTCCCCCGTTCATGCTCTGTCTCTCTCTGTCCCAAAAATAAATAAACGTTGAAAAAAAAAAAAAACTTCCTTCATTTCTACATGATACGTTGGTTCAGTGTCTAAGTCCTGTAGTGAACAAATGTGTCTTGTAAAATTCAATTAACATGTGAACATAAACCAGGTCTTCTTTTATTTTTCCTCTTGTATTAGGAATACAAGAGATACTTTATAATCCCAAGCATATTTGTCTTTAGTTATGAAAGAACAGCTGTTTCAGATATATGGCTGCCAGAAGGAAACCCTCAGAGAACTTTGGTTTACTGCTAGGATTGGTGGAAACTGTAAGAAAATGATCAAAATATTTTAAATGCATAGTCAGGGCATAATAACCTTTCTTTTCATACATAAATGGTAATTATATTGTCTAACCTTCCTATGAAACTTAGAGGCTCAAGTTTTGAGATGACAAAATATTTGTGTGTTCATGTTAAACGTTTTTGTCCCATGGAGCATGCTGATATGACTGACCTCCGGGATGACATTTGATTTTATGAAGTGGGCTTTGTTCTTTCCACTTTTAATTGTGCAATTCTAATTTTGTTCAGTTCTGTTTATGTTTATACCCAACTGGAAGACTCAGTAGACTAAAACACAAAATGACTTATCTACAATGTTCTACAGGAATACAGTAACTCATTCTATGGGACAATATTTTCAGATATGGCAGAGTTTCCAACAATTATTGGGAAACAGCTGTTCTTTTATCCCTCTTAAATATTGTCAGCCATATTTGGAGTGAACCAATTAGGCCTCATAAAGTACTGCAGCCAAGAAAGGGTCTTTAACGTGCATGATATTTAAATGATGTAATTTCATGATTAAGTACCATGTTAAATTTATGTAGCTCTGTCCGTGTGATTAAAATTCCTTTTACTTATGATGGCCTACATGAAACAAAACCTCATTAACTCAGACTCTCCTCATTCAGAATGTATGATAATTAAAGGGAAAAGAGGTTTGAAATTATATTCAGTTATGTGTGAAGAAATCTTTCATTGAGTGAAGGACATGGGGAAAGGTTTTTCTTTAAAAGAATATTTGATTATTGTAGTAATCATTTCACAATATATAGAAATATCAAATCATTACATCATACATTGAAACACATATAATGCTATATGTCAATAATACCTCAAGAATAATTTAAGTAAAAATTTTGAGAAACCAAATTATTTCTAGTAATAAAATTGCATTGTTGCATCCACTTGTATGATTATGTTAATAATATTGGCTGCTGTTACTGTGATAGAAACCGTTATGTGTATTTTATTTATGTAATCATATTTAACATTAAGGGATAATTAACTTCAGCTTATATATATTTCAACATTTTTACAATTCTCACAGATTTTAAGGCCTAGGTACTTATATGAGGTCAATCTGCTAGGTCAGGAAGGAATTTTGCTCTAGCTAACTCCCAAGTGCATTATTTTTCAACTGCACTACTGGGTCTCCCATTTAAGAACAAAATTGCTAAACTAATTAAGTCTAGAATTTTAAGCAGGACAATGAGTACCTCTCCTTGGCATTGTTTGACATTTAAAAATAGTCTATACATTTGATTAGTTTATATCTACCTCCTGCTTCTCTTCATAAGTTCTAAAGAAGGAGATGACAGCATTTCTCATAACTAGTATTGACAGAGTTTAAAACAAACCAGGCACATGGCTGGGGAATATTCCCTTTTTATTTCTTCCTGAATAATTTTGCATGAAATCAACAGGGCCCCATGCAAGATGTGAAACAGAGATACTCAGATAAGGACATAAGCATCTCTGAGAATCCAACCCAATTTCCCTTCTGCATAAAATTACCTCTAAAATAAAGCTCAAAATAAATTTCTAATGTTAAAAAAAAGTGGTTGTAGTTGGCATAGGACCCTTTAGCCACATTTTAATTACCCCTCAGCTCTACGTAAAGTATATCTTGTTTCTAACTCACAGGGGGATTTGTCAAAAAATGTCAAGCAGATCTTCTGCACTATTTACTGAGAGCCCACACTGCCCATAGCATTGTATAGAGCAGGGCACTGTTCCTTAAATAGGCCAGAATGAAAGACTGGCTAATTGTTGCATATCACTGAGCAATATAGGACATGGCTGCATAATGGTCAGTTCCTGGTACCTGCTCACACTAGTGTTGGCTTGACTTCCTCTGATGAACAACATGCAAACCTCAAATTTAATGAAATAATATACTACCTCTGGAGAGTCTAGGTTACCTTTCTCTAAAGCACAAATTTTGAGAGTTGTAGACATTTTTAATTGACTGTCAGAAAATACAACCTGCTGCTGTCTATGTGAAATAATTGAAATACAGAGTGATAGTGTCATACTACAATCTCATTTAACTTAGATTCAATGTAATGTCAGAGAGAGTAGAACAACAACAACAACAACAACAACAACAACAACAACAACAAAAATGGCCAAATAAATAACCCTTCCAGGGTTCTGTTTGACAATGTCTACTCTGGAAAGTATTGATCCAGGAAAACAGATCATCAAATTGGAAAGGAAGATGACAGCAAATTTGTAATGTTTGGAGAAACAAAGACAAAAGAAAAGACAATGGAAATTTCACAAGGTTATATTACTCCACTGGGAAGGAGGAGGTGGATAAATCTCTCTCCAAACTTCTTTGCAATTGGATGTTTCTAGGATAACTCCCACTTCCTAGAAAACTCATCAGATCATGCCCACACAGGAGTAGGAAGGTCCACTAATCTTTATACATGAACTTTACCTACAAGAAAAGCCTGGAAAAGTAGAAAATTCCTGGAACTCTAAAATTAGACTGATTGTACATTAAACCTCTGATCAGGGTTTCAGTAACTTATGACCTCTAAACATATATGTCATTGAAATGTAAAATACTTTACCTTGATAAAGGACATAACCATACCTTCTTAGGGAGGCTATTGATAGGATTAGGTGTTAGATGTGCAGTGCACTTAAGATATAAAATGCTTAGTATATGATAGCTCTACTTCTTTCTTTTTCTACCCTTCTTCCAATTAATACTGTATTTATTTTGTAGCAGCTCTCTACCTTATTATCCGTTGATTTTCTTGTGCATTTAGTATGTGTTGAAGGTATACATTCAATCTAGGCATAGGGTTTATTAGTATTTTTGTAATATTCATTGCTATTAGTATAATCTACTATTTAAAACCACAATATTCAGGCCAAATCCACTGTTTATATAAAGGTATATATGCATAAGCAGGAGAGACAAGGAAACAACAAGCATTAAGAAAGCCTATGACCACTTGTGGAGTGCAGAGAAATCATTTTTACTCCATCTGGAGAATAATGAAACTTTGGTTCATGACGGGGACTGAAGGGGGATAGTTGGCACTTCAGATACAATTTAATTTAGTAAGAAGGGTTCATGAGACATGGAGCGTAATATAATAGTAAAGATGATGACTCATTTGATATTCCTAATGAAAGCAAGTGATAAAGAAAAGTCAGATAGGATGTTGGGTTTTTAGCAATCAGCTCTCTTTCTAAAATTATGTTTTGCATAGTTACTATTCTATGTTGGTTAATTTGCTCATTCACTTTATTAATTTCATTCATCCATTCATTCATCAAAAAATTAGCGAGTATACATTATGTGACAAACACTGAGCTAGGTGCATCAACAATGAAAGAACATATATAGTCATTGGACCCATGAAATGTACAGTATGGTAGAAGAAATAGAAAATTACAAAGTAAACAAATACATGAATGGCACTTTTTTCCCACTGTACTAAACATTTGTAGGAAATAAACAGGGTGCTGATAAGATGCATTTGTACTAACTCTTAAAGGAGTCAAAAGAGCAAGTCATACAAAACTATGGAAATAAGCACTTCAACCAGATGGAGGAGGAAGTGTCAAACTTGGCAAGTTCGAAAAACACCAGAGGGAGACCAGAATGGCTTGAGACTGGTAACCAAGGTACAGAATGCTATGAGATACATTTGGAGAGGCGGGCACTTCTGTTGGAATCCTTTTGACTATCTTGGGGAAAACGGCTGGGTGTTGGAGGCATGTGTGGAAACAAGAAGGTTTTAAGGAAGCTGCTGGAATTGTCCAACTGAGGGATGGTGGTGCTATGAACTAGGGTAGGGAGGGTGGGGATGTATTTTAGGTAAAACAACGTTTTACTTGTAGAAAAAGGAGGATTTAGTGATTTAGAAAAAGAGAAATCAAAGATGCTGTCCTTGTTTTTAAGCTGAACAAATAGAAGGAATGTTAATGTTAATTAAATGTTAATGACCAGTGAAGAAATAACCGTTAGGGTAGGAATGAATTAAGCACTGCTTTTGGACATCTCAGGTTTGATAGGCACATTTTACTACCAAAATGCGCCTCCCACGTGGCACATTGTTTTTGGTAGTGATGGAGGATATAAGCAGCCATGTTGTTTTACAGTTACTTTTGGAAAAAAAAATGTTCACATTGAGGAAATAGGGTTTCGTTTGTTTGTTTTTCTTTCAGTATTTGGTCTGAAACATTGGGGCATAGTCCATCTAATTGGGCAGAATGCCAATGAAGCTACTGATTTGATTTGGGTGAAGTTCATCACAAACCCAATTAGGAAATCAGACACATAGTAGAGTTTCCTAGAATTCACAGAAGTCACTATTAATACAAGAAAACTTTGGAAGCAGCTGTACAATGTTGGGGGGAAACCCCCCAAAACTTTATTAGAACAAAAGTCAGTAAGACCCAAACCTCCTCAATCTATGTTATCTTACCTGTAAAACAAACATCAATTCCTGTTTCATTGGGCTGTTTTAAGGACTGAATGCGATAAGGATGCACAGTACGTAAAAATGCTAAAGAACAACAGATGTTTAAGACACTGCACTGGAGCAATGCTCTGTGTTTTATCAAATCTGTGGAACTGGAGAGACACAACCTGCTACTTTATTATCTTTCTACTTCATTTTGCCAACATGATCTTAATTTGTAGCTTCAAAGGAAATACTGAAGACCACAAACCTTTTTCATTTGAACTGTGTTTATTCCAAAGTTCTGATAAATTGATAATTATCCCACATTATCAGGCACTTTCTATTTTACCAAACCTTTCTTACTTCTGTGAACTACTGAAATGGGTATACTTCTGAGGAGACTTTCATTCGAAATATTTCCACAGAAAACTAAATTCTTAGGAATCGCTTTGGGGCATGGAGAAAATGATGGAATGTGTTGACATACAGCACATATAGAATGTCTCTATCAGACATGCCTTCATCGCTTTGGTATGAA
The DNA here is from genome assembly GCF_022837055.1 of Prionailurus viverrinus. Lineage (NCBI taxonomy): Eukaryota > Metazoa > Chordata > Mammalia > Carnivora > Felidae > Prionailurus > Prionailurus viverrinus. The sequence goes on from NC_062570.1 coordinate 93,777,056, forward strand.
CTCATGAGAATATCATCATGGCAGGGTAAACAGATGGTAAAAATTGCCATCCAAAACAAAAACAAAACAAACTGCCTGCTGATACTCAAGGTTCTTGGTCTATGTACATGACCTAGGTCATCTAGGAACAGAATACTCATCATGGTCAAAAATCATTTAAATGCAGAGACAGTGGATTATTTCAACTGGATAAAGAGAAAAGTGTGATGACACCCATAGTGAAAAACAGAATGCTTATTGTTTTAGGAAAATTTAACTGGGACTATTTTCATTTTGAGTAAGATAAGCCTGGATAAACAACCAGTAAACATGTTCAAACAGGGTCTTCACAAAGGTGAATATTAGCTGAATTCTAAAACCCCACACATTGTCTTATTTCATAGGTCCAAATTTTGAATTGCATGCCGGCATTATCTTTTCCAAGTTATCATGTTCTTTTATTTGGGTGGGTAGATAGCAAATGGTGTCTATATAATAAAGATTCCTTTCTTATTGACCTTATTGAATGTCAGAGGGTGGAAGGGAGGAAGGGAGAAAGAAAGGAAGGTATAAGGAACATTTCATTAGAGAAATGCCCCATCTGTTTCATCTAGAAATAGGTGATAGGGACATGGTTTTGCAGTTCCTCACATGTTCTATAGCTGCTGAGAATGGTTTAAATAATTTTTCCCTCTGTAAAATCTTCCCTTACACTATTCACCTACTATCACCCTCCAAGCCTAAAGTTATTCCTGTTGCCTAATGGGAAAATCTATAAACATTGATATTTCACTTAAAAAAGGTAATAACAATACTTGAAAGTGCTAGAATATAGTATAGTTTGTTTTATTGGTAGAATTCTTCCAATGTACTGTTCAGAAGTATTAATGACATTTACAGTTTTTGACAAAATCACATGAATTTTATTCCATATCAATTTGAAAGCTGAAGCCTCAGAGAGGTTTTCTTTTATGCATGAGATGTCATTCTCTCTATTTCTTGTGTGTGTAATTTGTCTTAATCATTTAGATTTTAGTTTAAAATTCTGTAGAGCAGACTTCCTTGAATACCCTATATAAAGTAGGTCTCCCTTTGTTGGTATTTAGCTTAGTTTTCTATGAATTACTTACATTGCTCTCATTACAATATGAAAAAAAATTGTATGTTTGTTTTCTTTGTCCCTATATGTCTTCTTCTTGAGACTGGAAGCTATAGGAAATCAGACTTTATACTTAAGTTGTTCACCACCATATAACCACAGCCTAATGTAGTTCCTGACTCAGAATTTCATCTACTGATGGAATTAAAGGAGGTCAAGAGCTCAGCCCTTCATAGTGTATTCATATAGCCCTCACTTTAATAAATGTTCACAAGTTTACATAATTTTGTTCAATTAAATCATATATTTCATGTTCCATGAATGCCTGCCACTCACATGCATGTTATTAATACATATGCATACAATAAGCACCCCCCAAGTTAACTTCTCTAGAAATATGGCTTTATACTCAATATGGTTTCCTTATATCTAAGTGGTTTGCCTTTTTTTATCTTTGAAACTATTTATTAAGGAGATGATACCAAAGTCTCTCTTTTCTTTTATTGTGGGACAATAGATATCATATGAAATTTAGTATTTTAAATATTTTCAAGTGTACAGTTCTGTGGCATTAAGTATATTCACATTATTGTGCAATTTTCACTACCAAGCATTGCCAGAATTTTTCATCTTCCTCAACTGAAACTCTGTACCCATTAATACTAACTCCCCATTCCCTCTGTCCCCTGCCCTTGGCAATCACCATTCTACTTTCTGTCTCCATGAATTTGACTACTCTATGAACCTTATATAAGAGGGATCATACAATATTGTCCTTTCCTGAGTGGCTTATTTCACTTCGAATATGTCTTCAGGGTTTATTCATGTTGTATCAGTATACAAATCACCTTCCTTTTAAAGGCTGAATGATATTCTATTGTATGTATATAATGCATTGTTTATACATTCACCTGTTGATGGAACATAGATGAGCTGCTTCCATTTTTTAGCTGTTGTGAATAATGCTGCTATAAACATTGGCATACAAATATATCTTTGAAACCCTGCTTTCAGTTCTTTTGGGTATATGCTCAGAGGTGAAATTGCTGGACCATATGCTAATTCTATGTTTAAATTTTTGAGGGATCACCATAATGTTTTCCATAATAGCTGTACCATTTTGCATTCCAACCCACAGTATACAAGGATTCCTTTTTTTTTTTTTTTAACATCGTCATCATCATTTGTTATTTTCTGGTACTAATGTGTAGTAACCCACTGTGTTTTTTTTTTAATGGTTATTTTTGAGAGAGAGAGAGAGAGGAGGGGAGGGTCAGAGAGAGAGACACACATGCACACTCACAGAATCCAAAGCAGGGTCCAGGCTCTGAGGTTTCAACACAGAGCCCTATGTGGGGCTTTGACATCTGAGCCAAAGTTGGACGCTTAACCAACTGAGCCACCCAGGTGCCCCATCTCATTGTGATTTGGATTTGCATTTCCCTATCAACTAATGGTGTTGTACATCTTTTTGTATGCTTGCTTTGGTCATTTCTACATCTCCTTTGCATAACTGTCTATTCAGATTCTTTGCCTATTTTTAAAAATCTGGTTATTTTTGGTATTATGTTGTTGAATTGTAGGAATTCTTTATATGTTCTGGGTATCAATCACTTATGAGGTATATGACTTGTAAATATTTTCCCCCATTTTCTGGTATTGGTATTTTAAAACAGCTTTTAATATATGTTGATAGTTACGTAATAGATATGTGAAAAAAATACATGAAGTAGAATGCTATTCATCAATACTTCAACTTGCTTGAGTGGACAAACGTTTCATTCTCCAGATAAGAAGAGTGTCAACATTACACATGGATCTCCTCTTTCTTGCCTTGCACCCTTCCCTTCAGAAAGAGGATTAAATCATCTGATGAATTAGTGAGGATTTACAATCCATCACTTGTCTGACTGGAACCAATGATTTAAAAGTCATACACGCATGTCTTTTCACTCTGTCCCACCTTAAGTGCCCTCAACCTGGAGAAATTTATGTTTCTGATGTTCATATTTTCTCTTCAGGTGGATCTAAACTTCAGAGGAAATAATAATAAGCCTCATTTTTCATTTTATACAAAACAATAGTTTCTAATCTGGCTTTAATGACAATAAAGTTGATATTTTGATGCATATATGATGACTCATTCTGTTTCCTGCTTGATTCAGGATCCAGATGGGAAAGGGATGTGATTAATTATCACTCTCAAAATCCCCAACAAGGAATCCTGAAGTAAGGCTTTTTGCTACACTTGCCTCATTATCCCAGTCTCACTGCTGCTGATGCTAGGTTTCCTGCAAATCTTTATCAATATCAATGTCATATGCTTTGGATGAGACCAAACAAACAATTCCTGCCATTTCAAATGTTCAAGCTGAGTCTTGATGATTTTATATCAGGTACTCTGCGCAGAAGACTCTCAGAACAGATGGAGAGCTAGACTTGATGATGACGATGGAGTTATTTTTCTGCATAAGCTTATTGAATTCTATTAAATGACAATTAAAATTGCAATCAACAGCCAAGGGCTTAGAGATTTTCTGGCCTTCTTATTGGATCGAGAGAGAGAGAGAGAGAGAGAGAGAGAGAGAGACATATATGAATATACATATTATGTTATATTATATATATATATGTATGCCTTCATTTATTTAGTTTTAGTGTTAAATACCTAATACAAATAGTCATTAAAATAATTATTATTTAGTATAGTATAATAGCTAAAAAGGTTGGAAGATTAAAGAAAAAAACTATAAGTTCAGAGATCAAGAGTTTGGGTATTATTAATGTAGACTTTCATGATAGTTTGTACTCAAAAAAAAAAGTGAAAACTAAAGTTTCTGAAATGGGAAGAAGCTGAGAACTATACTATGTTTGTTTCATTTCCATATCCCTAAATAGTCTAACAGTGCCTAGAACCAAGTTGAGGCTCATTCATTCATGAATTCATTTAACAATCTGTACTTGGATCTAACCATGAGTCAGGTGCTTCCCTGTGCCTGCAGAGAGTAGGGTGAAAAGAAACAGACACAGAGCTTACAGAGGGATAAATCAAATATTTACAAAGACAAACACAAATTTTCAACTGTGATAAGTAATACAAGAAATGGCTAGGTACTGCTATGGTAGTTTAAATAGGGAGATCGGATCTCAGTAGACAAGTAGAAGAAGATACCCCTGAGAACGTGAAACTTATCTGAGATGTAAAGTATGAACAGAGATCAGTTGTGTGATGAGGGAAATGAGAGAGGAAAGTACTGGAAAAAGATGAAGGTAAAAGACAAAGGCTTGTGGAAGGAGGGAAACTTGAGGGAAAATTGAGAAAAAGTCTAGTGTATGTGTAACAGAGAAAGAAATTAAGATCCAGCAAGGCGCTGGATTATGCAAGACCACAATTCCTGCTTTATTTTGTTATTATTTTTAATATTTATTAATTTTTGAGAGAGAGCATAAAAGAGTGCACATGAGAGGGGGAGGGTAGAGAGAAAGGGAGAGAGAATCCCAAGCAGGCTCCACACTGCCAGCACAGAACCAGATACAGGGCTCAAACCCACAAAACCGTGATATCATGACCTGAGCCAAAATCAAGAGTTGGTTACTCAATTGACTGAGACACCCAGGCGCCACCCCCCCGCAATTCCAATTTTAAAAATGATACTAACAAAACTAACATATAGGATTAAATATAATGGAAGATGTGAAAAACCTCTACACTGAAAACTAAATCTACCCCCAAAACCAAGAGTGCACTGTATATACTGTATGTTAGCCCACTTGACAATAAATTATATTAAACAAAATATGATTGAGATTAAAGTAAACCTAAGTAGATAGAGGGGTGATTTTGTTTATGTATTGGAAAATTCAGTATTGTAGGATATCAAAAATACTCCAATGGTTTTGCAGAATCAATAAAATCCCAAATAAAATTTTGGCAATTTATTTTGAGATTGGCAAGCTCAATTTAAATGCTATGAAAATCCAAATTACAAAGAATAAACTCTAGGAACCATATTGCCATATAAATTGATTAGAAAGCTGTAGAAATAAATACAAGGTGATATTCGTGGAGGTACAGACCATTAGAATAGTGGGTCAGTGAGTCCAGAACAGACTCACATGTAAACCATCACCTGATTCATAACAAAATGATTATTTCAGTGTTGTAGGGAAAGACATGGTCTTTTCATTAAGAATTCCAAGTCAATTGCACATCCATACTGAACAAAAAATTTCTTAAACCGTGTAACATGCCTTACAGGAAAACAAAAATCATCCCAAATGTAGCTTAGATCTAATTGTTAGAAAAAATAAGATTTAAGAAATGAACATGGACTATAATTTAGTTTGTTTTAGTTAAAGATTTATTAAATAGGCAGAAAAGACTAACCATAAAAAAACTGATAATTTAACTGATAAATTAAAAGTAAGTGTTATTTATTAAAATACACCATTAAGAAAATGAAGAGGAAAGGTGCAGACTGGGAAGGGATATTTGTGATATGTATTTTCTTTTTTTTTAGACTTTTTCTTTAAGTTTATTTATTTTTGAGAGAGAGAGAAAAAGAGAGAGAGAAAAAAAAACACAAGTGGGGGAGGGGCAAAGAGAAAGAGGGGGAAGACAGAATCTGAAACAGGCACCAGGCTCTGAACTGTCAGTGTGGAGCCCAACACAGGGCTCTAATTCACAAACCATGAGATCATAACCTGAGAAGTCAGACACTCAACCGACTAAGCCACCCAGGCACCCCGTGATATATATTTTCAACAAAAGACTCACAGCCAGAATATGTGAGGGGAAAAGAAAGCAACAGCACTTAAATCTACTTGAAATTGCTCACAGTACAACAGGAAAAAAAATGAGCAAAAACCTTGGATAGTCATCACATAAAGACAATTTCCAAAGGGCCAATAAACAAATGAAAGGCACTCAACTTCATTAGTCACAGGGGAAATACAAATTAAAACCCAATTTGCTATTAATGCGCAGCCGCTGTTAGAATGAAAAAAACAGAAAATGCCAAGTGTTGGGACCCCAAGACTCTGATCAGTGTCAACAGGAGTGTAAATGGGCATAAACATTTTAGAAAATATGAGAAATATCTGCTAAATCAGAGCATATGTATGCCCTCTGTCTAGATTTAAACCCCACAGAATGGCATAGGTATATTCACCAAAATACGTTAATAAAAGAATACTCACAGAAACATTATCTGTAGTAGTTAAAAACTACAAACAGCCCAAATTTCTATCAACAGTAGAGAGGATTTCAAAAGCATGATGTAGGGGTGCTCAGTGGCTCAGTCAATTAAGCCTCTGACTTCAGCTCAGGTCACGGTCTCACAGTTAGTGGGTTTGAGCCCCAATTCAGGATCTGTGCTGACAGCTTAGAGCCTGGAGCCAGCTTTGGATTGTGTTTCTTCCTCTCTCTCTGCCCCTTCCCCCCACACATCCTGTCTCTCTGTCTCTCAAAAATGAATAAACATTAAAAAAAAACAAGCATGGTATATTTGTTCAATGGATTTTATATAGCAAAAGAATGAATAGTGTGTTAATACACACAACAACGTATGCTGTTGGTACAAGAACAAAATAGATCAATGGAACAGAGGAGTCAGTACATAAGTAAGCCCACATACACCCAACTTATATGTGACAAAAAGGGTATTTCAGTGCAGTGAGGACAACTTAATTTTGAACAAAGAAGCCAGATTTATAAACTACATACAGCATATTTCCATTTATGTAAAGTTGTAAAACAGGCACAACTAATTTGTGGTGGTAGAGATCAAGATAATGGTCACCTTTGCAGGGTAGTGACCAAAGAGGGCAGAAAGGACACTTCTGGGTACAGGAAATGTTTTGTTTCTTGATTCTGGAAATTGGTTTCCATGGGTACAGCTTGAAAATTCATCAAGCTATACACCTAAGATTCATGCACTTTTCTGTAACATGTTATAATTTAGTAAAATGTTTACTTAAAAAATTAAAGAGATATAAATTGAAATTGAATGCATAGGAAGACAAAGCACAGTCTTAACAACTAAGGTAACTTTAATCTAAGAAATAAATAATTGAAGGGTTTTAATTAAGAGGTTGGAATAATCAGATGGCAGTTAGATGACAAATGAAAAACTATGGACAGAATAAGGATAGTTTTTAGATTAAATCAAGGATTTGCTAATGGATTGGATGTTAGGGAAGGCCAAGTGGGGAGATGCCACAATTTCCTTTGGTATGCTTGCACAAGTGGATGGATGGTAGTATCATACTCTTTGAATTCAAATTCTGAGTTCCAAGTTTTCCTGGAAAGGAAAATTATGAGTTACCCTTTGGAAAAAATTAAATCTGAATTGCCTTTGAACCATCTAAATGAATGATGAGTAGACAGCTTGACATAGAATTCTACAGCGTAAAGAGAAGTCAGTGTCAGAAATATATATACTTATGTATGTACAGGGGTCAAATTGCATAGGGAGAATAGAAATAGCATGAGAAATGTAGAAGGCTTAAGACTGAGCTTTGAGCAACTTCAACAATGAATAGCATGGTAGTGTGAGATGAGCAAGTAAAGTAAGACAGAAAAGAAGTGGTCAGATAGGTAAGAATAAGAACTAGGAGAAAGATCTGTCATAGAAGGTAAAATAGATAATAAGAAAAAGAGAAAAGTTAGCAGCGTTGACTGCTATAGAGAGGTCAAGAAGAAAGGCGGATTGAGATTGTATATTTGTTCTGCTAAATCAATAATTGCTGAATGAATGAATGAATGAATGAATAAGTACAATTATATTTTCTGTACAGTTAACAGCATAAAAGAAAACCACTGGTTTGGAAAATACTGGATTGAACTGGGTGAATGTGAAACAACACATCATTCACATTGTGCAAAATGGATCCACCAATGAATTTCTTTATACTTTTGACTTTCTAGTAACTCCTTGTTGATCATCTTCCAAAACCTCAGGAAAGAGAAATGTTTCACCTTGACATGGCAGAACCTGATCTTTTAGATGTCTGCTTTCAATTCTTTTTTAGTTGCCTAAATTAAGGTTCATCAATCAAAACGTATTGTAATTTTTAAATTTAAACTGAAGGCACTTAAAGTCCCATTTTGACATCTTGCAAACTACTGGTTTTTAGAAGAGCAGTTTAAAAATGTGGAACTTTGGCTGAATGTTTTAGACTAGACATATTAAAAAGCAAATGCTTAGAATTATTCTTAAAAACATTTTCTCTGATGAAAGTTTTCAGGCTTTACTAGAATGGTAAACTTCTGATATCAGTAAAACATAATTTAATATACCATTAATAAAGATGTTTAATCATTCAGAAATACTGTCCCAATATTTTAGCTCTAATAGTCTTATAATGTAAAAAAAAATAGTAGTTGATAGGATGTCAGAGTATCTCAGAACACAGTTTCAGAATCAGAAAGATATGGCTTTGGATCTTAATAGTCTTGTTTTACCATGCTAAGCCCAAGTTATATCAGAATGAATGAGCTTATTAGCGGGATGTATCTCACAAGGCTAAAGGGAGTTAATGAGATCTTTTTTGTCAAGTATTTAGCACAGGGCCCTGTGCTCAGAGAGCATTCAGTGAGTGTAGCTATAATTATGGTTACCAACTAAGAATAAATACCAACAATGTCAAATAGAATTTCATGGATTTATTCATGCATTCAAAAACTCTTTATGAATTGTGTTTATATACACAATGGAATACTATGTGGCAATGAGAAAGAATGAAATATGGCCTTTTGTAGCAACATGGATGGAACTGGAGAGTGTATGCTAAGTGAAATAAGTCATACAGAGAAGGACAGATTCCATATGTTTTCACTCCTATGTGGATCCTGAGAAACTTAACAGAAGACCATGGGGGAGGGGAAGGAAAAAAAAAGTTAGAGAGGGAGGGAGCCAAACCATAAGAGACTCCTAAAAACTGAGAACAAACTAAGGGTTTATGGGGGGTGTAAGGGAGGGGTGGGTGGGTGATGGGTATGAAGGAGGGCACCTGTTGGGATGAGCACTGGGTGTTGTACAGAAACCAATTTGACAATAAATTTCCTATTAAAAAAAACTCTTTATGAAGGATATAGAACCATCAGAAACTGTTCTAGGTGCTGTGGAAGACGCATGATGAATGAGATAAGACACCTGTCCCTAAGACAATATAGTAAAGATAACTTAGATACATGCACAAATAATGGCTATCATACACGATAAGCTGCATAGGCCAAAAAAATAAGAAAGAAAGAAGGGAATTTAATTTTTCAATGTTTATTTATTTTTGAGAGAGACAGAGACATAGTGTGAGTAGGGGAAGGGGAGAGAGAAAGACACACAGAATCTAAAGCAGGCTCCAGGTTCTGAGCTGTCAGCACAGAGCCTGCTGCAGGGCTCAAACTCACAAACTCGAGATCAAGACCTGAGCTGAAGTCGGACACCTAACTGACTGAGCCACTCAGGTGCCCCAAGAATAGGGGAATTTAGAGAAGCCAGAGACTTCTAACCTTTGAAAGCTTGGAGAAAGTTTCATTGCCAGGGACAAATGTAGCAGCCACAAGCTGAAGTGTATGTGAGGATATCAAGTGGTGGGTCTGTTTGACTCCTGACCCCACCACTTACTAGTAGTGCAACTTCATGAAAGTTACTTGTACCTTCAATAACGCAGTGCTTTCTTCCATAAAATGGGTTGTGTAATAACCTATAGTAGATAATGAGGTAGCATACTTAGAGCATTTAAAATAATACTTGGCAGGGGCGCCTGGGTGGCGCAGTCGGTTAAGCGTCCGACTTCAGCCAGGTCACGATCTCGCGGTCCGTGAGTTCGAGCCCCGCGTAGGGCTCTGGGCTGATGGCTCAGAGCCTGGAGCCTGTTTCCGATTCTGTGTCTCCTTCTCTCTCTGCCCCTCCCCCGTTCATGCTCTGTCTCTCTCTGTCCCAAAAATAAATAAACGTTGAAAAAAAAATTTAAAATAATACTTGGCAAAAAAATAAATAAAATAAAATAATACTTGGCACACAGTAAGTAATTCATAAATCCCAGTAGGCAACTCCAGTGTGTATATCCAGCCCACCAGCCAGTTACTTGTTCTTCATGTGCTGTCTGTCCTTTCTCTTTAGGCGGGTTCTTTTTAGCCAAGGAAATGTAGAATGGTCCTACCCATCTCGCCTCCTTCACTTAAATGGCCTAACCCAAGTTGGGCTGATTCGAATGGAGATGCCAATGATCTGGAATTGTGTCTAAAATTGAGTTGAGTTTATCTCCAAGTGTGAAGAAGGCATGTTTTGTGTTTCCTAGAAACCTGGGAGCTGTCTGCAGGCAGCACCTTCTTTAAATTAGATCTAGTTGCAGAGAAAGAGTATTTTTAAAAAAAATGAAAATTAAGTGGACATGAAGAGAAAAGCAAAGGTGGAAAACAAAATCTCAACAACTATTTAGATCTTGGCTCTAGTTCTCTCCTTAAGCCAACTTCACTCTTTCAGTTGGATGATTTCCTTTTTTGTCTTTGGGAATATGAATTAATTTCTGTCATTGGCAACCAGAAAGCTAACTAAATGAAGATGGCATGTGAACTCTGTCTTGGAGAATAGGTAGTAACAAGATGAAGCAGTGAAAGAAAAGGACACTTTAGCAGCTGGATCATTTTGATCAAAGAGACTCATTATATATAATTTACTTCAGTTTGGCCTGAGGACATGGTTCAGAAAAGAAAGTAGTGAGTAAGAAAAAGTTATAAAGGTAGTAAGAGTTTAGATCATTAACAGTCTGGAATAATACAGTTAAGCATTTGATTTGATAAGAAGGTGGTTTCAGACAGAAATGACAAGATTGAATTTGTGTTTCTCTGATGATAATAATGCTTAATGTTTCCAAAACAACTAATATGGGTTATGCATTGTGTTAAGCCTTTTCACAAGCATTTTCTTACTTAATTCTTCAACAACCCCACTATCTGAGGACATTTGTGATCATATTTTCTAGATAAAGAAACACAGGCTTAGAGAGGTTATGGGATTTGCTAAAGGTCACAGAGCCAGTATACACTGTAGCTGGAAAAACCAACCAAACTCTGTTGACTCTAATCTTAAACTCTTAATTTGTATGCTCTATTTGCCATAATCTCTCTCATGGATTTACAACATTTGTAACTTTAACAGGGACCAGGCAGATCATACAATGAGTGAGCCAGATCATGTGTAAAATAACAGAGAATGGGGGAGACTGAAAAACTCTGGCTAACTGCAAGATGTACTCAACTTCTCAGAGCATTCAAATTCTTTTTTTTTCCTTTTAGTTTAATCTATAGACCGTATATTGCCCTTGGACCAATGCTGATTGGATTAGAATAGAGGCTGGGGGGGGGGAGGTAAGAAGACCAATTATATGATGATTGTAAGAGGAAAGAGAAAATGAAATGTGAGACTCGGTTGGAGGTAGTGGAAAGTAAGAGGAAAGAATATAACCCAGAGATATATTCTAGAAAGTTCAGGAAATTAGGTTTTTGGGTGGCAGAGTACTACGGGGCTATATGTATTTATGTTTGGAGTTATAATCATTTGGAGAGCTGATTTCCAAAAAAAATGATTTTTTATGCAAAAAAAAAAAATAGAAAAGGAAAGAACAGACGTGGAAAATGTTTCTACTTAGGTAAGCAAAGGGATTCAAAGTAAATCTTAATGAAACTGACATTAGGTCTGCCAGTTTTACCTGGAGAAACATTGATAGAAAAAAATAACTAATATGAGAACCCAGAATGCAGTAAGACAGAGAGATTTACCAAATACAGTGGTTACCTTGACCCACTAACTGGAATCAGATTATTCATGGGGGGGTGTCCTTGACACATGCTATTTTACAAACCTTGACTTCGATAAGGCTGTGTTAGAGACCCCACAGAAATGTTATGGTGCTTACCACTTTAAAATTGGGCAACATCAAGCAAAATAAAACTTTGATTAGACAATCTTTGATTTATTCATTGTTTTCTGGTCTTAGGAAAGGCTACCCTTCTGAATGTGGTATTTTCCTAAAATTAGCAGGAGAGTCCCACAAAGTAATGACAATAGCAAGATTTTCTGCATCACCCAGGGACATAATAAACCTTATTGCCAGGTAATATTTAAGAAGTGGTAGAACCAGGGGTGCCTGGGTGGCTCTGTTGGTTAAGCATCTGACTCTTGGCTTCGGCTCAGGTCATGACCTCAGGGGGTTTGGGGCCCACGTCAGGCTTTGTGCTGACAGTGTGGAGCCTGCTTGAGATTCTCTCTCTGTCTCTCTCTCTCTCTCTCTCTCTCTCTCTCTCTCTCTCTCTCAAAATAAATACATCAAAAAAAGAAAAAAAAATGGTAGCACCAATTCCATGTCCTGTCCTCAGGACACCAATGTAATTATTTGGAAAAAAAAAATTTAAACAACTCACCTGTTTATGAATGAATGATTCAGACTTTTACATAATTGACTTTGGGTTTAAATCAGACCAAACTAATTTACTGTTATATTTGATGTTTAGCCAGATGTATGAATAAGCTGAAACATAAGTGTATGAGTACACATGGTCAGGTGAGATATATCTTACCAAATAAGCTGAAGGGCTCAAAAGGTCTCATAGTCACTGAAGCAATATCATATCACATAAAATGCACAGAAGCCATGGCCCCTAACCTCTTGTGCTTTCATCAGAAGGATTATTTTGCATAACCTGGGCATTTCATCAAGCTGATGAATACCTTCTACTCACTTGCTTTTCACTTAGAGTAAAACACAAAACCTTTACACTATCCCATAAGGTCCAATATGATCTCCCTGCCACTATTTCTCAATCCAATCAATAGTGCTCAATGCCATGTTCCCATCCCACCCCACACCCCACCAGCAGCATCTGGGAACATACTAGAAGTGGGGTTCTCAGGCTTCTCCCCAGACCTCATCGATCAGAAACTCTGGGCATGGGGACGGCAGTCTGTAGTTTCACAAACCCTCCAGGTGATTATGATGTTTGCTCACATCTGAGAGCCCCTGGCCTAATCCATCTGCAATTACCTTGCCCCTCATTCACTCAACTATGGCCATATTAGTTCCTGGATTACCTCATAGCCTTCCAATCCTCCTTGTCTCAGAACCTTTGCATTTGCCAGTCTCTCCTCCTGGAATGCTCTTTCCTAAAATCTCCCCAGGGCTTTCCTGCTCTCCTTCTCTAGGTGAACATGATGTCATCACCTCCTCCAGGGGTCCCCTGACCACCCTACTTAGTACTGCTAACCTTGTCCACCCTCCCCTGGCACTTATTATCCCCCTCCCCTACTTTCATTTTCTCCATAACAATGATCACTACCCAGTATACCACATACTCTACTTAAATTTTTTTTTTCCATTGTTAGACACCTCTTCTAGAATGTTAACTTCAAGGGAGCAGGGATTTTGATTTGCTTTGTTCACTGTTTTAACACTAGCATCTAGGATAGTGATTGCCATATAGTAAGTGCTTAAGATATATGTGCTTAATACATGAATGAACCCTCTCCTTTTGCAAACGGCAAATATTGACCATGAGGGAATACGTGGAAGTGTGGAAATCTATGACATTTACTAACAGAGAATGGCCACATTTTTAAATTCTCAAAATGTCTGCCTCGTTTGTGAAAGGCTGGGACTTTGCTTTTATGTTCTGTCTCTCTGATGACCATGAGACTATAGTAGATGATACCCATGACTGGTGACAGTCATATTCTATTCTCAGTGCCTATCAACGCCACCTCATTCAATCCTCATAACTACCACAGGCAGTAGGTTTTAGTTTTAATCACCATTGTAAAACAAAAGGAGAAATGCTGGGTATTTTTGTTCAGAATGCTGTTGAGGCAGGATTTGAACACTGACAGGCTGAGACCAGAGACTATGATTGTTACCTCTTTATACTTTTGTATCCTAAATTATATGGGGATTGTAGGGGATAGTTTTAGCTATCTATGAATCAGGCAAAATTCCAAAACAAAGCTAATTTAGACACATTCATATAATCATATGATCATATAAGCTCAAAATTTCACAATATTTTAAATCACCCATTTCTGTATGAAGGGAGTCTGGTCTCCCACTCTACTGAGTTCCCCTAAAAGTGTATCTCATATTTTAATGTTTTCAATAAGCCTTGGCCAGACCCTCTCAGCAACTAATGCCAAATCCTCCAAACTCATGTTATATAGGTCAGGTCTTTGAAAAGTAAACAAAAGCTATAGGACCATTCAATCATCCTGCTATTAACAGTTTGGGCAGAGATCGGAAAGTTAGCAAATTGGAAGCTTTCTAATTCCTGAGTGACTGTAGCCCCTTACTACCCAACAACAACATAGGCATCACTGGGAACCTGTAAGAAACATAGAATCACAGTCCCATCCCAGACTCAAGAGTCTGCATCTCAAATTACTCCCAGGTGATTTGTAGCCCATTAGAGCTTGAGAAGCATGACACTAACCCACTGGTTCTCAAACTTGGCTACGTATTGGTATCATCATCTGGGGAATTTATAACACCTAGGCCCAATCCCCAGAGACTGATTTAATTGGCCTGCAATGCAAACAGGAATTATTTATTTTTCGAATGTGCTCTATGGGATTCCATTGTGCAGCCAAGTCTGAGAACTGCTACTGTCCTCACTGTGGGTGTAGGGTTAAGCACCAGCCCTTGTTATTTTCATGTAATTCTTAGTCCCTCTACAAATACTTAGTTCCCTGCCCAAGAGATGTACAAGCTTTTTGCAAACTGAATTGTAATAGAGTTATTCTTTTCTGAGGGTCATATTGAGAAACACGATATTGCTAATGTAATACAAAATTAACCAGAGCTTTCATCAGTGAATCATTTATCAGGACCCACAGATGCTTCCACACACTGCTGTCTTTGAGGTGTTGACTTTCAGAACGAAGTAAATCATCTCTCACATGCTTCTCCATCTCAATGGCGGCTTTATCTAGTGTTTCTTGGACATGGAAGGTTATCTCTTTGATATTTAGTATTCTATATTGCTCCCTAGCCATATGCTTATAGCATTATCTATTTTTGTGTACATTTTATCTACTAGAATCCTAAAGGGCATGGGCTGTGTTATGCATCTCCACAACTTCAGAGCCTAGCATAGCCTCTGCCTAATAGATGTTAAGTTTGGCATGCCATCCTTTCTTCAGTTGTAAACCCCGCATTCTTATTTAAGCATCATATTCCACATATTGTGCTCAATTTGAATATACTAGAGAAGTACAATAAAGAATGGGGAGATCACAAAGGTCCAATTCATTAAGTGTATATTAAGTCTATAACTAGCTGCCAAGCACCTCACTGGTCATTCTACACAGAATACCAAGTGCCCTTTCATTGGCTTACAATCTAGTGGAGAACATGAACACGTACTTTAAAAAATCTGTCATATAAAATACATGCTGAAGAAGAACAATTATAAAGGATCAAATCAAATACTAAGTGAACCTCAGGGAAAAGTAGATTAAGGCTAGTAGCTGGCAATACCTTCCAAATTTTATTTCTGACAGATAAGAGATAGCAAGCAAATGTATAATTGATTCTGAAAAGTAATATAATATGCGGTGATAGCATTATGGCATAGCAGTTACCTAAACAGTTTAATTTTATTTTTCTCACCATGTAGATTTAGGCCCCTATCAGATACCCCAGCTTGGTTTGCAGTGAGAATGCAACTTCACATTCTCCCAGTTGGAAAAAGTTTTATTTCCTGACTCTCCCGACTCATTGAGACTCATTGAGACTTTGGAGTAGACATAATGGAAAATGCTTTTCAGCACCAACTCCTCTATTCACTGCTTTGAACACCACGATAAATAGAAAGGACAAGAATTGAAAGTCTTTCTTTTGCCTCTTAGCTTTTTCTAAGTGCTGAACTGAATGGGTGTCAGCTTTCTGTTGTAGCCCTGGCAGTTCTTACTTTCAAAAGAACAATCAGAAGGAAACCCTTTCAGAAAATTGATCCGCCAAAGTTTGAAATGCTTAAAAATAAACTGTCAGTTCTGTCTGTTTCCCCCTACACAACCTGTCAACTTCACCTCTGGCTTCTTATTTTCCAAACCCTAACAGCCAGGCATTCTCTTTCAAAAGGCTTCTCTGAAGCTCCGTCTTTGTCAGGAGTATTGTAGACCCTGACCAAATATTTTATAAATTGGAGGGAGACCTAAATGGGGATAAAAGTTGACCAGTGCTCCCTGCTGTCCTGACACCTCCACCTACAGAGTTCTGAAATTTGGGTTAGGAAAGAGTATTCCTTCTAAATTCAGTTTGGCAATTTCAACCCCCACTAGTTAGAAAAAAAAATGTATCCAGTGTATGTATATACCAGTATGTGTATATACATGTAGTATATAACATATATTTATATGTATATATATTAAGAAGTTCTCTTTCTCTCTCCAATATAGATAGATGAATATCTATATGATAGTCATAAATATTGATAGAGATTCATCTATCTATATTCATCTAGCATCCTAGATTTGAGCTGCTTTTTTGGGTTCTTAGCAGAAATAGGTTCATATAATTTCAAATGATTTTGGTTACTGTTGTTGTTGTTGTTTCCCTAGAACATGTCCTTCCCAAAGAATTTTTCTTCTATAATAAATCCTGTAGTCTCCTATAAATGAGGGTGGGTGCTCAAGTAACTGTACTAGAGGCCATGTGCCAAATATGATATCTCAACAGTAATTGTGTCCAAATCAACCAGCCCAGAGGGGCCATATTGTGATTTCACAACACTGTTTCTGGTATTAGTGTCCTCATCAAAGTACCTAGGTAAGAGTTAAAATCAACAACAATATTACAGGTTTCAACTAAGAAACATTTCTGAAGGGGTCTTTCACCTCTCTAGTGAAAATAAGACACATACAAAATTTTAAAGTGGCAATAATGATTAGTTTTACAGAATGTCAGTCATTTATAACCTAAGGTTAGCTGGTGGGTTGATATATTGTCTATTTTAAATATGTGGGCCCTTACATAAAGGGTGGTCAAAGTCATCTTTTCTGTAATTCCAGATTGGGAAGAATGAGTAAGTCCAGTTTAAGAAATTCAGATCTCATTTACCATCTTTAACTGAGCAATGGTGTTGCTTTGATCTGGGCTAGAGCTGTCCCTCTTCGTGATAGGCCCAGTGCTCTGTTGGGATAAAAGTCTGGCTAGCTGCATCCCTGGCTCATTCTCAGTCGTCTTTGGTTACGCCTCTTTATTTGTCTATCTAATTACTCCCTTCACTAAGTTGTATATTTCTTAAACGACAGACCATGACTCACTCAATCATCTCTATATCTGTGATACTGCCTGACCTTGATATTTTGCCTGTGATAGCTGCTTAGTAAATGCCAGTTAAATATATAGAAGCCAAGAAAGCTATGGATAGGAAAACCAACATTGCAATTTTCTCTGATGTCATTTCCTGTCTTCCATAAACAGAGCTGCTATAAACCTAAATCCTCTACCCAGCTTTTTGGGGTTATTGATATTTGACAGTTCTTTTCCTGGCATAACCAAAAAATCACCAAAAAAACATTGATTCTACTTTTCTTTCCTCTTTCCCACATTTCTTCATATGACTGCCCTAACAATGTGGTATTAGAGTTAGAAATGTAAAGTCTACAATTTGTTCTTGCATAAAAAGAAATAGCATTGTTGTGGGCTAATTATTTACTCTCCACACTTCCTCCCCCTACAAAAATGAAGAGATGTGATTATTTAAAAGAGGAGATCACTGTGATTCTGCATGTGATTTTATGATTGGGTTCTAGAATATGCTAATTGTCTTAAACATTATATTTTTTTCAGTCTATCCAAAATCTTGCCCTGCTGCTTCACGGGTCTGAAGACATTCCCTCTTACTATGATTTATATTTTTTTTAAGTTTATTTATTTATCTTGAGAAAGCACGAGCAGAGTAAGGACAGAGAGAAAGGGAGAGAGAATCCCAAGCAGGCTCTGCACTGTCAGCACACAGATGCAGCAGGTGTTTATCCCACAACAGTGAGATCATGACCTGAGCCAAATCAAGAGTTGGATGCTTAACCGACTGAGCCACCCAGATGCCCCTGATTTTTTATACTGTGAGTGTACCTTATATTGTTTTTTATTTACAGAGATCCTTTCAAAGCTCAGATTATAGGTTCTCCACTTATTTCCAACAGAGGTCGTAACAACTGGGACCACTTTTTATAACAATTCCTTAGCTTAGGAATTTACAAAAAGCAGGCCCTCTGTTCACAGGAAAATCAGTCTCTCCTCCCTCTCTCTCCCCTCCCTCTAGAGGGTAGGTTAAGACAGAGAAGCTTCTGTCCAGAAGCTTCTCACCCAACCCTATGAGTCTGGTTTTATACAGATATGTCAAGTTCATGTTCTAAATCTACGAGCCAAGACTTAGTCTCCAGACCCCACACAGTTACTCAAACTCTTTCTCTCTCTTCCACAGAGCAATGCAAGTTGCTGCTCATATTTTATTGTCTCTTTGTTCTTTGTCTTTTTGAGAATTTTGTTTACATACTTATGAGCTAAGGTATACATTTAAGCTGATGATTATATTTAATACTTTTGCTATTTTATCTTGTATTATGAATTTTTTTAATTTTTTTTAGCACACAGGTTTCCAAACTGTTGTAAATGGAATCTTCCCATAGCTTCTTAAGCAGTGTGCTTAAGGTCTTATTATAGGGACACCTGGCATACCCTGGTTACCATAATAATCTGAAAATATCATCTTAACCTACTGTGTGACCCTCAGTAAAATAAAAACTTCTAGGCCAGTCAGGCAGGCCTTTCTACAAATCCTGCCAGTTTCTTCCTCAACAATCTTACCTTCTTAGCCCTTTCCACAGAACTGTGCCTTCCCACTGCCAAGCCATTGTGGATGCTCCTGAGCATGCCTAAAATCACCTGTATGTGACCTTCCTCCTTTCAAATCTCACCCTTCTTTCAGGGTGAATTCAATCCTTGCTTTCTTTGAAAAGCTTCCCTGATTACTCTGAAGCCCCATCCTGTGAATTCATGGTCTACTGTAAACCACATACCCTATATAAGGACATGCAAACTCCACTCTGTTTTGAGACAGGGAGGTGACATGAAAAAACGATATGGACCCGATAGAAGGTGTCAAAAGTGAAACCATAATGATAAGCGGTAATTGACTTCTGGTCAAGGTGTAATGGAGATTTTGAGGGAGTGATAATGTGGGCAGTGTGACAAGATCAAAGATAGCAGCTGCTTCTGAGGGTCATTCATAATCCCCACTCAGAACGACCAACCAGTATTGTTAGAATTCCCAACTTCTGAGAAAATCCAGGAATCTGCATTTTTTAGGTAAAATACAGTGATTTTCCCCAGCTTTACTGACATATAACTGTAAAAAATTTAAAGTGTTCACCATGATGATTTGACATATGTATACATTGTGAAACGATTACTCCCATCTAGTTAATTAACATACCCATCACCTCACATGTTTATTGTGTGTGAATTTTTACTCTCTGAGCAAATTTCAATTGTACAGTTCAGTGTTGTCAATTATAGCCACCATGCTATATAATCAGAACTTATTAATTCAATAGTTGAAAGTTTGTTCCCTTTTATCAATCTCTCCCTATTTCCCCTGCCCCCTAGCCCCTGGCAACTACTTCTCTACCCTCTCTTTCAAAATCTAGTGGTTCTTAATACTACCAACTCATTTAACCACTTACAAGCGAAAATACTATTAAGGCCAACGCGGAAAGGCCAAAGTCACCAGTTTGCAACCTCTGGCTTATAGTGTCTTGGAACTCTTCTTTATGTCTCTGTGATACCAAACCATATACTTGCCAAAACTATGCACTCTTTAAAGGCCACCATCAATCTTAAAATTCTCATGTTTGCCTATTCACAAAAGAGAGCCATGCACACAGATCATCAGTAACCATCCACTGAATTGAAATAAATTCTCACTGGTTTCTAATATTCACCACACCCAAATGAAGTGAGTAAAATGCAGAGTCTCCTGAAAAGGCAGTTTAATGGCAAAAAGAGTAATGTTGAACCCTTACGTTCTTTAAGAGGAAAAATAATACAGGGTTTTCTAAGGTAGCCCATGCTCTTACCAGGTAAGTCAAAGTGATAGCAGCTGTAAGTGAAAAAGTAGAAGAATGAATTCAATATTTGAAGTTTTAAGATGGCTCATGGCCTTGGGTTTTATGACAAAAGTATGACTCCCTCTTAAGTAATTCAAGGAGAATTTTGTCAGCACTGATCTTTATGAAGACTACCCATTTTGTATTAAGATGTGTGGGTGTATTTACCACAAAATGTGTGAAGGTACATATCTGAAGTCCTTATTTTCATGTCCTTCTGCCTTTGAAAACCATCTATCACTGACATTCAAAGGAGAGCCTTCCAAGGAAAACTATGTTTCCAGCATCTTTATGTAGACAGGGGTATAGAAAGGGAAAATCTTTCAGGCTACTAGCCTCAAGTGTATGCCATTTTCTTAGGAAAACTTTGGCATGCCATCTTTCCTGGAAGAGATGGTTTCAAAATGTCTGTGGTTCTATACTAGGCTAAATTAGATGACAAAATATTTACAAATCTCTATACTTATTAATCTTCTGTGTTCTACTAACCAGAGGACACTGACACTTACCAAGAAGAAAAAAGAATGGGATTTGAGATTTCTGATAATTGAAGAATCAGTGGGATTTTGTTGTTGGTGGTGATGGTGTGGGTTTTGTTTTGTTTTGTTTTGTTTTGTTTTGTTTTGTTTTTGTGTTAACATGAGTGAGAGAATACCCAGGTCACATGAGGCTAAGACAATTGTAATCTAAGAGTAACTCTTCAGCTTTAACAAAAGAGTGCCATGGGGTGCCTGGGTGGCTCAGTTGGTTTGAGCTTCAGACTTTGGCTCAGGTCATGATCTCACAGTCTGTGAATTTGAGCCCCGCGTCGGGCTCTGTGCTGACAGCTCGGAGCCTGGAGCCTGCTTCGGATTCTGTGTCTCCCTCTCTCTGACCCTGCCCTGTTCATGCACTGTCTCTCTCTGTCTCAAAAATTAAATAAAACATTTTAAAAATTAAGAAAAAGAGTGCCATGACAGTTGACATTATGATGATTTCCTTCTCATTCTGGGCTATGCTCCTCTCCCTTCATGTCCACATGCTTGAAAATCACTGCACACACATAAGTTCTGCACGAATCCTCGGCACATGCTTCATTGATTACAATGCTCTATAGATATGAAAACCAACACCTCTTCCCAAAAACATACATTCAGCCAAAATATACACTATTACTTTCCAAAAAATTAGTCTTCAATGAAATATACTTGATATTATATGCCTTTGGGGACCTCAAATTCCTTCATTTTCACCTTAGGGAGATAAATTCTTATACTGCTATAGCATCATCAAATAACACCATTAGAAGATAATCCATCAGTTAGTTACTTAAATATGTTTGTTTTCCTGTAGGAGTATGAATGAACTGGAATTTTAAGATACACTCACATGTGCATAAGAGTGTGTGAGTGTGTGTGTGTGTGTGTGTGTGTGTGCGTATGTGCGTGTGTGTGTGTGTGTGTGTGTGTGTGTGTGTGTGTGTTTACTACAAATCTACCTTCTAATCTATTTGGGAAGATCACTTTTATTTTTCTTTTTTCATCCTTTCCCTTTCTTTCTATAAAGGATCAGTGAACAGTCAGAATCTAAAAGCTCTCAAATATTCATCAATTCACACTCTTTAACCTCTTCCATTGGCTTTCCCTTTCCACACCAACACACCTTCTATGTGCCCTTTTGGGCCATCCTTTGGACACACTGTATTTAATGATATTTCATGCCATTTTCTCTGCTTACAATGCTCTCCCTTTTCCTACCTTTTAATTCCTTTCTAGTCCCCATGACACAGCTCAAATAGCATCACCTCCCTGAAGCCTGCCATGGTTTCCCAAAAGAGAAAGGCAATCTCTCTTCTGCATTTCCAATTCACTCTATAGATATATCTATTATAATAATGATCTTACCAGATTTTAATCACGTATTTGTGTTTCTGCTCCCCCTGCCCCCAGCTTGACCAATCCCTTAAATGCAGGGCTTGACATAACAGCAAGCACTAGAAACATGCCTGTTAAAAACATGGTGGAAATAAATAACTGAATGAGTAAATTAAAATAATAGACAAAAATCCAACTGTTCCTCCATTATTTTCAAGCATTTCTTTGTCATCTTATGAAATTTGTGTTTTTATTAAATATGCACTGAATTTTTTATAACAAAATCCAAAAAAAATTCCATATACAAACCTGACAGTGTGGGGAATAAAAGAAAGAAAGTTAATAGTTGTAGGGGAAAATATGGGTTAAGGGAACACAGAGTTTGCCATTCATGCAAGACATAAATATATTTTAACCTATTCTCCCAGGGATTCTAGCAGCAGATTGACCCCTATTACTGTGTTAGAACAGTCAGAGACATACGTTAAGCATAAACAAGGATTCATAGGGGTCGTGAATAGTTCCCCTTGTAAGTGAGAGGTGCTTTTCTGTAAATGGCAATTTATTATGTCTGGGGAGAACCTAGGTCAACATAATGATCTCAAAATATCTCAGGGTGGGGCACCTGGGTGGCTCAGTTGGTTAAGTGTCCGACTTTGGCTCAGGTCATGATCTCATGGTCCATGGGTTCTAGCCCCACATCGGGCTCTGTCCTGACAGGTCAGAGCCTGGAGCCTCCTTCAGACTCTGTGTCGCCCTCTCTCTCTGCCTCTCCCTTACTCATACTCTGTCTGTCTCTCTCAAAAATAAATAAACATTAAAAATTAAAAATACATATTATATATATATATTATATATATATCAGGGTTGACACAAGTGCTTCTTGTCTGAAGCTGTGTGTTGAGAACTTTGGTAGTCATTAAAAAACAGAGCAACTTTTCTTCTTACATTCATCTGTACATGCACATTGGAAAATGGCACATTACGAACCCAAACTGTGGTTTTTAATAGGCCTGGCACTTTTCACATTAATAGTTCTCTTGAAATTGCCAACAGGTTAGAAGCATGATGGCAGATGCCTGAAAAGTAATATGCCTGTATTTTATCTATGCACGTCTATCTGTCTTCCTTCCTTCTTCCTCTCTTCCTCCCTTCCTTCCCCTCTCTTCCCTTCCCTCCTCCTTTCTTTCTCTCCCTTCTTTTTCTTTTTCTTTTTAAATTTCTCTCTAATGCACTTATTGTCTACACATTTTCTACTTAACAATAATAAATAATATCCCTGTGATATATGCTGTTCTCACAGAAATCACACAGTCATAAAGAAGGTTATAAATGCCATGAGAATGGGGGGCATGAGGTTGCAATTAATAATCACCATAAAAATCTTACTAAATATCTACTAGATATTACGCTACTTCCTTTATAGTTTTTACCACCTTCTATCTGTACTACAGTGGGAAAGCTACTTAATATCTGGAAGCCACTTTCCTCATATGTAATAGGATAAAAATAGGACACATTTCACAGGGTTCTAATGACACTTATCACAGCACCTTACACATAGCACACACTCCAACAGTTTTCAGCTCTCATCATTATTATTGTCTTTGATCTCGCATTTTGCAAATAAGAAAACTGAGCCAGGGAGACCTGAACTAATGTGTTCATGCACCCAACCTGTGGAAATCAATAGTTGCAGTGTGTATGTGCTGAAATGGAGAAATGAGCCATAGTGATGGGGCTAAATGAAGGACAGAATTATAGCACCAATTCCCAGCAATGCACACTATAGCAAAAACAGAACCAGCAAGGCACACTCTCCAAGTAATTTAACTTAACCTTCACACATACATCTAGAGAGAATACCATTGGCTCCATTTTATTTATTTATTTAATTTTTTAAGTTTATTTATTTTGAGAGAGATAGAGACCACTCGAGTGGGGAGAAGGCAGAGAGAGAGGGAGAGAGAGAATTCCAAGCCTGATGTGAGGCTTGAACCCACGAAGCCAGGAGAACTGAGTGGAAACCAAGAGTCCGATGCTTAACCAACTGAGGCACCCAGGCGATCCTCATTAGCTCCATTTTAAAGATGGAAAAAAACAAGTTTAAGAAGTCTGAGACTTGACCAAAATTACAGTTAGTGTCTGAGCTGCATTTGTTAGACTTATAAGCCCAAGCTCTTTCTGGCACACGATGCAGTCTGCACCAGAAAATGGCAATAGTTTGAATTCACACCTAGTCTTGGCAGCACTTGAGTCCGTTACAGAGAGATGGCATTGAAATAATGGATTTTGCACAGACTTCCCTGTAAATTAGCTTCCAGCCTTAATATAGTGTTCCTAAAGTTGATTTTTTGCTAAATGTTGCTTTATTACAGCAACACTATGTGTGGGTTTAGTCCTTTCTGAAATGCCTTTTCCCCAGAGGCATATCAGCCAACAATAACAGCAGCTATATTCAGCTGAGAGCACCAGATAACTGATTTATTTTGTCACTGGCACCTTTATGAGCATCATTTGCTAGAGAAGAGCTGGAAAAAAAAAGCCTTTCATTTTTTTCCCCTAAAACCATGGCACTGAAAGGCTAAAGTACCAAAAGTGATCTTGAAGCCAAATTTCGGGTGGAGAAACATAATTATTTTAATGAGTCCTCTTGCTAAGTGAATCCAGCATGGTGTTCAAGGCTTACAAGCAGTGAAGTAAGAGTGTCTCTAGTTCATCAAGCAAACACACGGGAGCCAAGTAACATCCTGCTGTAATTTCATCACCACTTAAGGTCTAGTACCCTAAATTTTGTTCTACCTTCATGCTACCTAAATGGATATTTGTAATATCAAAACTCTGTGTTAGCTTGAAAAAAAAAAGAATAAAACATATGATGGCCTGAAATCTCTGTTGCCTCTGCTTTTCCAACTGAGATCTGTACCTGAACAATACAGCCAACGTAAGCATGATTGGGACCCAGAGCTCTCTTTAGGAATAGACTGTTTAATGGAATTTTTGCAGGTATGTTGGAGTGCTCTCACCTACTCCGATGCTGAGAGAGAAGATAATGTAGCTCAAAACTTGAGTTTCCATAGGGCAGGTGCCACAAAATCATCTTCTTTGAATTTCATTCAGCAAACATTTATTGAACATCTACTATGTGTCAGGCACTGTCCTTGTGACTGGCAGACAGGAGAGAACAAAACCAATGTCCCCACCCACATGGGTTTATATCAAGTGGAATGAGTCAAATAATAAACAAGGTAAATCACTAAAATAAATAGTATGTCAATGTTAGTAGGTGCTATTGACTACATCCAAGCAGGAAAGAGGGAGAGAGTGCACATGTGTGCCTGGAAGCAAGGGTGCATTTTTAAATGGGATGGTCAGAGAAGGATCCACCGAAGAGTAAAGTACCTGGAAGAAGTGAGGGGGTAATGTAGTTCTCTGGGGACTGTTATGAGTTTAATTGTATCCCTTTGAAAATGGTATGTTGGTGTCCTAACACCTACTTAAGAATGGAATCTTATCTGGAGAAAAGATCTTTAGAAGTTACAATGAGGTCTTTACTGTGGTCCCTAATCCAATATGTCTGGTGTCCTGATAAAAAGAGGACATTTGGAAACAGCCTCATAGAGGGAAGGCAATGTGAAGAGACACAGGGAGAAGACAGCCATCTATAAGCCAAACAGAAAGTCCTAGAAAAGATTTTTCCCTCACAGCCCTTAGAAGGCACGGACCCTGCTGACATGTTGATTTCAGACTTCTAGCCCCAACACTATTGTTTCAGTTAGTTCTGTTGTAAAGCCAGCCAGTTTGTGGTACTTTCTTAAAGCATCCTTACAAACTAACACAAAGGCAAGTAGATGTAGGAATGGGAGGGCACTAGGAAGGAGTATTTCTGGCATGGTCAAGGGAGAGCAAGGGGGGTGGGGCATGGCTAGCAGAGAGGAGATATTTAGGGGAGCTTTATTTTCTATGGAGCTTCAGAGTTAACAAAATACTTCATGTTTGTTTTTTATTTACATCTTACCAATATTCTATGTAACCAATGAGATGAGTGTCTGTAGGCTGCATGTAAGTGTGAGGGTGTGCATCCCTTGACCCCAAAAGAAGCTGAGTCTCAGAGAGTTAAATTCCCTCCACAAAATCACAAAGTTGGCCATTGACAGAGAAATTCCTTAAGCCAACAATATCTGACTGCAAAGTGAGTATTCCTTAATGTCATGTGGGTAGAGGAAATATCTATTTTTTTTTTAAACTTTGTTTTAATGTTTATTTATTTTTGAGAGAGAGACTGAGCACAAGTGGGGGAGGGGCAGAGAGAGAGGGAGACACAGAATTGAAAGCAGGCTCCAGGCTCTGAGCTGTCAGCACAGAGCCCAATGAGGGGCTCAAACTCATGAATCGCAAGGGCATGACCTGAACCGAAGTTGAATGCTTAGCTGACTGAGCCACCCAGGCACCCCAGGAAATAACTGTTTCTTAAACCATGTTTGTCCTAATCAAAGCAACTCTTTCCTTCTTTCATTATCTCTTATTAGGATGTGCTGTTCATGATACAATCAGGAGAGGATGTAGTTTGATTAACACACTATGCTTGAAATAATATTTTGAGACCAGCCAGGTTATTCTCACATCAACTGCAATATCATCTTGATTGGATTTGAGGCAACCAAGAGTGCAAAGAGGATGAGTCACCTTTGCTCTTTCCTCTGTGCCATGCACAGGTACAGAGAATAGGTTCTGTAATAAATTGGTTGGCTTATATGTGAAAAGGGACAGCAAAGCCATTTTATCTGGGGGTCTAACCACAAGACCTAAAACAAACGGCTTACACAGAATTTATGGACACATTGGAGCTCAGATATGTGGCTAAGAAAAACTAACTTCACATTCTGGAAGCAGTTACTCAACAATGAATCAACCATGTTTAGGAAATACATGACTGTGTTCCCTGTTATCAGAGAATTGATAAGCTTGTGAATTTCTCCACATGATAATCAGTACTTTGTAACTAGTAGCATGCCAAACCATAATGACTTCACAGAGAACGCATTCACTTATAAATTAAGAACCAGGGATTAAGCGAATTAAATATCAAGAGAAAAAAATGTCAAAATATTATATGGAGAAAACCATTTAAATGCTGTTGAATTTACTGTATCTAATACTTGTGGGCTATTCATTAGGTAACACATAGATGCTAATGATATTGTAGCAAATTATATCAGAGAACAAAGTGTTGTTATTGTTGAAACATGCATTGTATGAAAATGTTAACAGACAAAATTAAACAGACATGATGTCTATTCGACAATAACAATGAAATGGCCACATTTTAAATCTAATTATCATCATCTCCTCGTGTCTTCCCAAGACACCTAGAACTTTAATTGAATAATAATAATGACATGCCTATAAAGCTAATAGGTTACAGATATCAAGAGACCTGATGTGGAAATTATAAAGTGAGAGGTCAACAAGCTTATTTGCTCTAACTTAGTTAATATGCATTATTAAATAACATTAATTAGATAATTTAATAATGATACTGAAGCAGACTTTTAATGTTAAAAGTCTGCCATGTCTGCCTCTCTCCTAAAAGCGGTCCTTTTCTCTCCTTTGATTTGGAGGCTTATCTAAATTTCACCTCAAACATATCCATTCCTGGAACATTTTGTCTCTGCTCTGGATGCAAAGACCAACTCTGATATAAGTAAAGGTTATTTAGATTTCCATACTTTGGAGTCACACTCATAAGGATCTGTCCTAAGAAAGGAAAACAAAAAGCCTATGTATTGCAAACACATCACAACAAATGACTCTTTAATGTCCTGTCAGCCTCCAGACTAATTGACAGTCTTATTTGCATAAGTGGGGAAGCAGGAAGTATAGAGAGACAGATGGGTGAATATTAATTGATGTTCATAAACCTGAACAATGCTGTTTGCATTTGTCATTCCAGCTTCTCAAACAAGTATTATTTACAGTATATGACAACCCAGCAGGGACATACAGAGTGCCATTCGGGAAAAGGCCCACTGGCATTGCCCTTGATTTATCCACACAGCAAGTACCACCGTGGGGTTATTCATACCACACAGCCTATAGCTGAGGGAAACTAAATTTGGGTTTGGAAAGAAGAAAGGCCTAAGAGAGGCCTAACATGCTCCCAGCTATAAATGAAGTTGGGGGAAATCTGCTTCAATTAATATTTATTTACAAAGAGGCATCACTCTCATGTTGTAGACTGATAGATTCTGTCGAGTATGTTTAACTCAGAGAAAGCATGAAGAAATAATCTTTCATTTTTGTCCTGCCTTTTTGACTGGTCAGTCATTATAACGGGAGGATTAGACAAATCTCACTACTACTCTAAGGCCAGGTTTTCTTCCTTTCTGATCTATTTTAGCCTCTGAAATTCTATATTCACATCATAGTCACGATAAAACATTAAGGTCTGCTTTAGTCAGTTCAGACTGCTTAACAAAAATACCATAGACTGAGTGGCTGAAACAACAGAAAATTCTGTTCTGAAGAATAGAAAGGCCAAGACCAAAGTACCAGTTAATTCAGTTTCTGGTGAGGGTCACCATTCTAGTTGCAGAGGGATGCCTTCTTGCTCTAACCTCATGTGGCTGAGAGAGATCATCTTATGCTGCTTATTATAAGGGTACCAATTCCATTTATGAAGGCTCTCCCTTCATGACCTAATTATCTTCCAAGGCCCCCACCTCCAATATGATCACACTGAGGATGAAGACTTCAACATAAGAATTGGGGGTGGGGGGCACAAACATCCTTCCATTGCAAAGTCCCAATGAAAATTCAAATACATTACTGGGTTCTAGAATTTACATTACAAGATCTATGTTTCAATGGCTAAAATAGGAACCCAGGAGTCAAGAGATATACACATAAATATGTCTCTATCATGAACAGAATTCTGAATTTGAGCAAGACATTTTCCCTCTCTTCACTTCATTTGCTCATGTAGAAAATGGATGGCGTGCTTGAACAATATAATCTCAAGGGTCTTTCAGTTCCAACACTCCATGAGTCTGTGCATTATTAAGCTACCTTTAAATCAGTAAGAAAACAAAAAGAGGAGTTACATTTAGTGATCATCTGCTATACACCAGATATTCTATCCAAGGAGTTTTAAATGAATGAATTCATTTAGTTTGTTAGTCCTTGCTTGGGAAACTCTTTCCTTAGATATTGCAAAGCTAAGTACTAGTCTGCTTTTCTACTTTTCCCATATGACAGTCCTCTCCCCTATACTCTATATTCTTGATCTACCTCAACCTCATCTATTTTCCCATAAGACTTCTTGCATTATGGGGTGCCTGGGTGGCTCAGTTGGTTAAGCGTCCGACTTTGGCTCAGGTCATGATCTCACAGTTTGTGAGTTTGAGCCCTGCGTCAGGCTCTGTGCCTACAGCTCAGAGCCTGGAGCCTGCTTCTGATTCTCTGTCTCCCTCTCTCTCTGCCTGTTCCCTGCTCATGCTCTGTCTCTCAAAAATAAATAAATGTTAAAAAAAATTGAGAAAAGAATTCTTCCATTATAAATTACCATTCAATTTATTCATCTATTATTTTTACTGTTTGCTCTTTCTATTTGCTAGAAAATAAGCCCCACAAATTGTAGACCTTGTTTTTTTTTTCTTTTATTGAGGATATAACATTATCTTAGTTTCTGATATAGCACAGAGTGATTCAATATTTACCAATATTGGGAACTGATAGTACTTAGAATAGTACCTCTAAGAAAGGGCTTGTGATAGTTAATTTTATATGTCAACAACTAGGCCATGGCAACTAGATATTTGGTGCAATACTAGCCTGGATGTTGTTATGGGGGTACTTTTTAGATGAAATTAACATTTACATCACTAGACTTTGAATAAAACAAATTATCTCCCATAATGTGGATGGGTCTCATCTAATCAGTTGAAGGCATTAAGGGGAAAAATATCTTTACTGAGAAGGAGAAAATTCTGTCAGCCAACTCCCCTGATTGAGCTGCAAATATCAACTTTCCCCTGGGCCTCCAGCCTCCTGGCCTCCCCCACAAATGTTGGATTTCCCAGACTCCACAATCACATGAGCCAATTCCTTAAAATAAATCTCTCTCAAAAGAATGAAAAGTCACAGACCAAAAGAAAATATTTGCCAAATATATATCTGATAGAGGAAAGTTATCTAAAAGGCAGGAAGAACTCTTAACAATGTGAAAACATGGCATAAAAATGAGCCCAAAATCTGAACAGACACATCACTGAAGAAGATACACAGATGACAAATAAGCATATGAATAAATGCTCTGCATACCCTTTAGAAGGCCAAAATTCAGGACACAGACAACACCAAATGCTAACGAGAATATGGAGCAACAAGAATTCTCATTCATTGCTGGTGAGAACACAAAATGGTACAACCACTTTGGAAGACAGACTGCCAATTTCTTATAAAATTAAATATACTTTTACCATATGATCCAGGGATTGGACTCCTTGGTATTTATTCCAAAGAGTTGAAAACTATGTCCACGCACAATTTGCACATGAATATTTATAGCAGCTTTATTCATAAAGGCCTAAATGTGGAAGCAACCAAGATGTCCTTAAGTAGGTGAATGGATAAAATGAGATACAGTAGAATATTATTAAGAGCTAAAAAGGAATACATGAGCCATCACACCATGAGACGACATGGAGAATACTTAAATGCATGTTACTAAGTGAAAGAAGTTAGCCTGAAAAGGCTACTTCAAACTGTACGATTCCAACTATATAACATTCTAGAAAAGTTAAAACTATAGAGAAAATGAAAACATAAGTGGTTGCCATGAGTTGGGGATGGAAGGATGAATAGGGGCAACACAGAGGATCTTTAGGGCAATGAAACTACTCTGTACAATACTATAATGGTAGGTGCATGCCATTATTTTGTCCAAACCCACAAAATGTACAACACCAAGAGTGAACCCTAATATAAACTGTGGGCTCTGGGAGATATTGATGTGCCAACGTAGGTTCATCAATTGTAACAAAATTGTCACTGTAATGAGTGATGTTGATAACAGGAGAGACTTTGCCTGTGGGGGTTCAGGGGGCATATGGAAACGCTCTGGTACCTCAGCTTTGCTGTGAACCTAAAACTCCTCTAAAAACAAGTCTTTTAAAAAATAATAAATTAATTAATCTCTTTCTATACATTCTTTTGGTTCTGTTTCTCTGGAGAATCCTAATATAGAGCTCAAAATATATTTGTTAAATAAATGAATATGTCCCAAATCAATCTCTCTGAGGAAGAGAGAATTGAGAGAAGTTATGGGATTTGCTTAAGGACATACAGCCACCCAATAGAGAGATGGAATTTGAACTCACTTGGTTACCAAGCCTAAGCCCTAGCTCTCTCCTGAATATGTGGATTCCAAAGCCCAGTGGAAATAGAGCCTGAGGTAAATAAGTCTTGATGTAATCTTGAACTGTGGAGAGGAGGTGCCAATGAGAAGCACCCTCAAAGTGGGCAAGCCTTCCAGACCCTTCTCAATGATCAGAGCCTTACAGGCACCAGAGGTTCAGTAGTGTTTGAGATACTACTGAACATGAGGTCAACTTCACAGATCTCTCCATAGCTGCCCAGGTCAGAAAAAGGAACACTGTCATAAAATATCCACCTTGGCAAGAGATGGCCATTTCCTGGTTTTAAACCAATAACCCTAAACAATGTTTTCTAATTATGAAGATGGAGCCAAACATACTGGTTTTAATGTGAAAACAATTTTTATATAACATGTGCCCTTTATCATTCTAAAAAATATTAATCTATATTATCACACTTGTAGTTAAAGACCAAACGTTTGCCTCATCCACATGTTGATGTACCAGCCAACAAAGATCCTGAGACTTAATAATCATTTTAGTCTTGGAAAACAAAAAGGGAAATAAAATATATCAGATTTTGACAATAAAGCTGTTTTAAATGCATACATCTGTATATAAAAATGATTAAAATCAGAGGAAGTATATCAATATTTTTTAGGAGAATGCATTAAAAAGCCTTTGTATTCCAATTCTATTTTATATAACTTCACATTCATGAGAACTTTTAATATCCTTCTAGATTCATGAAATGATACAAGTTTTAACTGAAACAAAGACTCTGACAGTATCTTTTCTCTACCATCATAATCATCGGAACTATATTGTTTGTAACGCTGTTAGGAAGCATTACTTTCTGTACTGGCAGAGAGAATCCTGTGCAAAACCATTAGGAATACATCCAATGATTTATAAATAACATCGCATATGATACAAAGGGACTAAACACTTCAAATGTCAAGGAATGACACATTTCAAGAACCTTTCAATTAACCCTTAAATATTTAGAACTATGACTTTGATTATTTTTCATGTGATTGTACTGTTTGGCACAATAAAATCTTCTCCCACTGGCATATGCAAATTTCATGTTTAAATTTGCTACTCAATCGATAATGAGGTACCGTAATTCTCTTATATTTTTGAAAAGTATCATGTGCAGTGAAATAGGAATCTCCTATCCTATTAAAGAGATACAACTTTACAGGAAATAATTTGACTATAGTAAGTGTCAAATACTAAAATGGGTTCATACCTTTTGACTTAATAAATCTAATTCTGGAAGTATATATTATTTTTTTTTAATTAAAGATGTGGACAAAATATTTATTATATCAGCTGGGCCCTCTGTAGGCATCCTTTCAATAGGGCTGAAGAAAATCTATGTTTTTCAGGTTCCTAAGAGGCAGCTCCCAAAATGAGCACAGGAGTCAGCTCAAATCTGCTCATGACAGATAATTATTAAATTGTTAAGGAATTTTATGAACTGGTTGTATAAATAATACCTTTAATAAAAATGAAATTATGTGTCAAATTTAGTAATTTATATTAAAAGTACTTAAAACTCATCCTTATTAATGATTATATTATATTTTGCTATTCTCTATGTTCTTCAGGTTCTTTACACCTATTATACTTGCAAAGTAAAAATGTGAAAGTATGCTACTTTACCTATTCAAATCCATATTCAGTAATATTACATCTGTAGCTTGAATTTGGCCATGATAGGAGTATTTACACGACAGAAATCAGTAAACGCTACAAATCAAAGGTTTATTTCTTGTTTTGTTGATTGTCTAAACAAATATTTGTCAGCTGGCTTTGTTTCAATCTTATCACCGTCCTCCCTCCCTTCCCCACCCCAGGAGCCCTTTTGGATATTTTTGTCCTAATTATCCCTCCATGAAATAGTTAAACCCCAGGCATATTTCTGTTTATATACTGTATGTATATCTTTGCTTTATGCATGGAAAGAGTAACTTTTTTTTTGTTTTGACCCATCCTGGGAGTCAGTTTTTGCTCCCATGGGGCCATATAACCACCTTTTACAATGCATGGTCTAAACTTAAAAAGTGATGGAAAAATGTGCATAATGCAGATTAAACTCAAGTATCTCAAGTCTACACACACTGCATTGTGGATAGTACAACAAATTGAGAAATATTCTTCCAGTATTTGAACACTATTATGCAATTCAACAAAGAAGTCCCTTACTTCAGGGGTGACCGGGTGGCTCAATTGGTTAAGCATCTGGCTCTTGATTTTGACTCAGGTCATGATCTCACAGTTCATGGGATCCAGGGCCACACAGGGCTCTGTGCTGACAGCATGGAGCCTGCTTGGGATTCTCTCTCTCTCTCTCTCTGTCTCTCTTACTTCATTTACAAACTGGTGGTTTCAATTCATCTTTGTTGTTTTACTTTTGTCTTATATGTTCATGTAACTTAAAATATCAATCAATATTCATATTAGAAATACATTCACTTATCAATTGCAACCACAGGTGGTCTATAGCTGCAATACTTCAGTAAAAATTGACAAAAACATTCTGTGAGAATCAAATGCCTATATGGAATTTACAATAAAGAGTATTTTTATCATTATTTGTAAATTGCAAGTTACAGATATTTTATATCAGTAAGGTTTATAAAAAGTGTATATATGTATACATATGTATATATTTTGTCCCAATAGAGCTAGCTGTTAAACATTTACCAGCACAAAACTGTATCCTATATAAACTCTAAATCAAGCTAACATTAACACCTGCACCATATTGGTGAAACTCCATCCAGACATTTTCAGAAACAAAAGTTTTCAGTGAAGGTTAAGTATGGGAGGGGTAATTAAGTGAGATTTTTTTTAACTTCTATTTGAGTCATATACAAATTTTCTGAAAGGAATTTTCTATCTTCCCCTCCCAATCACACACAAACTTTTAATGTAATATCACATTGGTTGTAAGTTGTGTGAATAAAGGCCCCTTGGGGAAACAGAAGAGCCCATCTAGGGAGAAGGCCAAACAGTGGGAAGGAAAAGGGATAAAGAGAGTCTAGTTAAAATAGGGGAGGGAAGATGAATAGAAAAGGTAAAGAATCGAAGCTACCCCAAGGCTGTTTAGTGAGTACGGATTGCAGGATCCTAGAGGATGGGGAGAGCAGCACACAGTATAATCACCCAAAGAGTGAAAATTGCAAATAAAAATGAAAAAGTAAAAAATGAAACAAAAAAAACAAGAAAAAACAAACAAACAGTAGAAGAACATATCCCACGTTTGTCCATCCAGTTTTGGTTAATTATCTACACTCAAATCCAGGAAGGCGGCTGTGTTCTGGGAAGAGAGAAACTAATTGCCGGCTTGCCAGTGAGTGATCCTTAGTTTTGTATTGTTGCTTTACACTTGTTAATCTAATTCTATGCTAGCAAGATGTATGTTTGGGATAAAACCACCCTCTGAAGTGTCCTAACTGGTATTTGCAGGGATTCTGTATCCTAATTCATGCATGATATTATTGCAATTCTTATTCTGGACCCAAAGACCGGCATCAGGAAGAATATATATTCCTCCAATTTGTATGAAAGTACACTTTAAGAATCTTGCTCACTAACAATCAGATGCAGACATTTCTGGGGAAGAATCACAGAACCTTGAGGCAGATTTCCTTAAAAACTTTCAATTAGGATCGGGGCATTGTCTTCCTCTATTGAAAACTGAAGGAAGAAAGGGGTAATATTTCATTGGGTTTTGGCAATTAAGTGTAAAGCCTCAGGAAAACAATACAATAATCAGGAATCAAATTTAAAAAATCTGTATCTTGAAATTTATTTAAAATGTTCTCTTTTTCTTTTTAACTGTATAAGAGCCAAGAATGGTAAAACCCTCACTTTTATCCAATTAGAAAATAAGATTAATAAAGTCCTCTTTCTCTGCAGCCCTCCTCTAACTACTTCCCATCTGTATCCCTGGACTTACCATCTAATTCCAGTACTTCTGAAGAAAACAGTAAAGCAGATAATAGTTAAAAGAAGCAAGTTCCAAAACTGGCATATTTTAATCACAGCAAGAAATAATGTTTTTTCACATAAGTAACGTACCGCATATTTCTAACACATATATTCTATAGGGGTCTCTAATCGAAACATTTAATTTATAGAAACAGATGGCTCTAGCTTTCCTACCCACTTCTGTTTGTTACGATAAATCTGAAGCCAGAGATATTTCCCTTAGTGAGTCTAAAACTTCAGAGAGATGTTATATAGAAAGAGAAAGAGTTAGCTATAGAAATAAATTCTGAGGCATTATCATTCAGTGTTCTAAAAAGGCTGGTCCATAGCTTCAGAAAGATTATCAGTTTGCCTCAAATGACATAAATCACATGCGAAAGTGGATTTTGTACATGTGTCAATGGACTCTACAGTCCAACTGAGTCTCTCATTTCTGGGTTGGCTGCCCATTGTAAGCCACCAGCTCTCTATGTTGCCAGGCTTTGTAGATGAACTATTCAGCAGTTCTGGTTCTTTTTGGGGCTGTAACATTCTGCCATAAGGAGTTGGTAGTGTGATCATAGCGAAGGACAATTCAAGATAAAATAATTCACACAGAGAAGATGATATCCACCTCTATTGTTCAAGTTGGTGGTTATTACAATAGTAAAAAATCAAAAATGTCAGGACAATTGCACAGCATGCTTCACTTTTGTGAAACATGTATATAATAAGATGACCAAAAGAGCTTCAGACTCAAACAGATGAGGATTAGAAGCTCTTTCTTGTCACATCATATTAGCTGTATGTATATTTTGAGGCACCACAAGTTGCTAAGTTTTCCCATCCATACAATGAAGCAAAACAAAACAAAACAAATATCCAAACTAACACCAAAAAAAGGACCACATGCAAATCCAGAGTTAACTGATACAATTTATGTAATGTCATTAGCACATACTAAGATTGAAAAAAAATGGTGAAGATTTTAGTTTCAACTCCACAACACAAATTGTGCATTATTCTTAGGTCATTTTTTACATAAGAAACAATTGCAAGGGTTAAGAGTCATACTGACGTTCAAGCAAAAGAATAATGAAAAGTGAAAGCAGAGTGGAAGGAATATAGAATTTAGAAGCAGACCTAATTATGAACCACAGCTTCAATTATTTGACTGTGAGCAGTCATTTGCTGTCTTCAAATTCCTCATGTGCAAAGTGCAAGTAGTAACAACCCTGAAGGTTTATAGTGAATATTTTTTCATATTGCATATAAAGCATACAAATACAATATCTAGCACACAGGATCATTATAGGGAAAAAGTGGTACTGAACCGGAAAATTTACACTTGGGATTGGGAAACAAGACAGTTCCTAACAATAGCAATAATTATACCAACTTACATTATCATTAGACTTCAGAACTTCAAACATGCTCTATCTCAACTACTTTTTGAAGTACACAGGGCAAGCATTATGCCCATTCTCAAGTTGGAGAAAATAAATCTGACATTTTCCTAAACTGTGTGTGTGTGTTTGTGTGTATGCACGTGCATGCAAACTTGCATGCACATACCTCTATGTACATGTGTATGAGAACAATAAAAGTCATATTACTGGATAATTATATTTTAATGAAATGGGAACATCTTCCACAATGACTGATGTTATTAAAGATGAAGAATGCTGAGAAGTGACAAATGTTTTGAATCCTATGTGCTTTCAATGTCGCTGCTATTCCACTTCCACATATTTATGATTGAGTCACTATTGTTTGATGAGCCATTTTATCGTAAGTGGCATTATTGAAAAGATTAATGAGCCAGGAGACCTGGTGAATTAAATTAACATTTTTTAAAGTTAAAATTTATACAGATTAATAATAATTAAGCCCACAGAATATTCAAGGACAATACCACCAAGATTAATCTTATCCCACTGTAAAAATAATTCACTTTGTATACTTGAATTACTCATGAAAGGATCTTTGAACATCCACTACTATAATTGTTTAGCGTTGCAATCATTGCTCAAGAATACGAGTTTAAAGATTCAAAGAGAATGGAGTGTGGAATAAAAAGCACGCAACTTATTAGGAATCAGAATTAAAATGAATGCACTGAATGAATAAAAACTCACATTTGAGACAATAACACTCTTAAAACATTCAAACCTTTAATTTACTGTTTTGAAGACTAGATAATTGGAGGCCTGATCCTATGTAAATTCTGGCCAATCATAACAGGAGTGAGAGTTTCCAATATGCATAATAATTCTGAAAAGTATTTTTGCTCCATTTAGACTTTGTTTTATTTTATGGCTATTCAGCACTTACCCCATGCTGCCCTTAAAATATCCAAATCAAGAACTTTCAAGGTCTTCTTTTTTCCTCCTACAAGGAAAATATTTCAAGGTGGGAAAGAATCAGCTTATTAAAGAAAACTTCTATCTCTTTGGGCATCTTCCTCTTTCTCGGTTCTTATCTTATTTTTTATTTTTATTTATTTTTAATTTTTTAAAAATTTTTTTTAAAGAGAGAGAGAGAGAGAGCATGAGCAGGGGAGGGACAGAGAGAAAGGGAGACACAGAATCCAAAACAGGCTCCTGGCTCCAAGCAAAGCACAGAGCCTGATGTGGGGCTCAAACTCAGGAACTGTGAGATCATGACCTGAGCCGAAGTCGGATGCTTAACCAACTGAGCCACCCAGGTGTCCCTCGGTTCTTACTTTAATTCTGTCACTGCTGTACCACTCCTGCCCCCAAATATGTACTATCTCCCTTTCATGTTCTCATCTTGACCGGTGGTATCCATTAAGGTAGATCTTTGCTTCCTCTTAGTTCAGACAGACTTAGATTTTAAAGTGGATTAAGAAAGGGGTAAAAATAAAGAAATACATGAAAAACATAAAAACAACTTGTACTTATGCCTGGATTTAGAGTTTATGGCTGCCTCAGTGGAGGAATTTTCTCTTAGACATCTTCACACTGTCTTATAGCAAAAGCAAAAATGAGTCAGAGCCCCAAATATGACCATTATGTGACCTTCCTTCCATATTCCATAGCCTGTATGAAGAGCTGTGTTTTGGAAATATTCTAGGTGACTAGTTCTAAGAATATTCTCATCTTTTAGGTGTCTATCACCATTTACCTATAGGAGACAATCCTATCATCAGAGCGATTCTAGACCAAATGATACTATGGAGAAATAGAAAAACAGAGCAAATATCAAGCCCTATAACAAGATTTACATATATACAGTGTCAGACACTGTTACCCTCACACTCACCACAACCAAGGGAAAAGTCCCCAAATCACTTAAACACTCATTGGTGTCCCAGAGCAGCATCATGCCAAGAATTAATTAGAATGATCTGCTAATATGACCGGCCAGTGACATGTATGTGTGGGTTTGTTCATAATAAAAGCTTAACCTTTTTCCTTCTACTTTTCCCATTGCATTTAATTGATGACATTTGGAGTAGAAAAGCAGTAGGAAAAACTTACTAATGTAAACTTACATGGAGGGAGAAAATAGGAAGAGGGATTATTTTAAGAAAAGAGAAGGAGGTTTAGAGTCATCAGACCTGTGTTTGAGTTCTAGCTTCACCATCATTAAGTATGTGATTCTATATGACACAATTCATTTTCAAAGTTCAAAGATAATTTTCTTATCTGAGTCAAAGTCTACCAACTGGGTGTTATCTTTCAGCAGTGGTGGAGTAAGTGTTTTGAAGTCTCAGATAATCTTTACTTACAACTATATACTCTTGCATAAGTCATTTCATCCTCTGAGCCTCAGTCACCTTACTTACTAAGGGAGGTCATGAAATATACCGCTTCAAGTTAATTTAAGGATAACATGAAATTAAGTACATTATTTCCAGGGGATAAAAGATCAATAAATATCCATTCTTCTTTTTTTTTTTCCTATTCCTTCCCTCAGTGTGACACATTTGGATGATTTTGTGTCCATTAACAACTATCATCATAAAAACTGATATCAATTAAACATGGAAAAATCAAGAAAAGGGTCTGTTTTTCTTCTGTATTTCCCAGACAGCTTAACACAATGCTAAACACATACCAGATGCATATAAGGGAAAACCTATAGGTCCAGGGGTGGAAGATCTGACTCGGGGTCTGAGCACTAACACCACTTGGCCTGAGTCATCTTTGAAAGATTGATATTTATTGATAACCTATGTGCATATATGTGGAATGAGGGTGTTGGACTGTATGATCTCTAAGATTTCTTCTACCAATATCCTCTATTTCTCTAGTACACATTTTCTCACTGATTATTTTTATTCTTTGTTCTGAGAGTTAATGATTTTGTTGCTTTTTTAATATACTGATAGATCCCTAAAGAAGTAGGTTAGATAAACATACTGTTATGTTGATGACAAAAACATCTAACACAAATTATTTAATTAAGTATTGATCAAAACTGAGTATTAGTCATTTGATGGCTATTAGTTGGGTTTTTTTTCATATAATCTGTAATGGGGCTGAAATTGACAAATAGTTGCAATCTGTTACTCCATAATAGAGTTCATGAAGCAATTCTTTATAGGCTTGAGAAAGCAGACATATTTATAACAGACATAGCTATTAGATATCATACTGAAAATATACAATAAACCAAAAGGAAATACCGCACACATAGGTGGTCCAGAGACATCCCAGAGTTTATTTATATGTATTCTGCAAGTATTAGAGAACTAGTAATTTTCAAACAGTACAAATTTTCATCCAAAAAGGGAATATGAAACAAACCTTAACAGTTAAATCACTAAGGGAAAGCGTACATGTTCCATCATAATGTCAAAAATTCTAATCAGTAGGTTTAGTTAATTATCAGGTTAAAACAATTTGATTTCCTAAATGTTGGCAAAATAAAATGAAACTGCATATATTTTTTAGATTTCCCTTTGGTCTCAACTTCTTAGAGAACCCAAACTGACATACTGCTTTGTATGGAAAATGGTCTAAGAAAGCATGTGGTATGATGAGGTTTTGAGACTCTCTCAATCCCTACCCAGCAGGCACACAAGGCATCATTTGGTATGGAATATGGGGCAAAAGTAGTCTCTAGCCTAAAGCCATAAACCCATTGCTCAAGATGGCACTGGTGGTAACCTTGGAAACAGACTGGTAGAGGGAGATGCCCTTGCCAATGAGATGATTCAGGCACTGGAAAAGTGTGGGAGTAACAAAGCCCATAGGGACAGTAGAGTGGGTTGATTATTATTAAATTACACCAACATCAGGCAGACGGATAATGAGAAACTGAGGGTGGTTAAGAAGCAGTGAAAGACTAAATGTGAGGGCAAGGGGGACTCTTTGGTAGCATATAGTTATACAGAGGCCCTTATTTTGTCCAGTGGAAGAACAGACATAGCTAATAGCAAATACAAGAATTAATAGTTGGAGGCACAGAGCTTCGGAGACAAATAAATGCTCAGACCTGGCAGATTTGTTATACTGAGGTCCCCATCTGGATTTGGGAATCTCTGAATTCTGAAACATGGAACTTAGTCATCCAGGGAGGAAGCTCTGAGGAATTTTGCTTTGTAGAGATATGAGTTGAAGAGATGGCCCACCCCTCTTAATTAGGACTTTCCCTAATTGCCTCCCCTGCAGCAGGAAGATGCTGCAGAGCCCTCTGTCTCCTCAAGGCAATAGGTGCTGCTTTCCTAAGCTGGTGCTGCTTCATCTCTGATCTGCCAGGCCAATCACCAGGGTTACATTTCAGGATACCTTGGCTGGAGATGTGCCGGGCCTGTTAACTAAAAAAAGAGATTGCACTCCAAAGAAGCTGCAGGAATTAGCTAGTGTATACAAGCAAGAGTCAGAGGAGAACCTTATGTCTAGATTTTATGGGTGACTGATCAAGGGAGACAGAACATATAACTGAATTTGGTAACTTGAGAGTACTTCTATAGGACATAGGAATTAATGCTCTGGCAAAGATCCTGCATAATGGGCAAACTTGCTGGTACAGAGGTCCTTAGAAGCTTGGAAAAAACCATGCCTGGTGCTGACTGAAGTGTGTGAGTACCTGAACAGCCTCATAAAACAAAACAATCAGACAAAAGTAAGTGAAGAGGCTTGTGGTTGTAGCTATACTGGAATGGATATGTTCTCTGATCCAGGACATCTACCAGAGCATTCTTTTCTTCTACAGGAAGGCACAGAGGACACATGATTTTCCCAGGCCATTGTGAATGCCCTGGCAAGAGGGACACCCAAATCACTACATTCAGTGGTGGCCCTCCTCTGCAGATCAGGGTCCATGGTACAGAGCTGGACACAGGACTGGGCATTTAATAGTGGTGGGAGTGACAGAGGATGCACTAACTGCCAAGTATATAAATTTAAATAATATACCCATTGACCTAGGAAATAATAACTGAATGATTCTGTGGCCCCATTTATCATCACTTCCAGTGAGATACTGAGGGCCTTTGAGCTTTTTACATCCAATCCTTTCAATATAGGCTCTTCTGTGTTAGAAGTTATGGTCCCTAAAGAAGGAATATTCTTTCCATAGGCCAAAGCAAGGTCCCATTAAGCTACTACCAAGGTAGTTAGGCTCGTTGTATGGACAAGAATGCAAGTCGCCATTGTGGGAGGAATAATTGGCCCTGGTTGGCAAGACGAAGTAGGGTTGCTGTTATACAATGCAGGCATGGAGGAATATGTATGGAAACCAAGTCACCCTCTGGTTATTCTTCACCCAGCTTTAACTATGAATGGACAAAGGCAACAAATAGAGCCTAAAACAAGTATAATTTCTAGGAGCTTAGACTACTCAGGGATAAGGATTTAGGTCACACAACCAAATAAGTCATTAAGACCTGCAGAGGTGGTAGGTGAGGGTGAAGGGGGTTTGAAATGGATACTGTGGGAGGAAATAACATCAGTTGCTGCCCTGAGACTACTGAAATGAACTACGGTGGCAGAGAACTGTAGTTTATTCCACTTTTTTTTTTCTTCTTCTTCAAAGTTTCTTCTCAGGAGGAAGAGGCCATGGCAACCATGGAGTTGCTCCCATGGGTGGAGCAGTGGGTCTGTGTTACACAAGGAATGGACTATGGCTGCCTTGGGAGCGTTCAATTCATCTCTCTTCGTGAAAAAACTTCCGTGAGTTAATGGCCTTGAGGGCGACAGTTTCACAGATTTCATGTGAAAGTCATACTCTTCCAAGGCTGCTCTCACTGTGTAACTGAGCTTGAAGAGGTTACTAGAGTGGGGTCATTCCTGCTCAACATGGTTCTTGTGAATGAGAAGTCTTTCTTCTGGAGATACTCAATGGCCTGGTTGAAAGGATCTTACAGTTGGGGCTCTTCCTACTCAAACCTCCTTCCTCCACTCACTTCTTCCTACAAGTCAGTAGTGATCTGAAAGCTCTCCTTGTTCTCTCCCCATTCTCCTTCAGAGGTGTTTCCCTCTGATGAATTTCTTATAATCTGATTCTACCTTAACCTCCATTTCTTGGATTTCTCAAACACATATATGCCTTTAAGGAACAAAAGATTTCTCAACATCCATTAAATCTGGTTTGTATATGAATCTCTTGCTTTTTAGTTAAACTTATTGACCATAGAGGAAAAAGATAATCTCTATACACTAGCAACCTATGGGTTGTCCAGTTCTTCAGGAAACACTTAATATTTTAAATATGCCCAGTGAGGGTGGCTCAGTCAGTTGAGCGTTTGACTCCTGATTTCAGCTCAGGTTATGATTTCAGGTTCATGGGATTGAGCCTTGTGTCGGGCTCCTCTCTGAGTGTAGAACCTACTTAAGATTCTCTCTTTCTCTCTCTCTGCCCCTCTCCCATGTTCTCTCTCTCAAAAATAATAATAAAATGAAAAATATTTAAATATGCTCAGTGAAAATTTGAATATCCTCACATTCATATCCTAGGAACTTTTATGAAATTCTAAGATATATTTTTGCATTGAAATTATGTGTTTCTTCTGTGTATATTTCTCTTCTTAAATTAATTGCCTTTTCAACTTTCACTCATGTCACATTTTTTCGTCCAAATATTTTTTTGACCACTTTAGTGGAAAAACTTAGAGAGTGATATTAGGTAGAACAAAGCCACATTTGAGGTCTGCATGGTAGATATTCAAATGGGTTTGCTCATTATTTAGGGAATTCTTCTGCATATTACCCTTACAAATCATATAATTCATATTAGCTCTTCAGCAAAATTGCAAAGATATTTAGGATTGCTCCCAAAGAATCAAAACTGTTTAATGTTCATACCTTAACTACCAACTTTCTACTGCATATATCAGATTAAGAGAGAAGGCAAATAAAATCTATAACGATTCGGTAGGTGATGTCACATAATCTTTATATTTGGATAGTGGCAGAGGGTAATGCAATCTGTAATACACTACAGACTCTTACCAGAAGTTGGATTGATGCAGCATTACAAAATATTCCTTAATTTAACTTTCAAGTCATATATTCAAATATGTTGGGTAAGAAGGTATTTTCTTTATGCAGTACTGGGATTAGCCAAGGAAAATATGGATACCTCTTGGTATATCTTGTTTTGTCTCTTACGTTGCTAATGAGCTCAAGCAGAAATATCATTTTTTTCCCCCAAGAAAGGTGAAGGTTGAAGCTAGCATTATTGCTGAAAGCATTTTTAAATATTGGAATTAAGCTTAGCCTTAGTTTTTATCACAGTCTCAGATGCACGGAACACCTCATGCAAAGGAACCTAATTTCTTTAAATAAAGAAGAAATCAGAATAGAAGCATAAATTACAATGTGTCAGGCAGTGCTGTATCTATAATTAGCCCAGGTATTAAATGTCTTTCTTAAGATAAAAACACACAGATTTTTAAGTCATTTAAACGAACCATCTGTTTGCTTAGTACTTATTATAGTTCTCTAGATTTTG
Organism: Prionailurus viverrinus; assembly: GCF_022837055.1. NCBI lineage: Eukaryota > Metazoa > Chordata > Mammalia > Carnivora > Felidae > Prionailurus > Prionailurus viverrinus. Next base: position 93,821,433 of record NC_062570.1, read on the forward strand.
TACAATTAGTGGTGTTAGTTTTACCTTTCAAAGGATTTACATTACTTTTGACTACAAGGTTAAAATTAACGCAATTAAAGAAGCATCTACTGAGTGCGTATTAGGTGCAATATATTAACTAAGTATAATAGAATTAAAGTGGGGTTAATGTTGTCCTAATTTTAAAGTCCTTAAACCATTGCTTCCAGGATGGAAAAGATGTCAAAGCTTTAGAATGATGTAAAAATGGCTGACTTTTCTTGCAAGCTTTTTACAAACATGATAATCATTTTTTTAATAACTTAGGAAATTTCTAAACATGAAAAAAGAGAGGCAAAGAAGTGCAGTAGAAAAGCAAGGCAAAACAGGCAAACTTATTGAATGTCTGTTATATGCCAGGCATTGAACTGCGTTTTCACAAATGTTATCTCCTTTAATCCTTCCAACAGCAATTTGATATAATTATAATTGCTCCATTTTATAGCTATGGACACTTGGATTTAGTAAGGTTAAATGATGTGGGCAAAGGGCTGATAAGTGGCCCAAATGGGATTCAGGTGTTTCAGATGTTGAAGTCTATTCTTTTTCCATAAACCAAGATAAGCTGCATGACTTCTTATAATGCTCTCCAGTCCCAGGATTCTGTAATGAAGTTTGACACACAGTTACTGGTCTAGAAAAATGATGTAGCATCATTTAGCAGCAGTAAGAACACTGGGTTAATGGTCTTTCTGCTGAGAGTCAGATAAGACATATGATTTGTCCTGTACTCTAGCCCAACCAGGCTATTATTACTCTGGCATGTGGTAGTCTCTCTGTAATCTCACTTGAATGAATAAATCCCGGAACTTTGATTTCTCTGTGCCTTTATTCAAGCTGGTACCCTTTCTCTCATGTTTATTATCTTGTGAAATCTCCCTTCACTTTAAGGTTATATTCTTCAAAGTCCAGTCCAAATACTATTTTTCTTTTTTCTAACGAAGACATTTGGAAGTCACTACTCAGAAAAATCCATTCTTCTCTTTGGTTTATTTCTGTGCAAGGCAACTTCTTAGATGGGTCCCAATGATCCCCACTTCTTGGAATTTTTGCTCTTGTGTAATCCCCTCCCCTTGAAAGTGTGCTCAGCCTAATGACTTGCTTCAAATGAATAGTATATAGCAAGAACGGCGGGATGTCACTTCTGAGATTAGGTTACAAAAATACTGTGACTTTCATCTCCCTAATCAATTCACTCTTTCTGTCAGACTCCTAAATCTGGGAGAAGCAAACTGCTATGTTATGAGTAGTCCTACAGAGAAAGAAACATAGGAAGGAACTGATGTCTTCAACCATCAGTCTGAGAGGACTTGAGGCCCTTGATTCTAGAGACCCAAATCACAAACACATGAGTGAGCTTGGAGGTGGCTTCTCCCCAATTAAACCTTGATATGACTACAGCCCCAAGTCAATACCTTAATACCAGACTTGTGAGATTCTCTGAGCCAGAGGAGTCAGCTAAGCCATGTTCGCATTCCTGTGTCACAGAAACTATGACATAATAAATGTGTCTGGTTGTTAGCTACTGTATTTTGGGGTAACTTGATATATAGCAATAAATAGCCAATATAATCTCTATTTCAACACTCACCACAATCCAATTTGCCTGATACTACTGGAGCATGCTTAGAATTTAGAGGAATTGATTCATATGAGCAGAAATTTTCTGGACCATAGTGAATACCCAGTATCTAGCACACAGAAAGGAGGAAGTAATACTATCTCCACCCTTGAATCACATGCTGAGAATGGAGGAAACCTATCAATGTTTGTTGTACAGGTATAGTAACCCATGGAGTCAGTTAACTATGAGGAGGTGGGATAAGGGAAAGGGGATATCATGGAATAAGGGAAGGGGAACTTAGAAGAAAGGAACCAAATGACCCTCCTAGAGAGATGATACATGGATACAAACTTGGTGTATAAAAGAGCCTACTTTAGTCTCAGAGATAACAAGCTCTTGAAAATTTGGTCTATTCACCTGTCCGGGCCTTTGTTCAGTTCATCCCACAGCAGATGCTAAATCACTGAATGAATGAAAGAGGGAACAAATGATGTTACAGCAAAACATAAAACAGTCTGAATTTAGAGTCAGAGGCTGAAACTGATATAAACTGATATAAACATGATTATCTGGGTCCAAGTTACTTATCTGTAAAACAATAGGGCTAAGTCAGAAAAATTTAATATCCTACCTAGATAGTTCTGAGAATCTACGGTTCCTTCTACAGACTTACAAAACTACAGTTACTACAACAGACTGAAAACTCTTTCCTGAGCTCACTTACTAACTCAGCAAAATGACCACATGTCGGAGAACTTCTCATTCAGTACATGCATATGGGTGTGTGTGTGATGTACATGTGTATACTTCTGAGTATGTATATATTTATATATTTTTTCTTGATTGTAATGTATCATCCAGTGTTCTTGACTGCAAATGTGAATAACTACCTGTTCTACATATATGATTGAAGATTAAATGATACACATATAGTTTCTGGCATAATGGCTGGTACAAAGTGATCACCAAGAGTTCAACAACCCCTCTACTGATGGTTCAATGAAAATGGATTTCTATATTTATTCTGTATGTGATAATGGAACTTTTTAAAAATAAAACATTCATAATATTTTATGAAGCAATCAAAAGTGGACAAAAAATAAATAACATATCTACATAGAATACCAGACAATCATTAAATTTACATTGTTGAGGAATATGTAGAGACATAGGAAATGTTCACTGAGCAAAAAGAAATCAAATTAGCTACAACAGTTTGTACAATATGATAATATTGTATAAAAATATTTGTATATAGAGATTACATTTATGCCATATACATACATATGAATGTGTACATATGATAGACCATATTGTATATATAACTGCATATATACACATATATGTACACATATATATACACACATATACCACCAATCTATAAATAAAGATCCTCATGTATATCTGTATACATATAATAGTACTAGAAAAGCATGTACCAAAATAGCACAATGTCTGGGTGGTGTCATTATACCTGAGGTTTTGTTTTTTTTTTTCCTATGCATTTTTGTCATTCTCAAAATTTTGGACTGAATACATACCAATTTAATATTAGGGGAAAATCAATACTTGCAAATTAAAATTACATGAGACCAGCCTCAGTGTGGCAGCAAGGGCTGGCGTCCTGGGGATGGAAGACCTAACTGTGTTCAACTCAAAGCCTATTTGACATGGACAGCTTTCTTGTGTTGGGTGGCCCACAGACAGCCGGGCAGTGATGCTGTTGCCACTTATGATACAAACACATGCTAATGATATACTGGTTGTACTTTCAGATTATATAAAGTGGTTGTATATTTCCCTCCACTTTGGTGGATTTCTCTCTTGCATCTCTATATGTGTAACGCTATCACCATAAAGAAGTGAAGAAAGTCCCTAACAAGTATGTCTGTATTTTGGGGAAATTATACATTCATTCAGGATATAGAGCTGTCTCTAATTCTACCACAGTGGCTGAATATATGCTATGTATTTATTTTCTTCCCCACCTTATCTCTCTGGAATCTGATCCTTTTTCTTTAAACATCTGCTCTCACAATACTGTTTTCCCCTCTTATCTTCTAAGATCCAAAATATTTAAATGAATTCTTTGGGGGTATTGCTGGCTATTGTGAATATTAAATATACCAGAAAAGGATACCATGAAATCAAATACCTGACTTCTTAACTGGAAAAAAAAGTAAGAAAGAAAAAATATATTTTTAAAAAAAGACAAGAAAGATCTTTGTATATGCTAACACAATATTCTATAGAATTTTCTTTTGATGCCTTTTTTCAATGATAGAAAATTACATGTCTTAGAACTATTATTATAAATTCTGATGTCCAGTATGTAAATAGTGTCTCTAATGTCACATATTTTTTACCTAAAGAGCCTCATGAATATATAACTAGATTAGAATAAAACTGCATTAATGTAGTAATATATGATATTTAATCATGGTTTCTATAAACAACATACACAAGATCTATTCTGAATTGTTAGGGCTAAATTTCCTTCCATGGACATATCCTTTCATTTGATGCATATTCTGGGAATGATATCCACGTGCATAGCACTACTTTAAACACTGAAGATACCTCAGTGAACAATATCAAGTCCTTGTCAGCATGGCCCTCACATGCTGATGAGAGGAGACAAACAGTAATCGTCAAGCCAAAAATATCAAATGAGCTAGAAATGGATGTTTTGTAGAAAGAAAATATGGAATCAAGGTAAAAAGGGTACAGCAATGGGCAGTCTATCAGCTGGATTGGCTGGAGGAGGTCTCTTTGCAAAGATGTGGAGCTGATACCCAAATGACGTGGATAAACCAGTGAGGTCAGGATCTCAGAGAAGGTATCCCAGGCAGAAAAAAACAGCACATGTACAATCCTAAACAAGGGATGACTTTGGGATATTTGAATGGTTGAGAGAATGCTCCTGCAGTTGAACTTATTGAAGAGGCAACATGATGCAAGCATTTTGAAGTCAGAGTGGATAGCAGGGCTTTGTTTCCATAGACAGCTGTAGAGGCCCCAGGAAGATGTTTAGGTATGGTCTTAAAACCAAGAGGAATTCATGGGGAGGAGTATTAAAAAAGAGAATATAATGGTCTTACTTAGGCTTTAGGAATATCATCCCAGCTGTTAAGCAGATAAAAGACTATAGGAGGATAAGAATGGAAATAAGGCATCCAGTTAGAAAACTGTTATGTTTCAATTACAAAATATTTGAGCTATATTGAATTGCATATGTTTGAATTGCAAAAGTAAAAACTAAAATGCACACTGATGTTCACTGCTCACAAAAGTCACAGTGTTGTTGTTGTTGTTGTTGTTGTTTATTTTTGGTTTATTTTCTTTGTGTATATTACGATTTCACTGTTGATGAAAAGTGTTTAAAGAGAATGTTCATATGACCTCATAGAACAGAATTCTTAGATGAATAAGATTGTTAAGAAATAAGACACTTAATTCCTACCAATATATAGCTGAACATGCTGAGGACAGAAAACTCAGGTGACATAGTCAAGGGCACCTTCTGGAATCAAATACAAGGAGAGAGATGACTGGAACTCTTGATTCCCAGCTCAATGATCTCTCCGTGTACTGTCCTGTTTGATCTATAATTAGAAACAGCTCAGAGGCTCTTTCTAAATAAAACAATATCAGTTCCTAACCTTTCCACTGTATTATGTTTCCATCTGTTATTCCTGACAATTATAGATCTTTAAATATTTCCTGTGGGTTAGGACATCTTCCCAGAGTGAGGGTTTCAGGTTTCTTTGGCAACTGTTTCCTATGAAGAGTGAGGGCTTGGACAAATTAAGAAGCCCAATTTTAAGAATAAAGTGAGTCTAGAAGGTTTTCTAAATCACTTGGCAAGCAGAACCTTTCTCTACAGCAGTAGCAGATCTGTGTTCTTTGGACAGAAGGATTTTCCCCTAATACAGCTGACCACCTCACCAAAAAGTAGAACTCTAACTCCTTCCTGAAGAAATCTCACCACATAATCTTTTTACTTCATAGTCTCCACCATTACATATTTTCCTTCCTGGCAAAAGGGCAGCATTCCCTATATGACAAGAAATATGTTACTTCATTTAGTACAAGGCAGGCAAAAGAAGCAGCAGTTAAGTTACTATGTGAAATACAAATTGTTTTTTTCAAAGCTACTAATCGAAAGGGGCCAGAATTGATTCCTGCCCATCCAAATGAACACTCTTGGCTGAAAAGTAACAGTAGATGATAGCTCGATATGTGAGCTTTATTATGTCCTAGGGAAGGAAAGGGCTTATCCATGAGGGTATGTGTTCAGAAATCCAAGAAGATGAATGGACTAACAATATCTATAGAAAAGAAGTGAGTTCAATTATAGGGTGGAGTTTAGAGCTGAATACATCTTTAAAGAAGACCAGAAAGGGAAGGACAGATCTACATAATAATATGAAGGCCCGTTTATTAGAATAGAAGTTATGGTTCTGATTTGGGGAATGAGACAAAATCCTGGCTACTTTTTTTTCTTTTGTTTTGTTTTCTTTTTTTCTTTTTTATTCCTTCTGTCCTTCCTTCCTTCCTTCCTTCCTTCCTTCCTTCCTTCCTTCCAAGTTTATTTACTTATTTTTGAGAGAGAGGGAGAGAGAGGGAGAGAGAGAGAAAGAGAGCAAGAGAGAGAGAGAGAGAGAGAGAGAGAAAGGAACACACAAGCAGGGGAGGGGCAGAGAGAGAGAGAGAGAGAGAGAATCCCAAGCAGGTTCTGCACTGTCAGCATGGAGCTCCCTCCATCCTACGAACGAGCAATGAGATCATGACCTGAACCAAAATCAAGATTGGACGTTTAACCAACTAAGCCACCCAGGTGCCCCAATAGACTGGCTATTTAAATTGGGATGTCAATCTAAAATGTCAACACTGAATCCTTTCCATATAGAGTTAGGGTTGGTCCTAGAAATGGGACCAGAATGGTGGAGATGGTGGGGCTATACGATGGGGAAATCCGAAAGACTTGATTTTAAGATAAGAGTTTGATCACTGTCCATAAAACACACTCTAGATACAAATAATAGTTACCATTTTAATAGAGATAAAATGAGATAATAATTGAAAATGAAATGGTTATAAGTATTTTTACAAATAGGTAAGTGTCTTCATTCTAGTCTTATCCACATTCATTTAGTCTTCTACAAAATTGTGTTCACTTAAAATCCAGTCCACAATTAGACTTCAATTTGTTAGGTTAGTTAAGGTAAAATAAAATAATGGTCTCAAAGGTGATTATTAGAGTCCTGAGCCTTGGGATTGAGGATTCAGGAGAATATCACTTTACTAAGTTGTAGTTCTCAGCTAAGCAAGTCCTTAACTATATCCATGTTTCATTTCTTCATCTTTAAAATATTATAGAAAAAGGTAAGATTTCAAGATTTCTTCTTGCAGTGGTGTTCTATATATTAATTAACTTACAAAAACAACATATACTGTTGTTTTCTAGATCATGAACATTTTTTTTTGGTGTTCTCTGTCTTTTAGAAAATGCTCTGGCTTAATTTATTCCTCCTTTATAGCCCCTGCTGGCCCCCAGCCACAGGAAAGCAATTTTCATTCTGCACACCTTCCAGAAACACGCATGCTTCCATGTCTTTGCATATGTTGGTTCCTTCTCCTGACAAATCTGCCCTCATTTCATCAGATAATACCTGTTTCTTCTTTAGACTTAGCTCCAGCTCTGACTCTGGCGAAAAACATTTTCAGACATTTGTTCCACTTAGGGTTGAATTCAATGCCTATCTTCTAACTTCCTCCCAACTCCTAAGTCTTCCAAATGATAGTGACTTCCATAAATCATTGTTATTTTGTCCATTTACCCAACACACTTGGAAGACCTAGCATAGGCCACAATACATGAAAGGTTTGCAATAGATGTTTGCTGGATGAATTGACTAATGGTTTGACAGAGGACAGATTGCTACACAGAAGTTATGTTACTGGGCAAGATACACACGATAAAGCCTCAGTTCTCTTATTTGTATAATGGAACCACAGAGTCATCTGATTGTTGCAAGAATTAACTGTGACAATGGTTGTAGACTCTCTAGTAAAGTTGGTACCTTATAAATGCTCAGTGAAGAATGGTTGCCGCTATTTGTTAGATGTCTTTTAAAATTTTTTTTAAAATGTTTATTTATTTTTGAGAGACAGAGTGCAAGTGGGGGAAGAGCAGAGAGAGGGAGACACAGAATCTGAAGCAGGTTCCAGGCTCTGAGCTGTCAGCACAGAGCCTGATATGGGGCTCAAACTCGCAAATGGTGAGATCATGACCTGAGCCAAAGTTGAACGCTCAACCAACTGAGCCACCCAGGCGCCCCTAGATATCTTGTAATACTTCTTTCTGAATTTACGAGATTTGGCTACTGTGTTAAAGTAGCTCAGTAATTTACTGACACAGCAATGTGTACAGTTGAAAAAGTGAGAGTATGAGTGTGAGAAACTATGTGTGTGACATAAAACATAAAATATATTTTCTACACTTGAACTAGGCTGAAAAAAAAATCATTCTTTCCAGAGAAATGTAGTTAAACTGATTCTGCCATATCCATCCTAAGATGATGATTCCTTCTATCTCTATCTATCCTAGGAAGAGACTTTTTATTTACTTTCATAAAAGATAGCAGACAGCAGACCAAATCTCCCTCTGACTGCAGTTCTGTGGAACTACTGGCAAGCCGAGGTACTGGAGTTGGGATCCAAAAAAGTACACAATGGACCCTGAAAACTTGACGTAAAATGTAGCCATAATAGGTACTCATGGATCATAAGTTTATTTGATTGTGATATTGTTCAGAGAACCAACATTTCTAAATATATCTGGAGGTGATATCTGGAACAATTCTAACCTGAGGGAAGGCAGCAGTCAGGCAGTCCCTTAAGAGCTGCAGAGCCTGGGACAATAGTACAAATCTAAACACCATATGGATAAATATTTTAAAATTATAAATCAAGCTAACCAACTGTGAAATAAAATGTGTGCAAGCCTCCTATCTTGACAAATGCCCATTCACACTAATCTAGAAGGCAAGGTTTAAATTTAGAATTCTCAGAAGCCTTGGAAATCAGGGCAGGAACTTGGGATAAGGGGAGGGTAGAGCTGGCTCCAATTCCTGTCTTTACCTTCCCTGTGTTTTCATCGGGCTTCTTCCCACATCACCATCAGATGTGTGCACAGACATGCAGACATGCCAGTTCACTTATGCAAGTTCTTCCACATCTTCCTCCCCAGGCTCCTACACACAGCTGCTCTTGGCCACCTTGACAATGGAGGTGAACATATAGTGAAGGGGCTTGTATGTGTCCCAGAAGGGTTCACATCATCTCCTGGGTCCCTGGTGGCTGGAATGCTGTGTAGAAAAGGAGCATGATCTCTGTGTGGCTACAGAGATGTACTCTGTGTGGTACATCCTGCTGGCCAGAATACTCCTCACCCCATGGACTGGTGCATGGTTAAAGGAGAGCCAGAGAAATCTCCTCGAAAGGATGAGCCAAAGAGGGGCTTCTCATGTGCATAAGGGAATTACAGGCAGCACTTTTTATTACAGCACAGGGCATGTAAAAAAGAAAGCAAAAACAATATAGGTTAAGAAAATTTCAGGCTTCTAGCCCACAAGTGTTATGTGTGGGTGAGATGAAATAGAAAGAACATGAAATAAGTATGTGTCATAGGGTGATCAAGTATCCAGATTTTCCTGGACCTGAGGGTTTTCCTGGGAACTGGTGTGTTTGATGCTAAAACTTGTAGAGTCCTAGTCAAACTGGGATCTTCCCATCATTATGCCTTTACAATTGCAGGCCTCCAAAATTATCTTCCTAGAAAACATTTTAGCCAGTGGAAGGGCACATAAATAACTTTAGAAATATTTGATTTCTAGTCTGAAGTTTATTACTAATTAGCTGTATGAATTTAAGCCTCTTTAGTTGGGTTTCATCTATAAAATGAAGAATTGGGTTTTCTTAAGATCAAAGGTGGAATATTCCATTAATGTATTGAAGACTTAAAAGACAGAATTTTTCTCATCCATGTAAAACAATAGTAATCAGAAGAATGAAGTATTTCTAGGAATAGGCAAATATGTGTAAGCTATGCCACTCTAACAAACAGTAGATGAGAAAAACTTGACATGGCAGTGGATTGGGTAATGTAGAAGGACAGATTGCAAAATGTGGCCACATTTCCTTCCAATTTAATTTAATGGATGCATTTTTCTGCTTATAAAATTATATCCCAATAAATCACATGCAAAATAGCTAACACTGAAGACAAGTCACAGGTTCTCTGGACACATCCTCACTTTCTTTTATTTTCTTCCAATTTATCTTTATTTTTCTGCTGCTGAGCAGTAAAGCTACTGACAGAAATATGACTCAGGGAATTATCTGTTGTTTTAATTTTATAAAGTAAACAAACTAAGTCAAGCCAAAGGTCTTTACTAGAGGGACAAAGGAGGATAAAACATTTGTACGGTTTAGCAACCTCTCTCCCGAAGCTTCTTAACCAGAAAAACTTGAGGACAACAGGTGTCAACCACCAACATTTTATTCCTAAATCATGCAACCAAGCTTATGGATGATGGGTCTAGTATCTGATGTTTGCAATCAGGACCTTATTTCATTGTCTTACTCTTATGACTGAAATGTGTGCTCCTAGACCAGTTCTTGTTTCTAATTCTTGGTCTGGACCCTTGCCTCTAATACTGCCCTTTCTTTAATATTACGTCTATATCTCTTAATGACTAGGAAGGTCTTCAGGAGTGCTTAAGGGCACTGATTGATCCTTGGAAACACACACCTTACCCATGTCTTCTTAGGCTCCCAAAGGGAGCTAATTTTTTTTTTAAGAGAAAAAAAAATTGAGAGAAACAGAGACAGTGTGAGTGGAGGAGGGGCAGAGAGAGAGAGAGGGATACACAGAATCCTAAGCAGTCTCCGTGCTGCCAACTTTCTGAAGAAAAAAGACGCAAGGAGCCTTATTGTACATCTGTATATGCATGACAATTCTACCATCACTGCCAAACCTTAACCTGACATATTCTTTCTCCAACTTTCGTAGAATTCTTGATCTCTTTATGGTCTTCTTATTGCACTTAGCATATAACCTTATTAGGTAAATAATCACATTTGTAATGATTATCTGTTCCCCTTCTAAGCTCCTTTGTTAAAAGTTGGAGCTTGTACCTTTGTAGATTTAGCAGTTAGTTCCATGTTTAATACCTAGTAGGTGTTCATTAAATGTTCTTGAAATCAATGAATGAATGAATAAACGAATTACTGTAGTTGTCTTTGTGGCTGTCACCATGGTAAATCAGATCCTTATTTATAGATTAGGGAATTTCACCACAGGAGACCTTCAGTACTGATTGAATTTTATAATTTAAATAGGAGTGGATTTAGTTTTTGTCCTTAAAATGCTAAGATATTACAGAACATCAGGGACAGAAGAACACTGAGTTATTTTTTATCACAGCATGGCCTGACACTAAGAGAGAAGGTTACAGTATTTGGATTTTTCGAATGAGAGAAATCCAAAGCTAAAACTCCCAACCTGGAGCTAATAAAGTCCACTGCTACTTGGTCTACTGGAAAAGAAAGGCTATGGGAAAGCCAAGATCTCCAACCATGGTCCTACAAGAACCTCTGTTCTCCAGAAAATCACAGTGCAGATTAAGGGAAAGTACTTTATTATCAGACTGCTCATGTAGTTTCTGCTATGAAGTGAGGAAATTTCGAAAGGGAAATCATCATTATTAATAATTATGCCAGGATAACAAGAATAAGGCAGGTCTTTTCCAGGCAAACCTGGACACACAGTTATGCTATAGCCTGACAGAGCTGTTCACTGTACATCACTAATTGGGCACTGTCGCAGGGTGTAGAGAGTGAATAAACAGAGGTGATTTTATCCCTCAGGAGACATTTGGCTATATGCAGGGACACTTTTTATTGTCATAGCCAGGGGGAGGTGCTACTGGTATCAAATCATAAAGATTAAAGGTGCTGCTACAGTCCCTCAGAAGAAAAATTATCCGGCCCAAAAGGGCAATAGTGCTGCTTTCGAGAAGCCTATTCTATATTCTCTAAAACCTCCCAAAGTTTCTGAAACTGCATCATCTTTTATTTTCTTGTTTCTTAGCTGAGGATTTGACTTTCTGAAAATTTTCTCTCTCAGCTCATCTTTCTTTCCTGTCTGATGTTCCTTCTAAAATATGGCGCCCAGTAAGCAGGTAATACACGGGGGAAACTTACATACATGTAATAAAGTATTTTTTACTGGAAATACACCTGGGAAAGGGAGAAACCTTTTAAAATTTGAGTTACAGTTTAAAATATAGATCTCCTTACTTTTACTAAATCCAATTGTAGGTTTATTGCCCACCTACTTGAAGATTCTTTATAGATTATAATCCTATCTATCATAATTTTTAGTCATAAAATGACTTGCTTCTCACTTTTCTGCCCAAGCACCACACATACACACACACACGAACACACACACACACACACATGCACAAATACACACTGAGAGCATGGAATAAATTGGAAGTAAAATTTCATTAATGGTAGAGAGATTAACTAGAATGCCTGACCACTAAGGAGCCTCTCACCTCTTGTATTTTTAAAGGGATGTTGAGAGGTGGGAGCAATTTTAATAGTACATATGGAAGCCCAGATCCAATCTTTCTACAGACATTTTATAAATGTTACAAATCAATTAATAAATTCTATAAGGTGCAATTTTAGTTGAAGCAATGATTTCTGTTTTGCTCATTGCTAAATAATCAGAATATAGAAGAGAGCCTCACCCACAGTAGGCATGTGATTCTTATTCCCTTGTTAGTGGTGGTGTTCCTTTTTATCCCAAAACTATTGGATAAATTGCCTATTATCACAGAAATCTCTAAAAAATGTGCTAGTTTTGAAGACATCCAGATGGCCAACAGGCACATGAAAAGATGCTCAATGCCGCTCCTCATCAGGGAAATACAAATCAAAACCACACTGAGATACCATCTCATGCCGGTCAGAGTGGCTAAAATGAACAAATCAGGAGACTATAGATGCTGGAGAGGATGTGGAAAAATGGGAACCCTCTTGCACTGTTGGTGGGAATGCAAACTGGTGCAGCCGCTCTGGAAAACAGTGTGGAGGTTTCTCAAAAAATTAAAAATAGATCTACCGATGACCCAGCAATAGCACTGCTAGGAATTTACCCAAGGGATACAGGAGTGCTGATGCATAGGGGCACTTGTACCCCAATGTTTATAACAGCATTTTCAACAATAGCCAAATTACGGAAAGAGCCTAAATGTCCATCAACTGACGAATGGATAAAGAAGATGTGATTTATATATACAATAGAATACTACTTGGCAATGAGAAAGAATTAAATGTGGCCATTTGTAGCAATGTGGATGGAACTGGAGAGTATTATGCTGAGTGAAATCAATCAGGCAGAGAAAGACAGATACCATATGTTTTCATGCATATGTGGATCCTGAGAAACTTAACAGAAGACCAGGGAAGAGGTGGGGGGAAGTTACAGAAAGGGAAGGAGGCAAACCATAAGAGACTCTTAAATACTGAGAACAAACTGAGGGTTGATGGGCGGTGGGGGAGAGGGGAAAGTGGGTGATGAGCATTGAGGAGGGCACCTGTTGGGATGAGCACGGGGTGTTGTATGGAAACCAATATGACAATAAATTATATATATATAATAAAATCTTTTTTTTATTATTATTTTTAAAAAAATTTTTTTTCAACGTTTATTTTTGGGACAGAGAGAGACAGAGCATGAACGGGGGAGGGGCAGAGAGAGAGGGAGACACAGAATCGGAAACAGGCTCCAGGCTCTGAGCCATCAGCCCAGAGCCTGACGCGGGGCTCGAACTCACAGACCGTGAGATCGTGACCTGGCTGAAGCCGGACGCTTAACCGACTGCGCCACCCAGGCGCCCCTATAACAAAATCTTTTAAAAATGTGCTACTTTTGAAGTCACTGACTTGGTAATGCCAGAATAGATAAAATGATAGAAAATACAGTAAGTATTCTAGGTAAGGATTAATATTAGATTTGTGGAACTATCTAGAACTTAAACAGCAACAACCTATTATGGTCTGTCTATATTTCTTTAAAAAAAAACATTTTCCTAATATATAATTACATATCATAACATTCACTCACTGCAAGTGTAAAACGTATTATTTTTAGTGAATTTCTAGAGTTGTACAATCATCACCACAATACAGTTTTAGGAAATTTCCATCATTCCCAAACATTTCAGTCATTATCTGCTCACTCCTCTCACCCATTATATACGTTTTATGTGTTTGAACAAATCAGTTCTCTATGCCAAAAAAGGAGACACTCCAAAGGATTGTCCCTGAAGAAAAAGAAAGCAATATATACTACTATTTTCTGTTCCTTTTGCTTTCTGCCCCAAGTTCATGTCAATCATAGTAACTCACCTGAGATTGACAGATTGGTTGAGGAGAGGGTGGAGAGATGAAACCATGCCAGAGACTAAGGGAAAGGGGAGTGAGATAGCTACTTTGTTCAAATGTGCTTTGTTCAAATGTGTGTGTGTGTTTGTCAAAATGGAAGGATGAATGTGATAAATAAAATGGTACTATTAGGAGAAATATAGCCCTGAAACTGAGAATGCAAGCAAGGTAACAATGGTTGAATAATTGATGACAAAGTATTCTCAAGTTTAATCAATTTTCAAATCCTTTTATTTTACATTCTAAATATCATTTTAATCTATTAATTTTCCTCCATGTCACTTCTACCTTCATCCAGAGAACCAGCATCTCTAATCAGGAATATTGCCACAGGTTGTTAATTCACTTGCCCAAACTCTAGGATTGCTTCTGGCCAATCAGGAGAGTGACTAGTAACAGCTAATGTTTCTTTAACTCATATTTAAACATGGTACTGTTCTTGGGGCACCTGGGTGGCTCAGTCAGTTAAGCATCCAACCTTGCTTCAGGTCATGATCTCATTCATGGTTTGTGAGTTCAAGACCTGCGTTAGGCTCTGTGCTGACAGCTTGGAGCCTGGAGCCTGCTTTGGATTCTGTGTCTCCTTCTCTCTCTGCCCCTCCCCCATTCATGCTGTCTCTCTCTCTTATAACTAACTAACTAAATAAATAAATAAACAAACAAACTTAATTTTTTTCTTTTAAATAAACATGGCACTCTTCTTGAAGCAAGCCACTATCCTCTGATTATCCCATTACCTTGGGATGTAAGTGTATTAATGGGGTCCCAGTTGATGATGGTACCCTCACCCCTTACCACTCTTCATTCCTATCCAACCTCTCTATATTGAAGGATTTCATTTTATAATATATAAGTCACTTTTTGTTTCACATTTTATAATTTCTGAAAATCAGTATGTTTACCATAGATCCCCCAGAATCTGACCTTGAATGGATGGTGTACTGATAATATCTTAAAATTAAAGAAACATAATACTTTTAATCTTTAAAAAGTACCATGCTTTTTGTTATTTCCATTCCTTTCCAACTGCTGTTCTCCCTGCCTGAAATAGTTTCTATGGCCCATTTCCACTTATTTTCACTATAAACTTGTTTTCACTTTTTCAGGATTCAATCTAATAGGTAACTCCTTAAAGAGGCTTTTCCCAATGTAATCAAAGGCTGGGTTAAATAGACTTCTCATGTTTTATTCTATTCATTTTTGTATATCCAGCCTCATTTCCATACTGACCTAGCAACTGACCAAAATGTATAAGTGAGCAAAACTAACAATCCCAGTGCAATGTACTGGCTCACAGAATTGTGAGCTAAGTAAGTGCTTATTATTTTAAGCCTGTAGTAAGCTTGAGGCAATTTATTAGGCAGTAGGAGCTAACTGATATAGCTTATAGGTGAGGTGGTCTAGATTATCTGGTAGGATTCCTTATCCTGAGGACTAGATCAGGACCCAGTGCCAACTGAAATTCATATCCTCACCCAAATAAAACAGACTACAGCAGAAACTATTAGAACAGAAATCTTATATCATAATCATATCAAAGAGATATCAAAGTCTATATCTACATATATATTTTAAGATGATATATAACCATTAATAGTTATAAAAAGAGAAAATTCCATGTTTCTATCAATGGATACATACTGCTTTTAGTATCTCAGTGGAACATAATTGTAAACCTTATGAGATTATGTTATTATCAAGATCACAGAATGAATAAGTGAAATCACTAAGACTAAAATCAGACCAAGAGCAGTGTCTTTGCAAAATACTATATATTTGCTCATGCCATGGTCTCAACTAATGGCACCATTAGAAACATGGAGCTTTTCCAGAAGCCTATCAGTTCCAAGCAGAGACATGCTTTCTTACAATGGGCAAGGGAAGGGTGGGGGTGGGGGGAAAAGGTCTGCTCTCAGAGGAAAACAAATACCTCATGCTATCACTTATGGGTGGAATGAAAAACAGTCAAATCATAGAAATGCAGAATTTCTCTATAGAGAAATCATAGAAATATAGAAAGGTGATTACCAGGGTCTGGGAAGTGGGAGAAAAGGGGAAATGAATAGGGAGATGGTGGTCAAAAGGTACAAATTTCTAGTTACCAGATAATTTCTAGGATGTACAGCATTGTGATTATAATTTAAGATACTGTATTATAAACTAGAAAGTTGTGAACAGAATAGATCTTAAATGTTCTTATCATAAAGAAGAAATGGTAATTATGTGATGTGATAAAGGTATTACCCAAAACCATAGTAGTAATCATTTTGCAATATACATGTTATTACACCAATTCATTGTACACCCTAAACTTACACGATGTTAGGTATCAATTATATCTCAATAAACTGGAAAAAAAGAAAAATTAACTTTTGCTAAGGGCCTTCTCTTTTAAGGAGAAAATTATACTATCTTCTGGCTTTGGAGTTGCCAGCAGATAAGAAAATAGAAGCTCATGTCTGATTTAATATTATGACCCAACTTGATCTTTCTTTTTTCCTAAGGAGAAATAAAATTATAATTGTGTCAATGTTTAGATAATAATAATTATGTACCTAATAATTATCTGAGTGTTTTTAGGATCATGGCCAAACCTCAGAACATCAGATGACAAAACTTATGTAGAAATTTAGCAATATTTCTGTGCTTGGAATCATCTTTACTTTCATCATGAATATGATTGCTAACAGTCTCTGGTATTTTTTGTTAAGTAAGAAAACTCAAAATGTTAATACCACCACTTCCACATTACTGCTTTTTCCTTTTTTTTGAAGGATAATGAAGGGGCAGAGAATACAGAAAACCATATAAAATCCTTGTATTTTACCAGCTGTCCTGTGAGCATGAAATACACACATTCTTTTCTTGAATATATCCGAAATTTCCCATTCCCCAAATAAATCAGCAATAATCTTTATCTTCTCCATTTTTTAAATATCCATAACAAAAAAATAAATTTGCACCCACCTTCTACATAGAATAACTCAGTGACATTTCATCTTTACAATGAAATGCAGATGTACACCCCCCCATTAAAAGGAGACTCTTCAATGTTCAAATCTTGAATAGCTCAGTACTTTAAAAAGAATTGATGCTGATGAAATTTATGGCCTTGATAAGAGTCCAATTCAAAAATCTTAACTTGGAAAAACAGGAGTTTCATTTGATGAAGGACTGGATAAATGGGCATTCACTTTAAAGCTTTCCCTCTCAATATTCTGTTCTGCAGTAGTTAAACAAGTTTTGATAGCTACCTTGGACTCAGTAATACTGCTTCTTTTCATTAAATGAGCTATTTCAGATGTATTATTGCCACTTAAATATGACCTTGTACTCCAAGATACTGTTCCAGTGAATAATTGTGCAAGCAAGCAATATTGATATTTTTCTAAGCTGTTTACCTCCTTCATGCATCAAACCTGGTCTTTTTGTTTTCATTCCTTTAAGTATATTCTGCTGTCTCTTCTTTGAGAGCATCATCTTTGAGGTATGGCAATGTCCTTTCCTAAACCTAAACTGTCTAATTACACTAACTGGAAATGGCCCCATCAAATGGCAATGCGTTCAAGTACAGAAGTTCCAGTTAAAAAGATAACCTCAATGAAAGTTCTATAGTAATTCATTTTCTGTAAAATCAGAGCTTTCTTTTGTAGAACTGACGATTAAAACACCTTTGGGGCATTGGACTATGCTATTTCATTAGAAATGTTTCTAACTATATTGGTAATTTCAATTCATACAGTTGTCTAAAAAAACTGGCCATCAGCCAGATTGACTCTATAATTTAAACCCAGCTTATGCTCTTAGCAGGGTTAGAGCTCATTCTCTTATTTGTTTTTTTTTGTTGTTGTTGTTGTTCTATTATGTTTGTATTTTGTTAATAGTAATTTATCCCAGTTTGGTATTGGAAGAATGGTATTTTTCCTTGCCATCTCCCAATAAAATCACCTGCAAAAGAGTGCGTAAGTGTATGAAATAGGATAAAATTATATGTGTGAAAAATTGAAGTGTCCTGAAATTTTATATATGTATATGCACATGTCAGGAGGGTCAAGAAAACAAACCCAGTTATCCCTATGCAGAGAGCTTAAAAAATCAGGAGCCATGTATTCTATGGGTTATGATAGAGGCATAAAACAGGATGTAGATTAAGACTACACATCCAGACAGAAAGTATTTGTAGATACTTGTAGATAATGTTAACTTTAAAAAAAAGTACGTATATTAGTATTTCTACAGTGGAAAACTATTACTGCAGATCCTTTGATACTGACAAGGAATATGAAAATAATAGTGATTTTATATAAGGTTTTAAAATTCGGTTTCACCTTCCAACTAATTGTAATAGATTTTACAATTGCAAAATTACAATGTCAGATTTATCATGTTATATGTGTGTTGCAAACAGCAGAGAATACTAAACAATGACTCTCTATACTTAATTTTTTTTAATTTTCTAAGAAAAAATAAATTGACTATTTACTTCAGTCACTGACAGACTTACCTAATTCATAGCATATATTAAAAAATACTGTTTGGAGAGCTGAACTTTCTTCTCCTTGTACCTACTCTTCTCCCTTATTTAGTTTCATACCTTTTCCTACACTCAATTTTTCCCATTCCATAAATTCCCATCTCAGGTTACCTTATGGCAGATTGTTTGAAATGCCCATCCTATGACCTTCTTCTGGGGTTACTACCCATGCAATTCCAGGCAGCTTGAACCAAATAATTCTTACTCGCTTAACCTATACCACAGCTGCTGCAACAATAAACAACAAAAAATCATCATGAAAGGTCAAGAGAGAGAATGAAGAAGAAAGAAAAAGAGCAGAGTGCCTGGGTGGCTCAGTTGGTTAAGTGTCTGACTTCAGCTCAGGTCATGATCTCATGATTCATGAGTTAGAGCCCTACAACAGTCTCTCTGTTGTCTGTTGGCCTGGAACGACTTTGGATCCTCTGCACACAACCCCCCCTCCCCTGCCCCTCCCGCTCCAACCCTCCTTTTCTCATTCTGTTCTCTTTCTCAAAATAAATAAATAAACTTAAAAAAAAAAAAAAGGAAAAGAGCTTTACATTTTAATACGTTTAATGGTACTCCTTTCCTGCCTTTGCAACAAGAGGTCCTAGATTTCATCTTGCATTGAGCTGTACAAATTTTGTGGCCTACCCTGCCTACCCCTAATCATCTTTATAATCTCTATGTCTTGGCTGTACTATATCCTTACTTGACCTATCCCACCCTTTATTTTTCTCATAGAGAATTCCTATTCACCCCAACTCGATGCCGTCTCTTTTTCCCATCCAGTGGCCAATTCCCACTGTGTCCTTGACCCTTGCATGTTCACTTGGCATTCATGGTCCTCTATCCTGCTTCCTTAGCATTTTGTACTGAGCTCTTGAGCCAAACTCATCATACTGTATCTTTTTAGTATATTTATTTCTCTCTCATTTAACTGTGAATACATTGAAGACAAGGTCAAACTTCAATTCCACTTTTTCTTTAGTACAGAGGTACTCAACGATGCCTAATAAATTAATATGTAATCAGGACAACACAGACAATGAAATGTAGAACTCTTAAGACAGAAAGAACCATTTAGACGTGTGGCATGCAGACATGCTCATTATCCAGTGGCTGAAGGCTAGGACTGGTCCTCCACGCTAACGCTACAGACAAAACAAAACTTTTAATGTCTCTTTAATTGGTCAAGGTTGCAAAGGTTACAGGCATGGAGGAAACAAAGATTTAAAGTAAAACATCATTTATCAAACACCTGCTTTGCGCCACTTTTCACAGTACTTAGCACATAGATTCATGAGGAACAACGTTCCTAAACCTTAGCATTGTACTACTGAAATTATGGACCTGTTAATTCTTTGTGGTGGTGGTAGGCTTATCCATTGTGGGATGTTTGACAGCATTTGACCTCTACTCACCAGAAGCCAGTAGAACATCTTCCTAATTTATGGCAATCAAAACAGTCCCCAGATATTACTTTATCTTCCGGAGGGCAAAATTGTCCCCCAAATTGTCCCATTTGGGAATCAATGGTGTGGAGGGCTACAATTCTGATAGAAAATCAAACCCACTGCAGTTAGAAATCTGTGACTCCAGTGTCTGAGGCAGAAAATGGAAGCAGGCTGAAAAATTAGAAGTATTTTCCAGTTTTCCTGGCTTTTGTTTCCAAAAGCTAAGTCTCAGTATGCAGAAAGAATTTATCTTTAGAGAGGAAATATAGTAGCCAAAAGAAAGGAGCGTGGTTATCTGGTATTTGGCAAAAACATGAAAGAAGGGAGATTAACCTGCAGTGACAAATAGTTTTCTGGGGCAGAAGGGATGAGAGATGGTGGTGGGAGGAGAGAGGTTTCTGGATTGTAGAGCAGAGGGAATCCTGTCTCCTGGCAGCACCCCAGAGTGTAGGCAAAACCACAGGACAACCTGAGTACAGTTGGACCTAGGCATATAGGATTACATGACCCTTGCAAATAGATTTCTAACAAACAATTCACAGAAACAGCAGAAACAGCTGGACTTTAAAGGGGTATAATGTAGGTTGAGAATAGGAGCATTTTAGCAGATAACTTTATATCCTGATTTTGGAGGATTAGATATCTCCCTACACTCATATTACCATGATACTTCATAAAATACAGACGCTGCAGCTCACTCCAGTGTTGGGAAGGAAACTAAGATTAAATTGGTCATTCAGATGCAAAATAATTTCCAGTGAGAAACTAAGTAACATTATTTTATTTTTTTAAGTTTATTTATTTTGAGAGAGAGAGAGAGAGTGAGAGAGCAAGCATGAGTGTGGGAGGGGCAGACAGAGAGGGAGAGAGAGAGAATCGCAAGCAGTCTCCTCACTGTCAGCTCAGAGCTGAACTTGGGCTTGAACTCACAGACCATGAGATGATGACCTGAACCCAAATCAAAAGCCTGCTGAGCCACCCAGGTGCCCCTAAGTAACATTTTAAATACACACAAGCACATGCACCCACACACAACATTGAGTTTGTTGACTGAGATTTGAGTATAATCTCTTAGCTTACTCAAGTTCCATCTTCCAAGGATGTTTTATTGTGCCCATTTTAAAAGGAAGTAAATTGAGTCTCAGCAAGTTTAAGCAGTTCGTTCAAGGTCATTAGCTTTCATCTTAATGACAAATGGTTATTAAGTGTATATTGTGTGGCAGGTTTTGCTGCCACAACTTGTGTGGACCTGAGAATTTGCATAATGAGCACGTTCCCACATGATCAGGTGCTGCTGATGCTGCTGGTCTGGGAACCACTGAACGTCCCAAGCAAAGCAAATCATGTGGGCACAGCCTGTGGGAAGAAGAATCTAGACCATTCTATCTCCCTCCACACCACACAAGAAACCCCTGCCTTTTTACACGTGAAAAACCTACAAATGAAATTTCAGTGATGTGCCTTAATCACTGCTAGTAAATGGCACATGGAGCACCAACACCCAGGTTTTCTAACTTCCAGTCTGGCAATCTCTCTCTCTTTCCAGTGAGTCTGTCAGGCCATTCTGCCATCTCCCACTCTGGGACTTGTGGATTGCTTCCAAGGTGATGATCCAGTGAAAGGGGAATTGCAGCCCTGGTACCTGAAAAAAGTGAGCCAGCTCCGCCTGGCATATCTTGTCTTCAGTTGAGAGAATGCTGACTATTTTAAGCAACGCTTCAGGATATTCTTCCTCTTCTTTGAGATGGAGGTCTTAATCTTACTGAAAACACATTCTTTCTCTCAAGAGTGCCCTTGAACTAATACGGCAGAAACTTTGACTCCAGTGGGGCATTCTGATATGCCTTTGAAGAGGGTAAATTTACTAATCAATACAAATTACAATTTCTCAACTGGCAACTCTGCAAGCTAGGCACAGCCTCTGCTCCTTTATTATTCACAGCCTGGGCTCTCAGGACTGGAGCAGAGAGAGATCACGGACAGGGACCCTACGCAAGTACATCCAACAAAGGAAGGGATTGTTTTGGAGGGGCTTAATGTGGGAATTATCATAAGACGGGCATAAAATGTACATTCTTAAAAGCTACATTGGCTTAAACAGTTTAAACATTATGCTAATTTAGGGTATGAACTAATAATCTCCCATAGACAGGAAAGGTTGTTTTCTTCTCTTTCTCTCTGTTCCTTACACATTCTCTATATGCATGCATACATATACACAATTTGTATATAGAGGACACATGATTATCAGTTATATGTACCTATATCTGTACACACATATATGTGTAATATATATACATTTGTATGTATATACACATGTATATATACACATATATTAGAGAAAATAGAAAAGCACAGAAATAGGGATGTGCGATGATGTCATGAAAATTATGCTAACAGTCTAGTTTTCAGTTCTTGCATTCAGTTACTATGTAACTCTGAATGCAATATCACCTGTTCTACACCTCAGTTTCCCCACCCACAAAATGAGAGACCTGGTTAAGATAAAGACTTTTCTGGACAGATGCTCCCTGTATAAAGGGGACTGAAAATTTACTTAGGGATGTGTTTCGTTTTCTAAAATTTCTTCCCCTTGCAGATGGATATTGAAAACTCTTCCTTTTTCATATTTTTAAAACACCCATGCCTCCTTTTTATTTAAATGAAAATCTTATAATATCCTTTAGAGTTATTTAAAACTTAAAAATAATTTAAATGTGACTAAAATAAACCAAAGAATAGATAATTATAGAATAAAAATCTATTTTGAAGTATGCAGATCACATTCTTTGCAAGTACATGGAGTCAGTAATTTTGTGGAGCATGCTTACTTGCTGAAGCTTTGGAAGCTCAAACACTATCTAGGTCATTTTCCATATCACAACTCTTGGGCAACTTTGTTTTCCAACAGAGTCTCTCCAACTCTCCTGGACCCTCCCTTGCCCATGAGCCCTGTTCTCTTTGCAATCTCTGTAGTAAACTCTACCATTTTTTTTTAATGTTAGCTCTTAATGGCTGGGAAAGATAGGAGCTAATATTTACTGGCCTTTTGCTACATGTTCAGTCTTGTATTATGCTGGGTTCTTCATATACATCATCTTATATAATCCTCAGATCTTCCCTCTAAGGGAGGCAGAACAATTATCCTCATTTTAAAGATGAGGAAACAAGAGTTTAGAGATACTGGAGACTTCCCTATGGGGTATCAAACATTGGCAAGGCTTTGATTCTAGGTTTCTCTGATTGGGGATCCTGTCCTATTTCTACTCCTCTATCTGGTCTCCCTAATTAACAGCCAGGAAGAGCAGAAAACAAGTGTTTATTGCTGACCTACTAGTTGGTTAATTATATGCAAAAATTGTATATATCATCTTATTTAATTTTCCAAATGCAGGGTAGGAAGTAGTATCCCCAGTTTTTAAGATAAAAAGAGGTTAAGTATCTTAGCTGAGATCACAGGCTCACTATTTAATACAACTGGAATAAGAACACAGCTAGCCCAAAGTGGGACTAACCTCTCAAAGCTGGGACCATTCACAGTCTCCAGGCATCTAAATATGTGCTGGGCAGTTTTCATAATAGCATGGAACATTTTTCTCATTTTGTAACATTAGTTCCTATTTTATAGGCATGCTAAGAAATCAAAAATAAGCAAAAATAAAGAACATCCTTTAAAACTGAGCTGTCCAGAAAATATCTAATTTGAATACACATATATGTACAATACACATAAATATAATGAAAAAGGGTTATAATAGATTTAACTATATTTTAGCTATTCCTGTACATGGTGAATTTTAATGGCTGCTTAGTTTTTTATCATATGGGTTTATTGGAATTTATTCACTCCTCTTAATTAGCCATGCATAATTTATTTTCAATTTTCCCCTATGAGAACAGTGATGAATTAAACTCTAGGCTACATGGAACTTTATTTATAGTATATGGGAAGGAGAGGGGTATGTGTTTATTAAGCCAAACCAATAATAAAATGTTGCAAATTCAAAAACATTAGGTATTATTTTAGAAACCCATCACTAAATGGTGATAACCAAGCATTTGAGTAGTAGAGATGTATCCATATATGTGATGTAATATATTACAGAATTGTTGAATAGTTCAACAGAAATTTTCTAATACTTAGAGAGTCAGCCAGAAGAATTACACCACAGCAAGGAACTGAAAGCCCATCAGCTAGTCTAATATCTGAATGATGTCATTGTTTCTCATTTGACACAACATCCTTAGACCCCAGTGTGTCTATATTTTCTCTTTTCCTCCACTTCCTCCTCCACCTGCTCCCCATGCTCCTCTTTCTTTTCTTTATCATCTTCCTCCAACTTCTCATCCCGCTTTATGACATTCATTGACACATGGACTTTAATAAACTTTAATAAATTGACACATGATACTTTAATAATAAGGGTGGCCAACTTGTTTTTAAATATTAAGATACCAGGGTGTTTCCTCTCTCTGATTTTCCTTCCCCCATCCCATTCAAACAGCTGCCTTTGTATTTCCCTGCTTCCCGAGAGCTTTATAGCAACAGAAAACAGAAATATATGTCTTTCTGCCTTCCCTCTCACCCCCCAAAATTCAAAGATTTTAAAGGGATACTGAGAGCTTTGAGAGGAGTTAGAAAGGAAAGAAATAATGTTTCTTAGTAGAAACAGAGTAGCCTGGAAGAAGCTGAAGGAAGGAGAATATAACTATATGGTAGAGTCTGAACATCTCATATCCTTTACAGCAACAGTGAGAGCTAGCAGAATGGTTGCAGGTCACGTATGACCCCAAACAGGAGAGTTCATCCTCATCAAAGTGTCCTGTGCTTCCAGTGGAACTCAGAAAATTCACAGAGCCACCAAATCCGAAAGCATCATAAATATAGGAAAAAGGCAAGACTGGATAGATAAACAGTGACAGCTAAGGGGAAGAGGATAATATTTTGGCATGTCATAAAGCCCCAGAACCCATAACAAAAATCTAGGGAGTGTCTCCTAAGAATGTGCAAGTTCAACCTAACCTACCATTCTTGTAAGATGGAGATTCAAAATCAGGTTATTGATTTAAAAGTATAGATATCTGATATTCTCACTTAACAGGTAGACATGTGATAGTCCTGAGGGGGAAAAAAAAAGTAATGTGATATTTCTAGAAAGACCAGAAATGTGATATTGGTTTACTGGATTTGTGGACTAAAATTCATAGTGCTACATAAATTTACAGGAAAGACATCAGCTCAGGAAATCATGTTTACATCTATTCTGACTACATTTAGACCAGCTCTTTGATTGGACTCAGGATATTAAGAGGGTAATTAGTAAAAAAAAGAGGGTAATTAGTACTTGTTCAGTTATCTGCACTGTCAGTCAAGAAACTAAGCTTCCGAGGTGAATTCACTTGTCCAAGATCACACAATTCATCAGCACTATTCCCACCCAGATCTGACTGGACTCTAAATCCCTGGGTGCTTGGGTGACTTGGTCAGTTAAGTGTCTGACTCTCAATCACAGCTCAGGTCATGATCTCACGGTTCACAAGTTCAAGCCCCTGGTAGAACTCTGCACTGACAAATGGAGTCTGCTTGGGATTCTCTCTCGCCCTCTCTCTCTGCCCCTCCCCTGCTCTCTCTCTCTCTCCCTCTCTCTCATACACATGTGCTTTCTCTTTTTCAAAATAAATAAACTTAAAAAAAAGTAAATAAAATAAATACCTTGATTGATCTTTCCACTCCCACCCTAAAGTACTTATGACCCCTTTCCTGAGAGTTATATCACACTGGTACTTTACAATTCCATAATCTCCAATGACTGGCCATTAATCCACCCTATTATACCACCCAGGATTTCTTATTTATTTGTTTATTTATTTTACATTTATTTATTTTTGACAGATAGAGTGAGACAGAGTGCGAGCAGGGGAGGAGCAGAGAGAGAAGGAGACACAGAATCTGAAGCAGGCTCCAGGCTCCAAGCAAGGGTTCAGCACAGAGCCCAATGTGGGCCTTGAATCCATGAACCGTGAGAACCCATGGACCTGAGCCAAAGTCAGATGCTCAACCGACTGAGCCACCCAGGTGCCCCACCACCCAGGATTTTTTAAGCCACAGATTAATCTGCATAAAATACAGTCATGTAAGTAGCAGAAGTGTTCTGAGAAACATCCAACAGGAAGGAAGAAATCTACTGCCACAGGTTCAAGTATTCAAGTCCTATTTGCCAAAGGAATGTGGTAGAACAAGGGCTACTCCTGGAGGGAGGAAGGCAAATTAGTAAATAGGTCTTCAGGAAAGTTGGGTCAGGCAAACTCAATCACTCCGATTCTTCCCCTGGCTGACTGCACTTGTGCACGTTGACTTAGACATTAGTCCCATAACAATACAGTAATGAAAAGGGATTGCAGTCAATGAGGGCCCAATAACAGAAACAAAACTGGCCAACAGTTTGCATAATATTTTTGTCCCTGAAAGGGCTCTATTACCATCAAGCCTATAAGCAAGCATGGAGACCGAATGACTGCTGTGAGGTCTGATCAATTAAAGTTTGAAAGCCTTTTTTATTTGCTTGGATGCATGGTTCAGAGTGCAATCCATTATCATTTGTCACTCATAGGTGCTTTTTCAAAATCTTCCTCTGAAGTAGCAGAGGAACTATTCCTTAGAGAAAACAGGCCACACAAGACATTTGAAAGTCTAGTTATTTTTAGTGATGTTGAGTGGCTATCTCTCGCTAAAACTAAGAAAAGCGTACTTTTAATTTCTTCCCATGAGCTGGGAAAGAAATAAAAAGATTTCTGAGGCATCTCTGCTTATTCAGCTTCCTTCTAATCAATCATATTAGGGTTTAAACCAAATAAGACAAAACTTAAAGACGATTTTGGTCCCTGAAAAAAGTGGGGGACACTATATTTTTAAGAAAAGGGTTTTTTTTTATTTTATTGACCACCACTTGGAGAAAAAAATCATCACACCTTGGGTAGACATGTCACAAATCAGCCTGTTACCCAGACACTAGCAAAGCACTTAGCACACTGCCTAGTAAGCACTTAAAACATGTTCGCTGTTAAATGCCAGGTGAGAAAGCAAAGGTCAAAAAAAAAAAAGCTGAGTTATTCCTATAAAGTCCAATCTAGAACGTTCTGTGCCATCTTCACAGTGAATCCAAATGCACCAAGTCTTTCAACCCATATCTTATGAAGCTGGCCCTGATCAATCTCAAACTCCAAGATCCGTGTTTTCTTTTAGGGCCTTTATTATATATTGACATATTTTTTTGTTAATATATGCTAGATTCTTTAGTTTATTATTATTTTTTTAAATTTTGTGTAGGTTTTGGCTCTATCAGATGCACATCTTCTATTGTATTTTGCCTTCAGGAGAAATTACTAAATTGCTTGCTGGTCCTGGCACCAAGGAAAGATGGGTACAATGAAATGTCCTCAGAAAGATTCCTCTACAATCCACTTCTCTCCAGACTTGTGGGGCTGAGATGCTGGGGAGGGAATGAGTTTCAAATGAAAACATGGGAGTTGTGCTCACAGTCAGAAAGCTAAGCAGAACCGTGCTGGAGAGACAGCTCAAGGAAGATGGTGAAGTTTGCTTAGCATTGCATCTACTCCGGGTTTTAGAATAAAATCTAAACTTCCACACAGTACATGAATGGGCAGTTGCCAACATTATTACCCTATTTATTCACTTAGCTCCCTTACTGTTGTTGAATGGCAGTACTTGTGTTTGTTTTCAGTTTCTTGAAACTTTAGTGCTTAGGACCTTTGCCTTGAACACTTTCCCTTCTCCACTTAGATGGCTCTTCAACTTTTAGCTCAAATGTCCCTTCAGAGAAGGCTTCCTAAGTACCTAATTTCTTTACTTCTACCTTGTTACTCTTCATCAAAGGACCCTGTTGCAATTTTTTGACCATGCTTTTGCCTCTCTGAAATTAGTCAATACTATTTAATTACTTGGCATTGTGTTCATTGTCTTCATCCTCTACTAAAACAAATGCTGGTTAAGGACAAGCACGGTGTCTGTCTTCTACAAAGCTTTATCCTTAGTGTCTAGACTGATACTTAGCCCAGAGTTGGTACCCAGTAAATAGTTGTTGGAAGAATGAATAGACGAATGGATTAATATGGATACCAAAGGTATTTGAGATGTTCATAAGAACAAGCTGAATTTATCAGGATAGAGGAGCAGATGGGGATTTAGGGCAGAAATACAAATAAGAGAAGAACTTTTGCCTAGTGTAGCCTATGACAAACACTCTGTGCACAAAATCAACAATGTTAGGTTATTAAATAGAGTACATGCCCAACAGAGAAGAGGCCAGGGGATTTCAACTCCTAGGATTTCCTAGGGGCATAGTCTTGGTGACAAGTGAAAAATGTGGTGTGTTCTCATGTAGTACAGCAATGAATGTTGATACTCAAAAATTGATACAAGCCCTGTATCTGCAACTAGTTTGCTAGGAGAAATTTGAATTTTCAGGATTACTGGAAGATTTGAGCTCAGTTTAGGGACTTTACAACCACTCAATGGCCACTAACACTAATCATTTTTCTTG
This sequence comes from Prionailurus viverrinus, assembly GCF_022837055.1. Classification (NCBI taxonomy): domain Eukaryota; kingdom Metazoa; phylum Chordata; class Mammalia; order Carnivora; family Felidae; genus Prionailurus; species Prionailurus viverrinus. The sequence goes on from NC_062570.1 coordinate 93,850,077, forward strand.
GCTACTTACAATGTCCCAGGAACTATGCTAAACTATTTAGAAGCATTATCTTGTTTGAGCCTCATAAGACCTCTGTGTATAAGTATTATTTTTGCTCTCTTTAACATGAGTTTATTGAGGTTTACAGAGTGTAAGTGACTTGCCCAAGGGCACACTGGAAATCATATAGTATACCTTGAATTTGATCCCAGGCTGGCTTCACTCCAAGCCCATACTCAAAACCACTCCATTACTAAGTGTTTCTCAGGAGGACACTGCTGACATTTTGACAAGCAGTTAATTGCTTAGTAGGACTATCCTCCATAGGATCTCAGGCTCCAAACTAAATGCTTATGATACTCCTGGTACTGTGGTCGCAATTCTGTTGTGGAATACTGTGTTAATAAACCTAAAAGGACCTATGGAGAGATGTCTCCACTACCAACCTTCCAGATTCTTCAAACTTCCCAAATCAGAGATAACTTATCTCTTTATATTCCCAAGAGCTATACTGGACTGAAGAGTCCCCTTTACCAGAATTTTAGTAATCCAGATTTCTCACAAATAAATAAAAAAGTTTGGATAGAGTAAACAAGACACCTTCTTTTGGTACATTCAATGCATGGCACTTTCATGTTGGATTCAATTATATTCTCAGGAGCAAATAACCAAAAATTTGTATATATCACCACCATGCAGGAAATGGTATGCAAAGATCATAGAAGTGTCAAGATTAAAGCTAGTTATTATCACATATAGAAATGCAACCTTGAAATTTACTACTATGACCCAAGACTTGAACTATTATTAATTGCACTCTGATCCCAATACCAGTTTCTCTCCAACCTCTCCATCTGCTGCATCTCTACAGAAAAATCTCTTTAAAATGTAGCTTTCACAAGGGTATACCCTACTCTAAAACATGCAGTGGTGTTCTGTAATTTAAAACCTTCATGCTTTCCCCTTCCTGGCTTCAGAGTCCTCCACAACTAAAACTTTAATGCTCTAGCTTTATCTTTTGCTTCTTACCAAGTGTCATTAATTCCTGTCAATGTTGTCTCTTTACTATTCCCTGATGCCTTTTACTTTTCACCTTAGGACATTTACTCTTTTCATTTATCCTGCCAAGAATTATCTTCTTAATGCTTCCTGCTTACCCAAGTGCTATCAGCCCTTCACTAGCCAAATATTTCCTCCTTCATGGCCATGCGAACCTAAAGCCATTCTTTCCCTCCTCTAATGGCCCAGAGATCATTTTTCCCCAGTCAGTAATTCTCCAACCTAGCTGGTCATCAGAATTACCTGTGGATATTTCTGAAAGTATAATTCTTATGTCTAAAACTCCAAAGTTCTAATTTAATACATCTCTATTAGGGCCCATGAACCATTACTAAAAGAAAAATATATACATGTACACATATATACACAGATATAAACAAAAACACACATATATAATGCTAGGTGATTTCAGATGACAAACCAGGTTTAGAAATCACTCAACTGGCATATCTAGTTATATTGCCTTAATAGATTTATTTTCATTTTATCAACATCACCATCATTGTTAACATCATCATCATAATTTTGTCATCTCATATGTCACCAAAATATCCTTGCTTGGGTGGATCTATGTCTAACTCATCAAGGTCCTAATTTACAGAAAGCACTTAAATGTTTTCCAATGAACATACTGTGAATTACTTGATAACATTTTATTTTGGTCTATTTGATAACTATGTTGACATTTTTCTCCTGGTCAATGATTACATATATGAGAATATATCTTATTCTTATAATGAAAAAATCCATTTTATTGGACTGTGGCAAGTGTTAGATTGGAACATACAATTGTAAAGCTGATATGCCTCTCTCTTACTTCAAGTAAGGTAAAAATATATTGGGGCACCTGGGTGGCTCAGATGGTTAAATGCCTGACTTTTGACTTCGGGTCAGGTCATGATCTCACAGTTGGTGAGTTTGAGTCCCACATTATGCTCTGTGCTGCCATTCCAGACTGCATTCTGTCTTGGATTCTGTCTTCCTATCTCTTTGCCTCTCCCCTGCTTGCGCTCTCTCTCTCTCTCTCTCTCTCTCTCTCTCTCTCTCTCTCTCTCAAAATATTGAAAAAAAAAAAAGAAAGGTCAGAATATCTACTAAGTGAAGTAACTTTCAGGAACTTTCAACAGCTTTATTCTTGTATCTTGCTGATCTCACAAAATATATTAACAGGTTCAAATATTGTAGATTCCTTCCTGATAAGCTCATTTGAAATCCCAGTTGGAGGTGAGTATTCTGTATAGCTTTGATATAGGTGAAAATCCATGTGTGCAAATTGTGTCCACGAGAAAGGAACAAAAGTGAGAATGAGTGCTAATCTCCAAAAGGTTGGAATTTTTTGCCAAATGATAAATGCACTGATGGCAACTATGACAGAAAAAAAAGCCCTAAATTGTCATAAGACAGAAAAAAGAGACGAGAAAGAGGTGAGAGAAAACAGAGAAAAAGAAATGAGAAGAGATAGAAAAAGGTACATAAGGAGAATTAAGGGAATGGTAAGCTAAAAGAAGAATAGGGAAAGAGTAAAGGTGTCATCAAGAGTTTTCATTGGCATCAAAAATCCACATGGTGAGACTGGATCTATAAAAAAATTGTAGTTTATTCCAATTCAGAGTCTCTACGTAAAATAATGTAAAATTACAGAAACAGTATTAGGTTTTAGAAGGAACCCTATAAGTAAGGAGTTTGAAGCTTAGTTTTATTGGCTTCACCAAATATGTGTTCATGATTCTTGATGTTAGTCTGATCCTAGAAATTCCTAAATGTGCCTTTTTGAGCCACTCCTCCACACTGTGACTTCCAAGGAAAAGATATTCATACAGAGCATGAAAATAAAGTGAAATATTAAAAGGAAAATGACAAAAGACAGAGTATCTCTTTATTGTTGGGAGATCTTGTATCTGAGACACCAAAGCCACTCTGATGAAAGGGAATGGAACATAGGCACAAAGCAAAGAAATAAAACTGAGAGGAAATGAGTCCAAGGACAATTACCAGCAATGCAGATGCAGTCATCTGAACACCAAATATGCCATTATGGTAACATCGAGCCACTGAGGCATAATTTTCCCTCCAAAAATTAGACCAGCAATGACTTCTGATAATTACCAAAGGAATTATCATTTCAGGATTGATGTGTGAGTTGAAGTGGGCTTGTGAGCATCTGCCAAAGCAGGCAAGAAAGAACCATTTACTGCCAAGGCTTGCTTCCTGTGCTTCAGTCACATCTTATGACTGTTTTGGCTCCTGTCCTAATATTCAAGTGAGTTTAATTCCCAGCAACACTACATGTAAGGTGTGCAGACACAAACTTGGAATGCTAATACAGAAAATCCAATACAGATCTTAACAGAGTTTATGGAAAAAGCAAAGCTCGTGTACAGAGCATACGGTGGCTAAATGTCAGTGCAGACGTGTGAGCGGATATGGATTGTGTACAGAGATTCGGGGCAACCCCAATTCTCTAGAATATGGCAAGAAAGTTAGAAAAAGCTCCTGTATGGCATAAAGAGCCGTGGCTGAGTTTATTCACTTTATAACACAGAAGAGGCCCTCAAGCCCTCACTAAGAGACATTTTATTTGTAAATTAGACACACATTTCAGTCAAGTGATTATCAGATTACCAAGCTACCGTGGCTCAGAGTAAACTGGAGGTTGAAGTGGAGAGAGTGGAGAGAGGCTGCTATAAGAGAACACAAAAATTACAGAAAACAATAAAATCACATTTACACTGCAAAAGTCTGGTGGGATTACTCAAAATGTAAGAAGTCTGGGCCTATTTACTGAAGGTGCTAAAAGTTTTACATAACCGTAACAAAGCTCTTTGAATCCTTAGCTCTTGACTTGGGTCATCACAAAGAGCAATCTACCTATCATGTTTATGTTACAGCCCAAATAAAAACACATATGGAAAGTAAGAGAAAGAAACATTTACACAAGCATGAAGACTCAACCTGAAATTTAAATTTAAATATCAATCACCAAAATATTCCACAAAAATAATTTTTAAAAATATAAATACTGTCTACAACTTTGTCATCTAAGGGAGTTTTCAATATGATTGATTCCCAAAAATGTAGTCATTTTTTTTTCTTGTCACCTTCTCCTTTCTGGGATTGGTAGATAATATCCTTTAAGCAAAGAAGCACATGATTTCTACCCTGAAAAGTGCAAAATATTGCTGAAAGAAATTAAAGAAGACACAAATGAATGGAATGACATACCATGTTCAGGATTTGAAAATTTAATATTGTCAAAATGTCCATACTACCCAAAGAAATCTACAGATTCTGTGCAATTCCTATCAAAATATCAATGGCATTATTTGCAGAAATAGAAAAAAATACTAAAATTCATATCAAATGACAAGGACCCTGAACAGTCAAAGCAAAGATAGAGAACTCACACTTTCTGACTTCAAAAATATATTACAAAGCTATAGCAATAAAAACTGTATGGGACTGCCACAAAGACAGTCATATGAACCAATGAACAAAACAAAGTCCAGAAAGAAAGCCAAGTATATCCAGTAAATGAACTTTGACAAAGGTTCCAAGGCTACACGTTGGGGAAAAAAATGATCTCTTCAATAAATGATGTTGAGAAAACTGGAGCGATATAGATATATAGATACAGATACAGTTGACGCAGATACATATATAGTTACAGATGTGGATATAGATATAGATATAGAACCAGGTATAGATGTAGGTATAGGTAGAGATAGATATAAATTATAGATATAGATAGATATAGATATAGATAGATAATAATTTCTATGTTTTTAACATATGAAAATGAATGACAAGGATGTAGAAAATTAGAATCTTGTGCAATCGTGGTGGGAAGGTAAAATGTTAGAGCTGCTATGGAAAACAGTATCGAAGCTCTCAAAAGCTTAAATGGAACTGCCGGCAAATGATTCATCAAGCCCATTCCTAGGTATTTACCCAAAATAATCAAAATCATGAGCTCAGAGAGATCACTGCACCCCCATGCTCATTGCAGCATAATTCCCATCAGCCAAGAGGCAGAAACAGCCTGAAGGTCCATTGGCAGAGAGACGATCAAAAAAAAAAAGTGGTATATACATATAGTAGAATATTATTCAATCTTTAAAAAGGAGGAAATTCTGCCATATGCTACAACAGATGAACCTTAAGAAATTATGCTAAGAGAAATAAGTCAGTCACAGTAGAACAAATTTCATTATTCCACTTATATGGGATATCTAAAGTAGTCAAAGTCATTGAAGCAGAAAGTACAGTGGTTGTTGCCAGGGATGGGGGCAGGGGGAAGCAGGGAAATGGAAGTTGTTCAGAGAGTACAGCTTCAGTCATGCAAAATAACAAAGTTCTAGAGATCACTGTACAACATGTTAACAATACTATACCATACACTTGAAATTTGTTAAGAAGCTAGCTTTCATGTTATGTGCTTTTTATCATAATTGTTTAGAAGAACATTAATGAAACATACACTTAAAAATAAAAGCCAATGTGTACATAGTCGAAGAAAAATACATAAATATAAGAACATGAAACATGATTTTTTTTTCAGGACTGGTGGTCTGTATACTTAAAAAAATTCATATGCATGCTTACACACACACACATATGGGGGGTTTGGGGGACTTTTTAACTTGCTGCTCTTTCCCGAACATGTCTCAATCTATTTTGTTAAAATTCAGGATCCAGAATAAGCACAGTAGTTGATAGTGTCTGATCACTGCAGCAAATTTTCTGGTTCTAGACACTGTATTTCTTTAACACTGACCAACAAATTTATATTTAGTATACTTAATAGTATACTTAATATATATTTTATATACTTATATATTTAATAGTATACTTTAGTATACTTAATAGTATACTTAATATATAAGTATATACATTTCCATAAATTCTTTTCCAGTGGATACCTTAATGTGTGTTCATATTAAGCTTGTGGTCCAGTTCGTAGACACAGGATTCTATCAACATAAAATCCATTTCTGATAAACATAAAATCCATTTCTATTTACAAATAAAGTCCATATATATATTGCTTCTGATCACTAGCTTCATAAATAACAGGTCAGAAATTTGCCTCCATTTGTCTGAAGCTATTTGGGACATCACATTCTTATTCGCATCAGTATCTTTTGGATGACCCTAATATTCATTTGATTTAAAACAAACACTGATAGGTTTTAGTCTCCCTTTCTGGGTGAAATGAAGTACTTTCATAGCATTAAATAAACCTACTATATAAGAAAGGTGAGGGCACTTCAATTTCTATGACTAACAGAACCTGTTAAAATTTGCTTTAATTGCAGTTTTTGAAAAAATACATTAAAAATTTCAAGTAGCCACTTGTTATACTGAAGGAAATACATTACATTTAAATCTTGAAATTTGAAATAATCTATTCTAATGGATCTCAGGGGAATTTTGGATATCTGCTGGGGCATTTAATGGTTGCCACAATGAGTATTTGGTACATAGGTGTCCCAGTGTATACTCAGAAGGGTGAAGAAAAATCTGTATATAATTATCTAAGGCTGGATTCTAATCCTGTTTTACATATAAATTAAAATATTCTGTAAGCTTTAAATATGCATGGACTTTAAGAGGACTGAAACTCCTGAATAAATCCAGTGAAGACTATTCTGTTTTATTGGGATTTTTACCAATAGTTGGTCATCACTTCAGAAATTTACATTCCAGGCTGCTCCACTCAGGACTTTTTAAAGTCACAAATACAATGGACTTGCACTTGTAGATGTCTTATTCTCAGTAACTCTACATTTAGATGGAGGCATCTGACTGCTTTATTGTGTTTTTTAATTTTGGAAGAGTCTAGCCATTTACATATCACACGCCTTTTTAAAAATAGCTTTCCTATATGTCTTATTTTAGACAGATGGTTATGTTGATTACTAATTATTAGTATTGTATGTGTGAGGATTTCTAGCAACCACCAGAAGCCAGGAGCTAGGCATGGAAAAGATTTTTCTCTCAGAGCCTCTACAATGAACCTACCTTGCTCCTGGCCTCCAGAAATATAAAAGAAAAAGTTGTTTGGTGTTGAAGCCACGTTGTTCATGTTCATTTGTTACAACAACCCTAAAAAACTAGCATACCATGCAAGCCCTGGCCCATACATAGGAAGCCTTACCCCAGATCCACCACCTAACCACAATAAAATCCAAAGCCAGAGAGAGCCTTCCTTTTTCTCTCAAGCCATCTTTGGATTTGCTTGGGAGCCTTCTCTGCTATCACCATTAAACCTAATTATGTGAGTAATCTCTTTATATCCTCTTGGTATATGTGCGGCATCATCACCCTCAACATCTGAACCAACTTTGGGGTGGAGATCCATCCTGCTAATGTGGTCATTGGGATGACTACATTACATGTTTCCTAAATCAATTTCTGCCACTGAATGATTGTAAAGTTTAGAAAAGCAGGTAGCATTTATGTATTTCTATTTATTTGTTTAATTTCCATCTACAAATAGATAGGTTGGACCATAATTATGGTCACCAAATACAGGAGCTGAGTATCATCACTCCCCATTTCCTAGTTCATGGCCAATAGCTCTGTGAAATCATGTATTCTTTCTGATTAAGCCTGCATGGAGCCTCATTTTCCTAATCAACTACATGGTCTAGGAAGTTACTCCCAATTCCTCTTCTATCCTTAAAAGTCTATGAAAGATACAGACACCCATAGGTAGTAGTTTGCCACTCAATCTCTGGCTATCATTTTCTTTTGTCTGGGCAGATTTTCCCCACCAAATAGCTTTATTCTTGCCTTCCCCTACTGCTTCCTCTTTAGTGTTGATAACCTGGTGTGCATCCTAATCTTTCTCAATGTTTGCTTTTGTTTCCAAGTTGACATACAGTTCTCAAGATAGAAAAGGTCAACATTCTGTGATATATCCATAACTCTTATTTGAACCCATCTTGTTGTAAGGCAAAGCACTAGTGAATGCACAGGAAGCATCAAGACACGCTTCTTCAATTCCTCAAACAATGTGTAATGGTGGTGGTGATTATTCATTGCAAGTGGTTTATAGTTTATGCAAAAAAATATGGGCTGTTATGTGTGCACTAGCCAACAAATGAAAAAGTCTACTACATATGTAGCATCTTCAGATGTGAAAATTTGAAGATTAAAGAAAGCATACGTGAAAGGAAAAGAGTCAAGCTGAGACCTGCACTGATTCTGATTTTACAGCATTCTCTCCATGGATGAGCCACAGATCTGGCCTTGTAACTCCTGCAATATGCTTCTGCATTCAGAAATAATGAGAGGAGTTTCTCTGTGTGATTTCCTCTGTGCCTTCCGTTTCATTTTATGTGCTAGTAAAAGTATCAGAAATTAGCTATAAGAGACTACAATATATAAATAATTAGAACCTGGTGTAGTGGACCAAATATATATATAGACAGACAAATATATATATTTGGTCCACTACACCAGGTTCTAATTATTTATATACATATATAGTATGTATATACATATATATATACATATATAGTATATACATATATACATATATATACATATATAGTATGTATATACATATATATATATATAGAGAGAGAGAGAGAGAGAGATTGTATGTATATATATAGAGAGAGAGACAGAGACAGAGAGACAGAGATATATAGATATAGATAGATAGATATATAGTATGTATAAATATATATAAAGAGAGAGAGACAGAGAGACAGAGAGAGACAGAGAGACAAAGAGAGAAAGAGAGAGAGAGAGAGAGAGAGAGAGAGAGATGTACATTTATTGATATATATATAAGCCTTTGGTTCTCCTCTGCTTTTCTCCTCTCAGGAGCCTTAAGGTAGTCACTAAACCTCTCTGAGTCCAAAATTGCTCCTCTTTAACAGGAAGGAGGTAGAATAGAAATAGTCTAAGACTCTTTACAGCTCCCTGAATTTCTTTGATTCAAATGGTGTCATATCTAGATCACTGAGGGACAGTTTGCAATAAAACTGACCTTTGCCCTGAAACGTAAAATAATATGTTAGAGCTACAGATACAGAGGTGAAGACATAGGAATACGTTTTTGGCATTTTACACTAGACTATAAGGAATTCAGTCTTACAGTAGCCCCATTCAAGCTGCAAGTTACCGTGTATTCAGTCAACAATGTGTATTTAAGAGGGGTGCCTGGATGGCTCAGTTGGTTAAGCATCCAACTTCAGCTGAGGTCATGATTTCATAGCTTGTGAGTTCAAGCCCCACATCAGGCTCTGTGCTGAAAGCTCAGAGCCTGGAGCCTGCTTCAGATTCTGTGTCTCCCTCTCTCTGCCCCTTCCCTGCTCATGCTCTGTCTTTGTCTCTGTCTCTCTCTCAAAAATAAATACACATTAATTTTTTTAATGTGTATTTAAGAAACAGTGATATTGTCATTTTCTATGACACATTGATCACTTAGGAAACATTACTGCAGTCATTGAACTTTGCATATATTGATCTTAACCCTGCATATCTTTATCTTTCCATTAGTAGGGAGAGCATAATAATATCTGTGACTTTGTGCTATAAAATGTGGGATAATTTAAGCAATAATATTTATCCCCAATTTACAACTGTCTTTCAAAGAATCCATAGTCTAAGTTGGGGGGTTATTCATCACTTCATGCGCTTTATGGGTTTGTTTTATCCTATGAGGAGGTGACGACTGGAGAGTGTGAAATCACTGAATTAGTCCAGTAAACTGAGACCATAATTCTCACATTTTCCTCTGTGTTCTCTTCTGCCCTTTTCATTTCTATCATGAGTCAGAATAACATTTCCTAATAGGTGGGTTCTCTTCTTCCTTTTCCTCATTCAGTTGGGAATGTGATGCAGCAAGGAGTTGTTAATACATAAATATGATCATTTAGTCTCTCTGTTTAAATCCCTTTGATGGTTCTTCTCATTCTGAGGATAATGGGGACACTTTAGTAGGACATGAAGTCTTTTTGTATCTAGCCCTTGCCTACAGCTCTCAGCTTAGCTTTATTGTTCCCCACTCCACCTCCACCAGTAATACAACTCACTCTAGGTGTCAAGACATACCCATATAGCTTTCATACTCCTGACTTTGCAACTGCTTTTCATTATTAACTCAAAGCCTTTCTTCCCAATTAAACTCCTGTTCTGTTATGAAATGTTATAAAGTCTTAAGAGCAAGCTATTTTCTTATTCAAACTACTTCTTCATCTTGAGATACTTTTATTAACATTTGATTCACACTGAATATAATCCTGACTGTATCTGTTTACATGTGGTGTACTAAATTATAAGATGCATGGATGATGAATGGGATCTTATTCTTTTTTACTACGCTGAGTTCCTTGCTCAGTATCTAGCACATAGTAAGCTTTCAATTAAATTAGTTGAATGGATCAAAAGTCATCATCATCATCATCAGCAGCAGCAGCAGCAGCTGCACGCATTGAGAGCTTAATGTCAACAAGGCACTGCTGTCTGATATGAGAGATTTTCATGTATTAATTCAATTAACCTGAGAAAAACTTTCTGAGATATGTACTCTATTTTTATTATTCAGATAATGATTATAAGACACGGAGAAGTTTAAGATTTTGCCCTAGACCACACAGCTGAGGTGGAGAACTGGGATTTGAATTCAGGCAATCTAGTTCAAGAGGTTAGGTCTCAGAGACCAGAAGACTAAGGATGTGTTGGCAACTTGATTCAAATCCATTTTAACATTCAATGACAAAGTAATCAAAACCAAGCTCTGGTGGCTTCCACTCCATAATACAAATTTCAACATCTTCTTAATCACATACTAAACATTTTTTATGATTTTAATCATATTTTCTCTCATATACAACTTTGCATTTTTATGGCTTTCAACTCCACATTTATAAAATCAACTATTCCAATTAGGAAGAGATTTTTTTTTTAATTTTTTTTTCAACGTTTTTTATTTATTTTTGGGACAGAGAGAGACAGAGCATGAACGGGGGAGGGGCAGAGAGAGAGGGAGACGCAGAATCGGAAACAGGCTCCAGGCTCCGAGCCATCAGCCCAGAGCCTGACGCGGGGCTCGAACTCACGGACCGCGAGATCGTGACCTGGCTGAAGTCGGACGCTTAACCGACTGTGCCACCCAGGCGCCCCGAGATTTTTATTTTTTAGGAAGTTTTGTTTGATCATGTAAGCAACTAAAATGGACTTTATGGTCCATTATGACAGTGGGTGTGAGAGTAAGGTCTACAAATGGACTTTTATACAAAGAATTCCATAGAAAATCATAGCAGCAGACACAAGACCAATTCCCATGAGTTCAGCCTTCAGCCTTCTACCCCACAATAAATTCCATGCCTAGAACAAGTAGACTTATCTCTTGGCCATGAAAGAAGAAAGTGGTGATGATCATTGAGTCTACCTCAAAGAAGTGTAAGAATTAAAAATAATTAACTGAATCAATACATGTGAAATGGTTAGCATGGGTTCTGGATATAGTATGTTGTCAATAAGCAGTAGTGATATCATGCACAGGAAGCACTTCTGAAAAATTTTAACAAAAGTCTATCTCATTTGAAGGAACATAGGATACATTCAAATAATATCTATACCAGGATGTCAGTTCTATTCATCTAATAAAATCAAATCATTTTGAACACTTAATTTTATTGAATTCACTACATTAACAAGCTGTCTTGGTATCGTGGAAATTTAGTTTTCTCAAATTGTCTACCAAGAAGCACAGATTCTGTCTGATATTAACTAAAAAAAAATTAAAACACAAAATATCAAAGGGTTCTTTTGTCAAATGTATTGGAGATGCTTGCCTACTGTGTGATCCACTAGAGATTTAGAGATGTTTTGCAGTTAAAAATAATCGCAGATGTTATTTAACCTAGAGGTTGTAACATTTCTTCAACCTCCAAAACCTTTTGTTAAGAAGGCATCTCTTGACATTTCATAGAAAAGGAGTTACAGGGAAAGATAATTCAGAAAATGCTGAGATATATAAACCACTGTCTCTATTTTGACTTAAAATTATCTTCCTGAGGCTGTTCCAGCAAGAGGGAATCTCTTTGACTCAATTTTCTTTGCTTAATTACCTAGCCATGAAAATAAATTTCTTGGTTTATACTCACTTTTTGGCCAGTTACTTAGATCCTAACAGAAATTTGGAACATCTAAAGTTAAGTCCTATGATCCATAAAGTAATATTATTGGGAGTCCACCACCTTTATTTGCAGTGGTGCCAAGCACCAAAGCTTTGATTTCTGATTAGCAAAATTAATTTCTTCTGCTAATTGGAGGCAACATGAATGCTCCACATACTTGAGAAAACCTCCACAGGTGCCAGCCTATTCTAACAATGTTCTGGCTTCTGGAGAATTTTCAGGACTTGTAAGCAATAAACTATTTATTTATTTATTTATTTATTTCAAATTTTCTTGATGGTTATTGGCAGAGGGCATCTTGCTGTCACAGTAAGAACCACACAGCCAGTCCAGCCACAACAGTGCTTATCAACAGGCTGAGACTGGCACACAAAACACTGACCCTTGCTTGAACAACTTGAACAAAAAAGTTTCAGGGAAGTTCTATGACCATGCAGAAAGTCCTACTCTATAATTGCTAATAAGACATCTATTTGACCTCAGGTCACGTTAGTGATACAGAGAGGGTTATAAAATGGTTAAGAAGAAGTTGCCTTAATGAATATATTTTAATTAGACTCTGGTTTACTTAGTCCCCCATCATTAATTTCAACTGGATTAAAAACTATATGAGGGAAGGACAGTGGGTTTTTTTTTGATAGTTTGTAACAGTCTTTGCTCAAAACAAAATTTACAGATCTGGTAATGAACTGTATTCCCAGAATCCTGCCCCCAAAAGTCACCCTTGGTTACTTCAGCATTAGCTCAGTGATACAAAATCAACCGTGATGTGTCCCAAATGGTTTTCCATTTGACAATTTCTGAGTCTCTGGTTTTGTTTTCTTTTTTTTCTATTTTTTAAATGTATATTTATTTTTGAGGGAGGGAGGCGGGGAGAGAGAGAGAGAGAGAGAGAGAGAGAGAGAGAGAGAGAGGATGAGCGGGGCAGAGGCAGTGAGAGAGAGAGAGGGACACAGATTCCAAAGCAAGCTCCAGGCTCTGAGCCCTCAGCACAGAGCCCGACACGGGGCTCAAACTCAGGACCTGTGAGATCATGACCTGAACCGAAACTGGACACTTACCCAACTGAGCCACCCAGGCGCCCCTCCAGTTTGCTTTTCTAGTGATGTGCCAAGATTCACAAATAAGAGCACTGTGCCAAAAAGTGAGACTGACTGCTTTGGTCAGACCCAAAAATCCATGCTTAGAGAACAAAATTGGCTGATTATCTTATTACAGATCATCTAGCTATGCAGAGCTTTGGACTCTTGGATATAGTATGTTCTATGTTCCTGAGAAATGGTAGAACAGCAAAAGCAGTGAATTGAAGTCATAAGACCTGAATTAGCCTTAATATCTATGAACCATAATTCTGAGTAAATGACTTCCATATTTGAACTTAGGTCTTTTAATTTCAAGTCCAGTGTATTTCTATTCTAATACAAGCCCCTCAAGGTTATATAGTACTGCCAAACCCAACAAATTTCTGAGGCCATATTAAGATTAAAGGAATGGATAATAATATTTAGTGAGCATCACTATACTTCAAATACTATAAAAACAATTCAGATCATGTAATATTCAGAAAAATACTGTGATGTTGGTAATATTGTCCTTCTTCTATATAAGAAAATGAGCATTTTAAGTAAGGTTACGTAGCTAATAATTGTCATGGCAAAGTCTTTAATCCAGATATATCTATCTATGTAGTCCATGCTCTTAATCATTATGTTATATAATATCCAATTCTCATTAAAATAACTATTGCAAAGTTTTGCTGCAGTGTGTTCCTTCCAGGTACTCCGTAACAGTCAGATCCATGGTATACCATACAATTTACTGTTAGAAAATAGCTGATTTTTCCTAATTTCCTCACCCATTGTATTCCAAATAGTTAAAGTGGCTCGGCAAAAGTGACTTGCTACTCTTTGTAAACTAAATCCAGTCATCTCTACCTTCAAAAATTATCCAGACTATGACAACTCTTACCATGTCCACTGTAACCAATCTTACCCAAACTGGTCATCATTATGGGATTATCTCAATATCCTCCTAAATTGTATTCCTTATTCTTTGTTTCCCCTGACCCAGTCTTATCTCAAAAGAGCAGCCAAAGTAATCCTATTAAATCATAAGATGAATTGTCTTTGTGCTCTGCTCAAAATTATCCAATGGTTTTATTTTTCACTAAGCATCAAAGTGATAAGTCCTTTTCAGTGGAGTAAAAGACCTTATATGGTCTCCTCCTCTCTCTGCCCTTTGTCATTCTCACATCCCCTCTGAACTCATCTTCTGATACACTCTTCTTTGCTCACTCTGCTTCAAACCCAGTAGCAAACTTCTGTTCTTCAAAAGTGTTGCTCCCTCTGCTGGAATGCTCATTTGCTAGATACCCTCATGCCTTGCTTCTTCACCTTTCTCTTGTGTTTACTCAAATGCCATCTTCTCAGTGACAGATTTCCTGGCCATTCTATCTAAAACTGCAACCCCAAGATACTTCCTGCCTTCCTTTCCTGCTTTACTTTTTTTCTTTAGTATTTATTGCCATCAAAATGCTGTCTATTTCTTTGATTTATCTTATTTATTTCTCTCTCCACTTACTCAAAGTTAAGTTCCATGAAAACTTTTGTTGACCATTATATCCCACTACTTATAATTGTGCTTGACACAAACATGTGATGACTTTATGTATGTATGTATGTATGTATGTATGTATGCATGCATGCATGTCTATTCTCTGCCATCACTGTGCAATCCCTTTATCATGTTCCTCAGTTACCATACCAGGCATCAAGCACTGGAGAAGAATAAAACTCTAAGATTTGTGCACCATATACATTGGGCTCCTAAAATGTTTGCCAAGCTCTTGTTAAGCTCCACACAACATCCACACTATCCAGATCCACATATGCTAATCTCTTCTCGTTTCCAGCTTACTTAGGTAACAATCATTCTGTTTAAATGACAGCAATTCTTAGGAGAATATTCCTTCTACCCTAACCCAGCCCAGATCCTCTCCGTTTAAGAGCTACATCAGCATGAGTGATACATCCCCTCAATTTGCAAAAGATAAACAAGATGTATTTTCTTCTTCATGTAACAAGAATGTTTTGCCCTCCTTTACCAATTCCATATCTTCCCTGATTCCATTTAAGCCTCTGAGGTCTGATACTCTACTTCCTAAGCATTCATCCCACATATGATTCACAATTTTGTTTGTTTGTTTGTTTGTTTTTAACCTATCAGCTCTACTGCTTTCTTTTGCCATGTTCTAGAAAGTCTCTGCAAATTGTTTAACAAATGAAGACATCACCCTCTAGGGTTATATTTTATCCTAAGAATTCCTGCAATAACACAGAATGACAAGAAGCAAATACCTCACTTCAGAAGCAAGGGATGTTTTCCTTGAGACAAGGGTGTAGAGGGAGGGAGAGCAAGAGAGAGAGAAAGATAGACATCATTAATTAAATACGACAGTGTAAATAGCTTAATATTAAAAGACAGATTATAATTTTCAAAACTGGAAACTGTGGAAGTCCGCAGTTGAATGTCTTTAGTATGCATTTAGTAAGCACTGAGAACATGAGTGACTTTGGAATGAAGTGAGTCTTAAGTACGTCTCATTTTGTAAAATATAATTTTTAAGGGGTTTTATATTTAGGGAAGAGCATTCAGGCTAAGCTGTGCAGGGGAAAAATATATTGTGGGCTGCATTTGCCTGGAGAGGAAGCTGCACTCTGATAGCGAGACCTCATTCCAGATGGTGCATGAAGTCGGCCCCTTTGGTGTTTATGATTGATTAGAGTCAGACTGTGATTGCTTCCCTAGGGAGAGGATATCGTCAAGAGAATACAATTTCTTCTGTGGCTCTATTCTTCCATTTGAGCACTTAGATGCTAAGAAATTCAAAGGCGAAGAAACATTTCTCTAAATTCAAACTCTTTTTCAGGATTTCATCCCTATAGTCAATTATTTCTCCTACAGAAAGGCTTTGGCTGTATTGCATGTCACAGAAGCAGCATTGGAATAGAGTCATATACCTTGTAATGATGTCCCAAATTTGTTACTAGGTGCACTATTATGTCATCATTTTTTTTTTATATACACAAGATTTTTCAAACCTAAGCAGAATCATTTGAGTATCAAATATTCTAATGGACATAATGGCACTTGATAACCATAAACTCTCTAGCAAATACAAGATTTTATAACTGAAATAGTTATTTTCAACGGAGGGCTACTTTTACCATAACCATATAAAAGTCATTGTATGATATTAGGAAAGATCATAGGATTCACAGTCCAAAGACCAGAGATTAAAACCTAACTCAGCTTGTTTACAGTATAAGACCCATGGGGAAAGCACTTCAGCACAGTTGAATTTTATATATATATATATATATATATATATATATATATATATATATTGGTAATAGTGGTAGCTATTCCCTTTCCTCACAAACATTATTTTGTGACCATCCCAACCAAGTGTTTATAGAAAGAGATTCTGATGTCCTTGACCAAATATCCCATAAGTGCCCAGGCTGGATTTTTCATTTAGTGTGGCTTTTACAAGTTAAGTATTGTTTCCACATTCCCTACCTAATTCTATGCTTTCTTTTTCCAAACTAAGGCCTGTATCTGTCTGTCGAAGTAACTTACATGAAGGAAGAGAAAGCTAGGCACCAAAGACATGTGCTTCAGGAAATACACTTGGAGTGACATAAATGGATTCACTCTAAGTCACACTCACTTACTTGTTAAGTCCCTCACCTGTGTCACTTCAACTTCGATTGAAGACACTGAATATGGCCATTTGACAGAGTACAGATTTCTCACCCACATGCAAATGGGATAGTATTGACTTCATTGATCCTTTCCATGTCAGGATGAATCATCTGCTCACAGCAATTTAGATTATAGAGGTTAGTAGTAGGGCAGCATTTGCTTTTAATTCTATTTGATGAAAATATTCTATTGGTTTCTGTAGAGTCTATGACCATCCATAGAGATATACAAATAGATATATGTATGGAGCATTTTTAAAACTTTAGTTAGTATAATTGATGGTAATATACCAGACATCAAAGTAGGTCTTTCCTCTAAAATGTTTCCTCAATACTAAAATCACCAGTATCTCTCATGTCTCATTTGGAAACAAGGTTTTATTGTATTTTTTTTAAACTCTGGTTGTAGATTTTTTGAAGTTTATAATGCATTCTTATTGTGAATGTTCTAACATTTGGACAAAGTCAAAACCATATTTAAGAGAACCTCATGAACATTTTCCCAAAAAGGACAAGTACAAGAATCACAATGGAAAACAACAACAACAGCAACTCACTAAGATCAGATATGATGTGAAGATCCAGAACTTTAATACATTCCTGTATTTTTATGACTTGTTTTTTTTTATAGCCAAGTTACCACTACTACCTTTTTTGCCACTAGCTGCCGTTCACTGTGAGCTTATTATGTAGCAAGCATTGACCTAGCCATTTCATATAGTTGCTTTATGCAACCAGAACAGTGCTATATGGAGTATGTTTTCTCATTACCACATGAGTTCATCATTATAATTATGGTAGTTCATAATACTGCATGTCAGAAAGGTTAAACAAATTATCTCTGGTCACATAAAACAAAAGTGGTTAAACTGGGATTTTGACTTCAGACTGGTACAAAACAATATCTCAGTGTTATTTAACTACCATCAGATCCTTTGATTATTACTCTTACCAAAATACAGCCAAATTCAGTTCTGTGGCTGCTTGCCTTTCAAAATCTCAAGTGGACTCTGGCTACAATGACCAAAGCATCAGGGATCTTAACATTCCCAATAGCCTCTCACAATCCCAAGCTATTTCACTTTGTAACAGACAGAGATTTTTATGATATGAAATGTGCTTTCTACTTTCATAGCCCACTCATGAATACGCTCATTTTCCTTGGGGGCACAGTTTCTGTGCATCTTGAAACAGAGAAATTTAAAAGAAATTCCATTTCTGTGAGTAATTTCTCAATGTGAAATAATAATGATATAAAAAAATAAATATAAGCCATTTAAAAGGAGAGAAAAGAATTTACTATGCTTCCTCTGGAGAATAATGGGAGAGTTTTCTGACTTCCCTAATCCATCTCCTGAATGCCTGATGCACACTTTCACCACAGGGAGAAAGTAGCTTTGGTTTCCACTCTCTAAAATGAGCTGGACTATGACTCCTGCCTATCCGATGCTCTTTTCTGGGCTCTTAGCACAGTTAAAAATGGAGATGAAGCTGATTGTTTTTTTTTTTTTTTTATGTATGCCAAATGTTGGCTGATGCCCACAAATCTTAAATCACACTGGAGATGTGTCCAGAGCACAGAACACAGATTTTCTTAAGCTTCTAGGGAGCTGGAGGGCGGAGCGAGGGTGGTGCCCCTGTAATTGCTGGAGCTGTTTTCGGCTGGAATCTGTTGAAACTGATGAAGATGTCACACTAGCAATCTCAATATGTGACAGCTCAATATTGTGACAGACATATGGCTGCAAAATAGGAAAGGCAATAGCTTTACACTGGGAACATTGGCTCTGTTGCACTTTCCCCTAATAGCACATTGAGTTATTTGCATATGGGAGGCTGCAGAAAGTTTTTAGACTCTTCATTTCTCTTCTTCCCTCACTGCATCCTGACTCCTCCTTAACACATAATATATTGCAGGAATGTCACATCAAGTTTACTGCAATGTAGTGCTGGCAAAGTAGAGTTAGAAAAATATCTACCTGGAACATCATTTCAGAAGTACTGTCTGGGGTCTGAATTTAACTAGCCCAGAATCACTTGACCATATCAGTCTTCTATTGTTTGCCAGTTATGTCAAACATGTAAACATATTTGTCCCCAAATATAATTTTTTGAGTTTCAGGAGCCCTATAATGGCCTTACTGGCAAATATAGAATGTGATATATTATTACCATAATTCACAACTAGTACTTAACACAAAACTATCAATGATGCCTCTTATCAAATACTGTTTTATTTAATCTTCATGACAACAACTTGAGGCAGGTATTATTAATGTCATTTTATGCAAAAGAAAATTGAGGTTCAGAGAAGCTAAGGGAATTGGCCAAGGTTATGTTGTTGGTAAATGGCAGCTCTAGGTCTGTATCCCAGAGCTACCTCATTTAATTACTCTGCTGTCTCTACTACCTAATGCCTCTCGAAAAATATTTGTTAAATGGATTTGTATTCAGGGAAAATACAGCTAAGTATTGGGGGATGAATTCAACATTAGGTGCTCATTTGTGACAAGGCTGGCCCAGACTCAAAAGTGAAATATTTTCTGTGATCTCTCAGGCTGGTGACATATTCTTGAATTGGTAAAAAGAACATCTCAATAGGTACACATTCAAAATAACTCAGAAAACCATGTGCAATCCAGAGAACTCAACCAAAGCTTCTGAAACATTGCTGGGTCATGAAGAAAGGAGAAGGATGAGACTGTTTCCTGATGCTTCCCATGCAGGTGGTTCTTCTTTTTCTATTGATGGCTGTATGTCCATGTTTTGGGAGGAACCAGAATTAGTTCAATCTTTGTGGGAAAGGATGAAAGGAATTCAGGGATGGAACCAAGAAGTGGGGACACAGACAGGAAGACAGTCTGTATTTTAGATGGAGTCTTACATACTATTGAGAGTATACTCAATATGAGGGCAACTATAACTCTTCTATGATCTGAAGAAGCTGTTGCAAAGCCTCACATACAAGTGCCATGGAGGGTTCTCCTTACTGGACTCGGACAAAATCAGGGATTTCCTCTTCTTTATCTTTGAATCCAACACTCAGGATAATGTGTATTTATCAAGTATTGATTTCCCCCTCCAGTGGCTTGTGACTCTAGAGGGGATGAGCAATGAAGATGCTTTAGTAATGAAAACCTTCATGGAAACATATAGATTAAATGAGCTCATCAGAGGTAAGAAGCATGTTGTGCAGTTTTTAAGAACAGAGAGTTTAGAATGGAAATTTGTTTTAATCCAGACTGAGCTCCTTATTCTGTAATTGAAATGCAATCCCTTTCTCTTTATTGAGGTGACTTTGCTCCTCTTTCTCAACCACTTTATCTCCTTGTTCCACTTCCTAAGTCATTTACTTTTCTAATTCTTAATCATATTCACTACATTAGTTGTCGAATTAATATATGGATGAACAAATGAATAAATGATCAGGTAGGGTTAAAAGACTGTTTTCAAGCTGAAGAAGAGAAGTCATCTTTTTCTACAGAATGTGAAGTGTTTATAGAATGTAAAAGGAATACACACACACACACACACACACACACACACACACACACCCCTATTATGGATTTTGCAATAAAAAGCTGTGATTTAAATCATGGCCTGGCCAAGTTACATTTCTGAGCTCCAGTTACCTCTATTACAAAATGAGGAGAAGAAATAGATAAATAACATGATTTGGGCGATATGTAGTAATAGGGAAATTTGACTTTTTAATTTTGATTTTGAAAGAGTATTTTGTAGGCAGAAAAATCAATGAAGTTACAAAAACTAAATAAATAGAGAAATTAATTCCTATTTTTTAATTCCTAAATTAGAAGTTCATTTTGTAGACTAAATGAACTGTCTGTAAAACCGGGGTAAATAATAGCACTTATAAATGTATGTTCCTGTCTTCCTTCCTGTATACAGTTGTGGGTAGAGTATATTGCTAGGTCATAGCCATGCTTTGAATACCTATTTCTCACAATTGACTGCCAGATTTTTTTTTCTTCTTCTTTCTGGATTTCACAAACCTCTGAAGTGGAGGCTTTCAGAATAAAGAATGGCTGAATAATAAAGGATGGAGAATTGTAGGAAAACAGTGCATACTGAGTGTAATTTCCATAATGATTCCTAATTCTCAGTGGTTTTAACCTAAGGGCCACTGAAGTTGTGTTTATGTCTTATACTGAAAGGAGTTTGATTGAAGATACTAGGACTATATATATATATATATATATATATATATATATATATATATATATACATATGTATATATATATATATATATATATATAATCAATGCTTCTTTCAGTTTATTACAGATGAAAGCAAGTTGTTTTCCAGGCTTATAGGCTTTATTAAATAAGTGTGTTATTTTCTCAAATGACCTATAAAAACCACCTGAGTTAAATAGTTAAGGCTTAGCACCATATATGTGGAGTAAAATGCAACATTCTCATTAAGTCTTAAAACTAGGTTGTTTATACCAACACTTGGACATAGTTTGCTTTAGAAATAAGTGCTCTCTATTAATGTTTGTGGCTAGCAACAAAATATGGATTCTATTCCTTTAGATTCATTTGATCTCACTCTAGATAAGTTTTTAAAGGGGAAGGGGATCCATGGCTATTTATGTTATCACATTGCTATAAATTGAAAGTCTTTAGTCTTTGGCTCATAGACTTTTTCTCAAGTCCTAAGGCAGTCTTGCAAAAAGATTCCCAACACCCCTATTCATCCAAGTAATATAATAATAAAATAGATCAAACTGATGGTTTTAATAGCCTGCTAATATTTACCAGCCCTTTCTTCTCTTGCCCATTTCACCCTGGTGTTCCATTGTACAATTTACAACCCTGAGCTGGAGTACCAAAAGTGAATGTATATTACTGAAATGAATTTAAATCTCAATTATAATTAAAGCTAGTTGTCTACAGGGAGATTTTTCTTAAGCCTTTTCTAATACATCCCAGACTCCCAGCCTATGGGTCTCATTAAATTTCTCAGCTGCCCTAGGGATTCTCAGGTTTTGGAGAGCTAAGCGATGCTTTTTGTTCAAGCTATACTGAAGGAGCTAATCATCAAATAAGAAGGGAAGAACATCTACACACATATAAGGAGGTATATATGAGACACTATAAGACATGTCCACCAAAATGCAACGACAAACCAAGGAGTACATATTCAATAGGGGAAAATCAGGAGATCGTTTATGAAGGTAATATTTGCTCCAAATACTGAGAAAAAGGCTATAACTTGAAAGCAGAAGTACAGAGAAAAAAATAAATGACTAAAAAGCAGATGTGAGAAAAGGAGAGTATGCCTTGTCCGGTGTGCCTCTGCACAGATTAGCAGCAAAACATTGACCCTCTAGACCTTGGGATAACTAGTAGGATCTAGCATGGCCCTGCCTCCAGGAAAAGCATAATAATCAGTACCTGATGCTCACTGTCTAACTAGTTGTGTGTGTAAATCCAAGGAGGTACTCTCCAACAAGGCATCTATTTCAGCAGCCAGCTGCTAACATGTTTCTGTGCGTTGTGGAAAAGGGGTAGCTGGGATAGCTGAAATAGACTGCATTGCAGGAGCTCAAGACACTTAGCCCAAGGAACAGGGCTCTTGGGTAAGGGATGGAGAGGTGGGAGCATCAAATCCTTTTTACAGAAAGAACAAGTAATATTAGACCAGGGAAAACATTATCATCTTAGGGTGAATTATGAATATAATTCATATATAACATAGGTAACAGCATAGGTTAACAGCATCTCATAAAGTTAAGGAAAACCAACTAAATTCATAAAGCATAAGAAAGCAACAAAATGGCATCTAAGGAGCTGCCTCAGGATAGAGAAGTGACACTGGAACTTAACTGTCAAAATTCCCACAGAAGTTCCTAATGCCTCTAGATGGGCAGGTCACCATTCAGCACACCAGGGTTGTATGGAGAGATGGCTGTAGTCTAGGACATATAACAGGAATAATCTTTGGCATCTCCAACCAGACAGTAAAAAAATGAGCCCTGAATAATGTCTGGATGAGACACTTCCTAATTTGCTCAGAGTATTAAAAAAAATTACTTTTTTTTCATGAAATGTCCAGTGTTATTTCTGAGAATGTCTTAGGCCATACTTTGCTTGGGGCATGTCCATTCACTCTCATCTTGGTCAAGATATTGTGCAACAAGCACCATTTGGCAGTGAGCACACTTAGAATATTGCTCTAAGGCACAATCTTCTTTACATAGCCTTTTTACATCTTCCATTGACAACATGTGACAACATCACACTCAAGTCTCAGGTAGAAGAATTTACCTAACCCTGCATCAGATATTAGCGTTTGGATCCCCAGAGCAAAATGGCTCATATCCCAGGTTAATTACTCTTTCAGTCAGCCAGATTCTTCAATTTATGTTCTTAACAACTCTAAAGCTTTGGCTTTTTGTTTTTTTAACATTTATTTATTTTTATTTTGAGACAGAGAGAGCGAGCAGGGGATGGATAGAGAGAGGAGAGAGAGAATCTCAAGCAGTCTCCATGCTATCAGAGCAGAACCCTGCATTGTCAGTGTAGAGCCCCATGTGGGGCTCCATCTCACGAACTGTGAGATCATGACCTGAGCTGAAATCAGGAGTTGGAAGCTTAACCAAATGGGCCACCCAGGTGCCCCTTTAGGTTTTAAAAAATGACTTCAGCAAGATCATGCCATACTATCTTCTCTTCTC
This sequence comes from Prionailurus viverrinus, assembly GCF_022837055.1. Taxonomy (NCBI): domain Eukaryota; kingdom Metazoa; phylum Chordata; class Mammalia; order Carnivora; family Felidae; genus Prionailurus; species Prionailurus viverrinus. The sequence continues at coordinate 93,873,743 of NC_062570.1, forward strand.
TTGAGTCTTCTTTTTATCATGAGAAACTCTGTATCTACAAGCACACATCAGTTTGCTCTGATTTTTTAAGCCAAATTAAAACAACAACAACAACAACAACAACTATCCCTCCTCTGCATATGAAATAAGTTGCCCAAAGTCCACCTATCCTATTATAGCCAGTCTCTAAATCTTAGTCTTGACATATGTATATTATCCTGCTGAGAAAATGATGAAGAAAAAGACTTAACCAACATTTATAGTCCTTTCATATAGATTAACTTTTTGAAACTTATAATTATACTTTCAATTTAGATAATACTATTCTGGTCCTGTATCTCTTCCATCTTAAACTTACTACATTTATTTTTTTTAACGTTTATTTATTTTTGAGACAGAGAGAGACAGAGCATGAATGGGGGACGGTCAGAGAGAGAGGGAGACACAGAATCCGAAACAGGCTCCAGGCTCTGAGCTGTCAGCACAGAGCCCAATGCGGGGCTCGAACTCACGGACTGTGAGGTCATGACCTGAGCTGAAGTCGGACGCTTAACGACTGAGCCACCCAGGCGCCCCTTAAACTTACTACATTTAAAAACAAGCTCATACTCTTAAAAACTGAGAACAAATTGAGGGTTGATGGGGGTGGGAGGGAGGGGAGAGGAGGTGATGGGTATTGAAGAGGGCATCTTTTGGGATGAGCACTGGGTGTTGTATGGAAACCAATTTGACAATAAATTTCATATATTAAAAAATAAATAAATAAATAAGAAAAAAATAAAAAAAATTAAAAAATTAAAAAAATTAAATTAAAAAATTAAAAATTAATTTAAAAATTAATTTAAAAATTAAAAATTAAAAATTAATTTAAAAATTTAAAAAAAACAAGCTCATCATCCACCTCAAGTCTCTCTTCCCTGCCCATTTCACTAAATGTAAATTGAAGCTTCCATTTACTCAAACCCCCAAAATTAGCATTATTCTTAATCTCTTTCTCTTACACATCCTATCTTTACTAATCTCACAAATTATATATGCTCAAAACATAGTCAGAATCCAATCAATTCTTACCACTTGCCCCTCTATCATCATGGTGTTATAAACTACCATCTTTCACGTGAATGATTGTCATAGCCTGTTAATTGTTCTCTCTTCTTGTACTATCATTCACCTCTTTTAGGCTACACTTGACCACAGAACCTACAGGAAGCCAGCCTCCTAACCCACATTTCCCATTCTGGTGCCTCAATTCCATCACTCTCTCCCTTGCTTGTTCTTCTTAACTTCTCTATGGACTTTGGAGCTCCTCAAATACAGTGAGCATGCTCTCACTTCATGGCCTCTCCACTTGTTTCCTCTACCTGAAAATCTTTGCTCCTGGATATTTGAATGCCTCAGTGTCTCACCTCCTTTGGGTTTTTCTTACCTTCTTAGTGATGCCTCCTCTGACTATCCATTTAAAATTGCAAGGTGCTTCCTCACCAATACTACTTCTTCTTACTCTAATTTATATTTTCCTATAGAGTGTGACACCACCCAACATAATGGTTATTTAATATTATTTCATTCTACTTAGTTTTTCATTGACTGCTTCTGTGGGCTAAAATGTGGATTGAGTAGAGCTGGAGTTTGTGTTTGTGTTGTTCCCCATTCAATCCCCGAAGCCAAGAATGCCTGACTCGTGATGGGTGCTCAGTAAACATTTGTGGAATGACTGAATTCATACATGCCAATGACTTTGGAGAAAAACTGACTTGTGATCCAACTCCTGCTCTCTAATTTATTAGCTCTTGACCTCATGCATGACTTTCAATTTCAGTCTCATCTACCTCATCTATAAAACAGAAACAATGTTAAGAGTTTTGACCAAAATGTTAAATGCGAAATGTCTAAGGTATAGTAGATATGAAACAGATGATGCTTGCCATTGTTGTTATTAAAACACTACTTTTTAAAAAGTTTATTTATTTATTTTGAGAGAGAGAGAAGAGATCAACAGTGGGGGAGGGGCAGAGAGAGAGGGAGAGAGAATCTCAAGCAGGCTCCATGCTGACAGTACAGAGCCCCATGCGGGGCTCGAACTCACAAACTGTGAGATCATGACCTGAGTTCAAAACAAGAGCTGGAGGGTTAACTGACTGATCTACCCGAGCACCCTTAAAATATTATTTTCAATAACCTGTGGGATGCCATTTTCATCCTTCATTAGGCGAAAGAATTTCTACTTTTACCGCAGAATATAAAGGCACATGAATTAAAAAACAAACAAACAAAAAACAAACAAACAAACACATATAAATGTCCAGCACAGAGTCTGGTCCATTGAAGTTCTATAATGAATGATTGTTTCAGCCATAGTTAAACTATTCTTAAGGTTTTTATAGCTCTCCTATGTAAATTTCTTGAGGTCAAAAGTAGTTCAGCATCATGGGGGATTGGAAGGGTTTTAGAAATCCTTAGATTTAATACACCATGTTGCCAAAAGAGTGCTTTGCCTAAGGCTTTCTTATTCACTTCTGGAACAGTGACTAAGAATAAGGATTCTTCAAGGCATGCTTATCAGCTTCCAGGCCCAAAGTAGGTGGCCCTTGTTAAAGAGATTTCTTTTTCAACTTCAGGAAAATCCACAAGGACTTCGTTAGATTTTATTTGCTATCAAAAGCATGGGAACTCCTGGGGAGGCATTCTTACAATCTTCTTCCCGCAGGAAACCCACCGGAAAAAAAGGAACACTTTGTTATCGTTACTGAGAAAAAGACCCACCTCCAGTTTCCATCAAAATCAAATCAGCTAATTAACCAATAGGAAAGCTGATGCCATGATTTTCTTTGGCCAAATCCCATGAAAACAAGCCAAGGAGCTTACCTGTAGGTACCGAAGCTAGTTTGCACCAGCCTACAAGAGAATATTCTGCACATCTCTTCCCTCCTCTGTGTTCACTGACATCACATTGGTAATTGAAATAGGCCATAGGGGGAGTATTTACACCACAGAAACAGGAAACCACCAAAAACCAGAGCTTTTATGTTTTTTATTTATTTTATTCTCAGGTAGCTGGGTTTCCAGCACACTATTGATTTTACTTTGTTATTTCCAAATGTATGAAATAAACAACAATTCATTCAAAAATTTGTTATTGCTGTGCCTTCTCTGTGCGAGGCACTGAATTTAGGGGTTGCTCTCTGAAATAGATGCATACCATTCAGTTGAATAGAATGGTTGTCTCAAATTGTTTTACTGCCTTGAAATTCCTGGTTTATGGTTTGGTTTCTCGAACAGTAAATGTGCACTGTGAAGCATTTTGCTTTACTGCAGAGATATTTCATTGTATTTGTAACATGAATATGGAGCTTTAAAGATGTAAAATGTGATAAATCTGGCATAAGGTATTCCCATGATACTTAGCATATTTGTCAATGGTGGGAAAAAAGTTGAGAAAATTGAGGTACTGCCAATAATATGATTTTACCTAGTGGGACAGGCAGGAGAGGAGACTTCAGAGACATGGACCAATTTTTCATTCAAAAGGTGTTTCAAATGCACCTGGAAACTTCTGAAATTATGTTTGATAAGCTGGAATGTGGCAAGAAGATGCAATCGCTCTGATTGTGTTCTCTGCATTGCTTACCTATCACCTCTCAGCTCTCAACCAGGTCACATGAAGGTGGCTCAGAAAAATTGGCTAAATCTTGTATCACATGGTCAGAAAAAGTGCAAGATCACATTCAGGAGGGTAGAAATCCAGAGTATCTGCCACTCTTAGACACTTAGTTTCTGATGTCTTTAATTTCTTTATTAGCTTTTATATCTTGATCTTAGCTCTGAGAATAAAATTCATATTTTATTAAGGAATTTCTTATGGGCTCTTGGCTTCCCAGTCATTTCTTGCAAGTCAATTTCCTTTTAATCCTATCTTCTCTTGTTTTACTCCAGTTTGGGAAGCCAGATTTTGAAACATGACTTTAGATTTGTCTTTTCCCATAAACTACTGCCTCCATTGCGATAAGTCCTTTCAAAAATGATGTAATACAATTTATCAAGGGGTAAATCTTCAGAAACAGAGATGCAGTCTTTAAAAAAGAAGAAGAAAAACAAACTACAATATTTTAAATAGGTTATATAATAGGAATCTCTCTTCCTCAGAAAAGTGATTATTATTCCATTACTTTGTTTCTAAGTTTTTAATAATAAAACAAATTTTTAATGATAATACCAAGATGTATTTTAAATAATATTTTAATTCTGAATATAAAAAATATTTAAAAGGAAACAATTACTTAATATGTGGCCAATTTTTAAAACCTAATAATCTTTGTAAACATTAAAACCCACAGAATAGGGTAGTTTTCTGTTAATATAGATCATTCTATATGCCTAATACTGTATAGCATCCTAATCATTTCAATTAGTGGCAACTACAAAGTTCAAATGACAGATTAAATTCTGCCATCAGGTTCCAAATTCTTGGATTTTTCTTTCTTTTTTTCTTGTAGAGAGAGAGGGGAGGAGCACAAGCAGGGGAGAGGGGCAGAGGGAGAGAGAGAGACAGAGACAGAGAGAGAGGGAGGGAGGGAGGGAGACAGAGAGAGAGAGAGAGGTAGGGAGAGAGAATCTTAAGCAGGTTTCACACTTAGAGAAGAGACCAATGCCAGGCCCAATCCAACGACCCTGGGATCATGAACTAGGCCAAAATCAAGAGTAGGACACTCAACTGACTGAGCCATCTAGGCATCCCAAAATTCTTGGAAGTTTTTTAAGAGTATGAGTTCTAAGTCTAATTTTCTGTATAGGGAAAGTAGTAAAGTGAATTTCCATGAAACAAGGTATGCCAAGTATAAATATAGACTGTTTATTTCAATATGCTATCTTGACTCTTAGTCTTTACCGAAAATTGTACAAAGTGAAACTCACCATACTTCAAATTCCACTCTTTCTATTTATTTTATAGCACCAGGCATTCATGGAAAGCTTATCACCTGAAGAGCAAGCTTTTTAAGGTGAAGACAACCAAACAAAAACCAGAATGCTTTTTTTTAATGATCTTGTAAATATTCATTATTTAGAAAATCCCCTAAGTTATACCCCTGCCTTATCAATACACAAAGTCAAAGTTGATGTCCTCTAAGTAAGTATTTATGATGTAGGCCCCAGAGGTGTCTTTTCAACTGCAACAGTGAGTAGAACTCTTCTGCTTTTGTAGAAAGTCCTTTGTTTTGCATTAAACATAGTTTGTTTCTGGTCCATCGAGGTTCTTAGCATCAGGGTTCTTGCTGGTTTCTCTAAGCCTCTCGCATCCACTAGTCCAGAAGTGGAATGCTAGACTATTTGTTAGCAGTGCTTCTGACTTTCTGTCAGGGTTATTTTTATATTTGTGGCTAACGTCCCTTCCTTATAAAACTGGAAGGTCATTGTTTATGTGATATCCACCCTGACAGACTTTATAATCAGTTCATGAAAATCACAGCCCCTCCTTAGATTATGTTTAAGACAGAATTAATGCCTGTCTTAAAGGACAGTGGTGCTAAATCATGTTGTTACCATATACTGCTATTTTTGTTAATTCACCGTATTTATTTTTTATTGTGTATAATGGGATGGGTGGAATTGACATTTGACTCATAGACCACCCGTCTATATAAATGGCAAAACATGAGGCTATTGCAGTTGGTATTTGGGGATAAAACATGTATGATTAAATAGTGGGGCCACTTGACCTTAAATATCTTAAAGTACGTATGTGAAGAAAGGTGCTTATCTTTCTTCTGCTTCTACCAGAAAAATAAGCACCTCAGTTCATTTGTAGGAATAGAATTCACATTAAGAATTCTTTAACTTGCTAAAGAAATGTGAAATGTGAGAATACATTATCTAGAAATGTTATAGAACTCCTTTTCTGTAAATTTTTTTTAAAAAATAAGACAGATTACTTCCTACCAACTCAAAGCATGCTCTCTCCCTCTGCTAAACTCCTATAGCAAGTCATGTATGATGAGTAATGTGCTGCATGAAGCACCAGCAGCAAAGAGGAACAAGACACCAGCAGCAAAGAGGAACAAGACCATCTTATTCCAAGGAGATAAAAACACCTTCCTAACATATATTGTAGTTAGTGCTAGTATTTCTATTTTAGCACTGGGAATGGTTTTTCTATGACTCGATAGTTAGATCTGTATGATGTGTATATAGTACAGGACATCTATATCTTCCTTAGTGCCTAAAATATTCTTTACCATGTAGGAGACAGTTATTAGTTTAATTCATTTAGTATTTATTACTTCATTCAATAATTAGTTTTTAAATTTTTTTTTTAATGTTTATTTTTGAGATGGAAAGAGAGACAGACTGAGAGTGGGGGAGGGCAGAGAGAGAGGGAGAGCCAGAATCCGAAGCAGGCTCTGGGCTCTGAGCTGTCAGCACAGAGCCTGACATGGAGCTCAAAACCGCAAAATGTGAGATCATGACCCAAGCCAAAGTCAAACGCTTAACTGACTGAGCCACCCAGGTACCCCTCAATAATTATTTTTAATTCACTCCTATGTGAAGCAATTATCTCTCTTTTTTTTAAAGTTTATCTATTTATTTATTTAGAGAGAGAGAGAGTATGAACAGGGGAGGAGCAGAGAGAGAGGGAGAGAGAATCCCAAGCAGGCTCTGCACTGTCAATGAAGAACCCAACAGGGGGTTCAAACTCATGAACCTCAAGATCATGAACTGAGCAGAAACCAAGAATTGGAGACAACCAATTGAGCCACCCAGAGGCCCAACAATGATCTCTTTAAGATGAGTTTATATGCAGTCTTACCCAAATACAGTGGAATGGAGTTAGTGAAAAGTTGGATTTTTTTGGAGGGGGTGCTTTGTTTTGCTTTTTTTTTTAACAGCTTCATAGTTATACTTTGATTATATTTCAAATTTAGTAATGAAAACAGATCCATCAAAAATACATCCAAGGGACTTCTGCTTTTCGGATATTAGAGTATACTTTTATTTTCCTATTCACTCCATCAAGCACACAGAAAACCCTGGACATTTATATGTAAAACAATAAATACATAAGAAGAACCTGAAAGGTAGAGAGCAAAAGGCAGGCAATCTAGGAAGCTTAGATCTGAATAATGACATGATGATGAGAGTTCCTGGATTTTTCTTTTGCTTCATATATCCCAGACTTGAAACAGAAGAGACCAGAAACCCAGAAATAGTGACAGGTATAGTTGAAAAAGATGAAGAAGATGAAGAAAGTGGTGGTGGTGGTGGTGGAGGAGGAGGAGGAGGAGGAAACAACCAAGCCCTGCTCTCTCTATCCAAAAGACAAAGAGGAGGCAGCTTAGCCAGAAAGAAAGCTGCAAGACAGTTGCTCTCATCCAGCTAAACATCACAGAAAAAAATTGTGGCTCTATCCACACCCAGACCAGCAAAACCCTAGTGAGGACCTAGATCTTCACCTTCACCAAGCTATGAAAACTCCCCCAAACTCTCCACTAAGTTGGTACCAGAAAAGGCCAGACAGGGATGAGAACTATCATCCCTGACAGGCAGCACCCCCTTGTACTGTCAGTAGAAATGACATGGGGAGACTGGACTACTTCCTCCAGTCAACAGTAACAAGGGGATCTTTCCCTTGGGAAAGGGACATGCTGGAATGGTATCAGAGTTGGGCATGTGGAGAGTCAGGACTTTCACATCCACTCTGCAGTAATGAGGCCACTCCTCCACTCATGTTATCAGTGGTGGCTAAGGGAGTAGCAGTTACATGCACTCCTATACCTTCCAGCTAGGGCAGTATCAGTGGAAGTCTAGGGGGAGCTGTTACTCATGCCCAGAAGTAATGAGAGGCCCCCATTCACTCCTGTGTCAACAAAGGCCAATTAGGGAACGTGGAATTCTACTCTGTCCTGATGTTCTTTCTACCTTTGCTTCCCCTGCTGGAGAAATATCAGAAGATACCACCTAAAACTGAAGGTTCAAATAAGATATAGAGTCTCATAGTAAAATGCCCCACATGGCCAGATTTCAATAGCAAATTACTCATTACACCAATATTCAGGAACATTTCAAATGAAATGCAAAAGACCATCAACAGATGCCAATGTGAAGAACAACTGGACATCCGTAGCCAATAAAGTCAAATTTGACTTAAGTTTCACTTCTTATACAAAGATTAACTCAAAATGGATCATGCATTTAAATATAATAAGTAAAAGTATCAATGTTTTAGGGGGAAAAGCACAGAAGAAAATCTTGGGGCCTAGTGGCCAACAAAGAAATTCTTAGACTGGACACTAACAGCATGATGTATAAAGGGAAAAACTGATACACTGCACTTCATCAAAATTCAAACCTTGTGTTCTGTGAACCCTTGTTAAGAGGGTGAAAGGATAAGCTATAGAACAGGAGAGAGCATTAACAAATTGTTTACCTGACAAAAATTAGGACCTACATTACACATAAAGTTTTCAAAACTCAACAGTTAAAAACAAAAAACAAACAACCAAACAATCCAATTAGAAAATGGGCAAAAGACACGAACAGATATTTCCCTGAAGAGGATATGCATATAGAAAATAAGCACAAAAAATGATGTTAAGCATCACTAATTTTTAGAGAAATGAAAATAAAAACTACAATGAGATAATTAGGGACAATGCTCCTTGACGTCAGTCTTGCCAACAATTTTTTTTTTATCTGTCACCAAAAGCAAAACCAACAAAGGCAAAAATCAAGTGGGATTGGGCTGGCATTTTGTACTTGTATAGCCACAAAGACCAGGGCTGGCTGCCAGATGGGATTCAGGGTCCACAGCCTTCCAAGGCTATGGCAGAGAACATGGAAGAACCCAGAATGGCTGGTATCTGCAAACATGAAAATGTGTGGGGTTAAATCTAGTGAAACGCGTAGCAGTCTGAGGCTTGTTTCTTTAGTGGCAAAAGCTGATGAGGTCCTCTGCAGAGCAGGTCACTAAGAAGCACCATCACTCCCACTGCATGGTTGATACTGTTAGCACTGCCCTTCTTACTTGTTCTTACCTACCCCTATACATCTTAGCTTTGCCAGTCTCCGGGTGGGGTCAAACCCAAGTGGGTCCTTCATGTAATGTCCCAGAAGGCTGGGGTAGCTCACCCTTCCCTCTGTCCTCCCTTTCCTGGTAAGAGGATCTTTTTCCAGTTTTCCTTTTGCACATCAAAACTATAATGAGATATGTCCTCACATCTGTTAGAATGACTATTATCAAAAAGACAAAATATAGCAAGTGTTGGCAAGGATGTGGAAAAAAAGGAACCTTGGTGCACTGTTGGTGGGAATGTAAATTGGCATAGCCACTTATGAAAATTCCTCCCAAAATTAAAAATAGAACTACCATATGATCCAGCAATTCCACTTCTGGGTATATATCCAAAGAAAATAAAATTATCTTGCACAGATATCTGCACTCCCATGTTTAGTGTAGCATTACTCATAATAACCAAGACATGAAAACAACCTAAGTGTCCATCAATAGATGGATAAAGAAAATGCCATATTCAGTCATAAAAACCCTGCCATTTTTGATAACATGGGTAAGGCTTGAGGGCATTATGCTAAGGAAAATAAGTTAGATAGAGAAAGATAAATACTATATGATCTCAGTTATATGGCATCTAACTACACTGAACTCATAGAAACAAATAGTAGACTGACTGTTACCAAGGCTGGGGTGGAAGTTATAGGGAAGTATTGCTCCAAAGGTATAAACTTTGTTATAAGGGATGAGTAAGTTTGGAGAGCTACTGTACAACATGATGATTATAGTTAACAATATTGTTTTGTGTATTTGAATGTTGCTAAGATAATAGATCTTCAATGTGCTTGCCACCACCACAATTATTTGAGATGAAGCATGCTAACTAAACTTATTGTAGTAAACAGTTAACAATGTACACTTATATCAGATTATCACATTGTATACCTTAAACTTATACAATGTTATATGTCAATTATATCACAATAAAGCTAGGGGAAAAAAAACCTGTAAATATGCAACCAAAAACAAGGGGAAAAAACTCTAAATATGCAACTGTCATATAGTTCAGCAATTCACTTCTGGGCAAAGAAATGAAATCCTATGTTCACATAAAAATCTGTACACTAATTTTTATAGCAACTTTATTTATAATAGCCCCAAACTGGAAACAATTGAGACATCCTTCAGCAGAGAATGGTTAAACACACTACTGTATATCCTTACCAGAAATACTACTCAGTTGAAAAACATGAATTAAGTATTGCATCCAATAACTTAGGTGAAACCCCTGATAATTATGTTGTATAAAAAAGCCAACTCCAAATGCTACATAGTGTATGGTTCCATTTATACAACATCCCTATAATGAGTAAATTATACCAACTGAGAGATCAGTAGTTGCCAGCTGCTTAAGGAAGAAGTTGGGGGATGTGAATGAAGTGAGTATGGCTATAAAAAGACAACAGGAAGGGCTTTATGGTGATAGAAACACCAATCAAAACCACAATAAGATACCACCTCACACTTGTCAGAATGGCTAAAATGAACAACCCAGGAAACAACTGATGTTGGCGAGGATATGAAGAAAGGGGAACCCTATTGCACTGTTGGTGGGAATGCAAACTCATACAGTCACTCAGGAAAACAGTGTGGAGGTTCCTCAAAAAATTAAAAAGAATTATCCTACGACCCAACAATTGCACTACTAGGTATCTATCCAAAGAATATAAAAATGCACCCCAATATTTATAGCAGTGCTATCAATAGCCAAATTATGGAAAGAGCCCAAATGTCCATCAAATGAAGAATGGATAATGAAGATATGGCATATATATATATATATATATATAGCATATATATATAGCATATATATACATATATATGTATATAGCGTATATATGTATACATGTATATATACTATATATATATATATATATAGTATATATATATGCGCACACACACACACACACACACACACACACACAATGGAATACTACTTGGCAATCAAAAGGAATGAAATCTTGCCATTTGCAACAACATGGATGGAACTAGAGGGTATTATGCTAAGCCAAATAAGTCAGGCAGAGAAAGACACACAACATATGATTTCATTCATATGTAGAATTTAAGAAACAAAACAGATGAACACAGGGGAAGGGAAGGAAAAGTAAGATAAAAACTGAGAGGGAGGAAAACCATAAGAACTCTTAAATACAGAGAACAAACTGAGAATTGCTGGAGTGGAGGTGGGTGTGGGGGATGGGCTACATGGGGGATGGACATTAAGGAGAGCACTTGTTGGGATGAGCACTGGATGTTATATGGAAGTGATGAATTGCTGGGTTCTACTCCTGAAACCAGTACTACACTGTATGGTAACTAGCTTGAATTCAAATAAATTAAACAAAAAAGAAACGTTCTGCATTGTGACTGTACTAATGTCAATATACTTGTTGTATTACTGTCCTATAGGTTTGTAAGATAATTAATCATTAGGGGAAAAGGGGAACAGGGTACACAGAATTCCTCCACGTTATTTATTTTAATTTTTTTATGTTTCTTCATTTCCTGAGAGACAGAGAGAGAGAGAGAGAGAGCGCGCGCGCGAGCATGAGCAGGGAGGGTCAGGGAGACAGAATCTGAAGCAGGCTCCAGGCTCTGAGCTGTCAGCACAGAGCCCTACATGGGGCTCCAACTCATGAACTGCGAGATCATGAGCTGAGCTGAAGTAAAATGCTTAGGGAACTGAGCAACCCATGCGCCCATGTTATTTCTTAAAAGCACACATTAACATACAATTGTTCCAGAATAAAACACTTCATTAAAAATTTAAACATCATGGGGCGCCTGGGTGGCGCAGTTGGTTAAGCGTCTGACTTCAGCCAGGTCACGATCTCGCGGTCCTTGAATTCGAGCCCCGCGTCGGGCTCTGGGCTGATGGCTCAGAGCCTGGAGCCTGTTTCCGATTCTGTGTCTCCCTCTCTCTCTGCCCCTCCCCCGTTCATGCTCTGTCTCTCTCTGTCCCAAAAATAAATAAACGTTGAAAAAAAAAATTAAAAAAAAATTCAAACATCAACAATAACATCTACATATTTTACACCTGGGCAATCACACAAATGCTTTTAGTTGATTTTAACGAAAACTATTCAGTTTATAGCCCTGGTGCCTAAGTGTCTATTTTCTACTAGGCTCTGTTAAATTACTACCTTTCATTCAAATCCATCCTCCTCTGTTTTGAGAGGTGGGGCTTGGGTCTTTGCAAAATGCATCCCCTTTGCCACTGGGCTCCCTATTTCTATCAATAGAGAGAACTAAAGGGAAACTGCAAGGTTCAAGGGGAAGAAGGAACTTAACACTTGTTCCCTGATACCATTACCCTACACAGCAGTTGGTTCCATCTTGCATTGTTTTCTACATTCCTAGAAATAACCTCGTTGTCCCCCTCTCCAAGAGCTATAACAACACTAGCTGCCTGGTATCCCATCCTCAGAGATGTGGTCTCAGTTCTGTCTGTTGAGTCCCTTCTAGTTTTTCAGGGTATAATATTGGCTGAACAGCATCCTTCACAAAATTCTGAGTTGCGGCTCGTATGGCCACATACTCAATAATCTGAGCTCTTGGAGCACTAGCACCCGGAGCTGGTAGAATTCTTGGAGTGATGAATCTTAGCAATGTGGAGTCCTCCTCACCCCTGAGCTTCTGAAGTTCCTCTACTTTTCAGACAATGCTCTCACCCAAGATTTCTGAAGTCCAGGTCTGCAAAACCCCGCCTCCAATATTCTAAATTCTAATCATTTCAAAGTCTTTCCTGCTGTCCCTGAATACTGTAGCCACTTCTGTAGTGACTACATGTTTGATTCTTCAGGGTCCTCTTTTGCCTTTCCAGCTCTCCAATATCTGGCTAATGATTGTTAAATTTTATCTATTTTTTTTTAACATTTATTCATTTTTGAGATACAGAGAGAGACAGAGTGTGAGTAAGGGAGGGGCAGAGAGAGGGAAACACAGAATCCAAAGTGGCCTCCAGGCTCTGAGCTGTCAGCACAGAGCCTGACTTGGGGCTCGAACTAACTGTGAGATCATGACCTGAGCCGAAGTAGGATGCTTAACCAACTGAGCCACCCAGGTGCCCCATCTGGTTAATGATTCTTAAATTTTATGTTTTTGTTTTAACACTTACTCATTTTTGAGAGACAGAGACAGAGTGTGAGAAGAGAGGGGCAGAGACAGGGAAACATAGAATCTGAAGCAGGTTCCAGGCTCTGAGCTGTCAGCGCAGAGCCCAAGGCAGGGCTCTAACCATGAGATCATGGTCTGAGCCAAAGTCAGATGCTTAACCTACTGAGCCACCCAGGCATCCCAAATTTTATCTGTTAAAATAACTGGCATGGTTTCTGTTTCCAGAGCTCAATCTAATGGATTCAGGCAATTTGTAGCAGGGTTTGAAGCTGAATAAAGGGAAAGAGGCTAGAGAGGCTGTGAGACTATGTGTAAGGCCAAGTTATAATGGGCAAAGAGAATGCTAAGAAAAACAATCAGAAACAAGAGTGGTGGGGGGGGGGATGGACAGAAGTTCAGGGAGAAGTAGAGTTGCAAAGTTTTCTGTTGTTTTTGAGAAAAGTACAAATGTATAAAGACAGGCCAGTACTGCCCTTTTTTCCCCTTGTTTTCACATTCTTCTTCTGTTCTGGCTCACATATGTTGCCAGAATAACTTTCTTTTCACTTACAGGTGACTATCTTCCCTATAAAAGATCCAAACTAAAAGCAACAACAACAACAAAAACAAATAAACAAACAGGCAAAAAGCACCTCCTTTTCTGAATAGATAGAAGGATTAAAATTAAAGGCAAAGAAAAGGGGCAATCATGCATACTTGAAAAAAAAGGAGCTTAAAATCTTTTCTTTCTCATTCGTTCATGTTCCCCTATGATACTTTATCTTGCCATTGCCTCCTCATCTTTAGAGAGCACTTTCTGCATATCTAATGTTCTTATGGGACTCTCAAAACAAAGTGGGCTCCCTGAAGACAGATAGCATGTCTTCTATTAGCTTAATCTAAATAACGTGATGGAGTTGATGCGGGAGAGAATAGCTGTATTCCAGGAAAGTCTTGAGTTACGGATTTAGGGCAGATATCTGTTATACATGCAGCCCAGGGAGAGCTAAATATTAACAGGAAAATGTATGAGCAATTCCTCCTACAGGTTTGTATAACATTTCTACTTCTCCCTTAAAACAGCATGAATGATTCAAGTAAGTATTTGCCAATTAAAATGGCAAGTATAAATGTCTCTCTTGCCATATAGATGGAGCTTAATGCCACTATAACTTTATATATTTTTTTCTCTTCAACACAGTGAAACACCACAGATGAATGAACATATTTCCATTTTACAGAACTGGACAGGTTTTACTTCTGGGCTCAAATGGTCTTGACCATTGGTGGCACAACATTTATCTGAAGGAGATGCCACAATCCATGTCAAGCTCATGAACTGCCACTTGTAGGAGTCACTTGGACTTTCATGCTTCCCTACTGGTTCATTTAGACAAGTTCAACTTTTCCAGTAGCCCAACAGCAACTATTTTCATGCTGTTATCACATCAAGCTTTCCAATCTCACCAGGTTTTCAAAGGAAGAATAAAAAGCCGGCTACCTTCTCCAAACACTTTGTTCCATATTAAAAACCTAACTGCTGCCCCCATTTCAAAAAAGGAGGGGGACATCATCAGTTGTCTCTTTCATTCTGAATCCTGGGCAGGCCAATCTGCCACAACTCCCAGGCTGTGCAAAGCACCATCTGCTAGAGGAACAGTTAGTTTGACGCCCGCCCCTCCACAGAAATCACTGCTAGTAAAAGTTTTATGAGGTGGGTACTTTTTTCCCCCGTTTCCTCCTTTTGTAACTGACTGAAGCCCAAATGAGCAAGATGAAATGGCCAGATATTTAGCCAGATGTTGGCATCCACATGTGTATGTTTGGGAGGGAAGAGAAGCTGTCAGCTGTACCAAAGGAATATTAGAATCATCTGAAATGCAATTAACAGCCCCACAGTCAATGAATCTTTGAAGGATTCTAACAGAGTAAATTACACCTCTCACTTACCTATGGTAAATTGTCCATGGACCAGTTTCCTTGTTTGTGAAACTTGAATCCGGTCAATTTATTCAGACTCCAGAGTAGTTTCAGGATGTTTCCATTCTGTTAATCTACATGGGTTATCTCTGCTCTTCCAGTAACTTCTATAAACACACACATACACACACACACACAAAATAAAAGGATATACTTAGAATATGTAATGCTGGATAAATACTGGTTGACAGTTTAGATTTTTAGCATCCATAACTCACGCTATTTTTTTTAGACTATTCTTATTATTTGTAATAGAAAGTGATGGGAACAAAGCTTTTCTCTTTTAAAAACTACACTGCAGGTCAATGTGGTTTGGTATCTACAATTACAACTAGAAGTATACCAGGTGAATGGCAAAAGCTTACTAAAAACATATTTATTAGAGAGTCAGTATTATAGATTTTACTAAAATCTGCCTGTTATCGCATACCCTCAGAAGGTGGAAAGGAATTTAACATTTGAGAAGTTACCATGAACCTGGGGTTGGACTAGTATTTTTATATACATATTATCCTATTCAATTAGTATAACAATCTTTCTAGCACTTACTACCTATAGCTCTCTCTCTGACGTTTTTCAGATCATAAGGGAAAGACTTATAGGTAGAAGGAGGTTAGATTTTAAGACTAGATAACCTGAATCCACTTCTCTTACTCTTTCCTTACTCAGGCATAGGAGAAGCTCATAGATTATTTTTTGTTTTGTTTAAATAATATCAAAATGTTTTGTATACCAAATATGCCCTAAGACTACATACATATATACATACATACATACATACATACATACATACATACATACATAAAAAGAGTGACTTGGTCATTGGGTTATGGGAAATTCCAAGGTAAGATTGATAAACTTCATGTCATTTCATGATATGATAACTATCACTTCATAATTATGGTCTAATTCCTTAAACACATAAATTTTCTTTCCCTTATCACAATTGTTTTGGCCTGAAATTTTATATCGATTTTAGATTCACAGGACTCTTGTAACTAAATTCAACAAAATCAGTTCCTGTGCATCTAAACCATATTGCTTATTTAACACCCTGTTGTATTAACTGGTTTATATTATAAGACCATCAGCTGTAGTGATCCTCTCCTCCCAACCTATAAGGATCATTATGGCAGCAATAAAATATTCCATGGATCTCCTCATATTCCAGGAAATAGTGAGCCACAGAAAACACTTGCTCCTCACATGGAATACTTCCTCTTTAGAAATATCCCCAAATTGCTCACTTATTCCCTACAGCCAACCAAGAACTGTTAAAAGTATTAATTAGAAAGTCTTCCCAGCTTGCCCAAATCTTAATAGAATTTGCAAATTAGATACAGTCCCAGTATTTTCTACTTTTACTCCATAAAATTTAGTCCACTTTTTATACAACTGAACCCTTGCTGAAGCAAAAGGGACAGTGAAAGAGTTCCCTTGCCACAAACTTAGGATAACTCCGGACAGAAATGTCTATATTGTTGACTCTTCTTACTACATGTTAAAAAAGACAAAACAAAACAAAACACATAGTAGAGCTTATAGTTCAAAAGGGGGTACAGATGGGGCACCTGGGTGGCTCAGTCAGTTGAGCATTCAACTCTTGATATCAGCTCAGGTGATGATCTTATGGTTCATGGGACTGAGCCCCGTGTCAGGCTCTATGCTGATGGTGTGGAGCCTGCTTGGGATTCTCTCTCCCTTTCTCTCTGCCCCTCCCCTATTCATGCTCTGTCTCAAAATAAATAAATAAACTTAAAAAGGTGGGGAGAACAGAATCCTGAATTATATGTGAGGATGAATTTCAAACCTAAGAAAGAGGCTAAGTAATTGCTAGAGTTGCAATTCTGATATAATTAATTATCTGCAAAAACACTCAATCTATTTCATTGCCACTATTTCATTATTACAATTTTTTAAAATAACCAATTATTGGTGGTCCAGCTAGATGCTAGGCACCAGTTAAGTGACTTACATTTATCTGATTTATTAATGTGGAAAAAAAGTTCTTCAATGGAAAACTATGTTTTCTCTAGCACACCCTTCTGCTCTTTGATTCTGATGCTGTGGAAGAATTCTACAGAATCTATAACTCTATAAAATATAAATAGCTATTAGAAAAAAATAATCAAATAATTCTTTTCTATAAACACACAAATTTCATCCAGTCTAGCAGAGAGGTTCAGCTGCCTTCTCTGCACACTGTGGAGGAAGCTAGGTTCACCCATATTTGCACATCAATTTCAATACTCCTGATATATAAATGTGTGTTTATTTTGGACTTTGCTTTTTTTTTAAAGATGTTTATATATTTGTTTGGGGGAGGGAAGTGAGAAGGAGAGGGAGAATCCCAAGCAGGCTCCACACCGTTAGCGACGAGGCCGACATAGGACTCAATCCCACAACCTGTGAGATCATGACCTGAGGCAAGATCAAGGGTCAGACCCTCAAGAAGCTGCGCCATCCAGGCGACTATGAATTCTTCTTTTAAATGATTATAATACTCCTGGTTCTCTCAATGATTTGCAAATTTCATAAAATCTTAAGCATCTGTTCATTTTATATGTGCATGAGAGATGTGATTTTATTGCATTTTTTGAGACGATCTTGTACCATTCTTTACAGCAACTCTATGGGACATATACATTGTTAAGTGCATTTTATGGCAAAGGACCCAAGACTCAGCAGGGTCCCATGACTCACCTGAGGGCCACAAACACAAACAGACATTCCTAATTATTAGACACTGTGCCACAGGCTGAGGGTGCAAAGCTAAACAAGGCTGTCTTTATCCTCAAGGTCAAGGAGACCAGGGGAAATCTTTATTGAGTGTTGCCTACATACATGTAAGGTGCTTCCATAGATATCCAGGAACTAAAAACATTTGATAAATCCTCACTATCCAAAACTCACCACTTGCTATATGAAATACTGAACTCAAATAAATTCAAACAGTGTTATACCTCTCACTATCTGAACTCATTCTATAAACTCTTAATAAGTGAATTCGAGAATCAAGTAGATTTGTATAGGGAAGGCACTCAATTGCTATCTTTAAATCCTCAAAGTCACCTTGTGAGGTAGGCATTCTTCCCATTTTTACAGATAAGAAAAATGAGGCTCAGTGAAAGTAATGTTAAAAAAAATCACATCACTTTAGAATAGAAAAAGATAGCAAGATCACACAGCCCAATGTCCTCATTTTATAGATAGAAAACCAGGGCTCAGGGAAACAGAGTGATTCTCTGGAATCTTTTATCCAGCTAGGAGCAGGGCCTGCTTCAACATTCGCTGATTCAACCTTCCATGCATCTTTCCACTTATCTGGGACTAGTAATGTAAAAGAATGGGCCACACATCTGTCAAAGCAGGCAGAAAAGTGAGGGGCAAATTATTAAAACTTGCTCAAGAAGGTCCCAAGTTCTCTTTCCAACCTCACTTACCAGGTTATTTATCCATCTAGCTGATCTGAAGTTGGCTGTCTGAATTCATTCCCCTTTTTACTCTAATATTATAATTGCATATGTTTGTTAGTCTACTTAAGCAATACCATGAGTTATTTTTAATATTGCAAAAAGGCAGTGACTACCATTCTCCATCATAAGATGAAAGCCACCTAAAAGGCCAAGTGTCTGTGTGACTAGATTTAAATCAGCTGAAGGAGGGAATCATGTTTTCTAATACCAGTCTGGAATGACAGAAGGCTAGATCTTACTGATTAATAAGAATATGGAAAACACATTAAGAATCATCAAATCATGGACTATGTTCAGTAGGAAAAAAATTCAAATTACGAGTTTCATGTGACAGAAAGAAAGCAACAGAAGGGTCTTTGGTGGGGAAATTTGAGGAATCACTTTTCTATATTCTACAGTTGCCCATGGATTTTGAGCACCTCTACAGAAAACAATTGTCCTGTTTTAAGTGACAGCTTTTCACTTAAGTCAGCCTTTGCTCGTGTGTTCAAGCACAAATTTCTACTGTCAGGACCAACAGGACAGGAGTGATTTTCCATTATCCTCATATGCAGAGTGTGGCTGAAAATTTGGGCAGATTTCAGAATCTGTGGCAGAGTAAATTAGTAAATTACTGTTATCCATGTATGGTCCCACAGTCTAGAAACTTTTAGGGGCACACCCTCTTGACAGCTAAACCATAAAATCGAGCAGATTCCACATTCCCTGTTGTTGTTGTTTTTGCAGACCTCATCCCAACTCCTCTTGCTTCCTTCCCCTCCTCTATTTTCCTTTTTATCTTCTACCATTTCATCTTCTTCCTTTTCCTTATTTTCCTCCTCTCCCCTCACACAAGTATTGCTATGAGAAAATTATGATTACAGGTATCTAATGAATAGACTCATACCATATCACCTCTCAACAAGCAGAACAAAGAGAGGCCACCTGTTACTACCATCCTTTAAAGAGTACTATATCACACCAGCAGCAACAGGTCACTTTTTGTTAGGAAAAATGCAACACATTTGTCATTTTTCTGTCCTTTCAGTCATTCTCAACAGGTTTCTTACATTGGGCTGATTTTGTTTCAAGACTTCACACCCTCCAGAGACCTTCCCTTAGGAAATTTACAACCTTCTGTTCCTTTCCAAGTCTTCAAAATTCTAATGGAGTAGTGTACTATGTAAACCTATGCTAATTTCAGTCATTATGCAGATGTCCAAATATCTTGCAGGTTCCACCTAAAAGTGTTATTTCCCTCTAGAGTCAAAGGGACTTGGATGAGCTGTTGATCCCTTTGTTAAAATACAATCCACATTTCAGTAGGCTACCAACTTTATCAAACTTCTGCCAGGAAAGCAGGATTCCCCCTAGAGAAGTTGGTGAATTGAGCAATGTTGAATTACTGTTTGTATTCAAAATGGAGTAGTGGGAAAACATTCCAAAGAAACTTAGCTTTTTAATTAATCATAATCTCCCACCTTTGTGAATTTTAAAATTTTCTGCTTTTGTTTTCATTTAAGAAGCTCTGTTTGGCTACCTCTGAGCTGCCAGGAAAACAGTATAAAAATATTTTTCAGGTGTTGTCCTATATAACCCTCAAGACAACTTAAAAGGATCTGCCTGGAATAAATCATTTTTAAACATTTATAAACTGATGTTTTTTAGAGAAGTTACAAGCAATGACCAAGGCTACACAGTTAGTATTAAGTGTTAGAAGCCAGACCTTACACCAATTTTCAGGTTCATTTCTACTTACACCATATTTTCACTTTAAAAATGTTAGTCTAGATTATATTTCCTGGGCAAGATGGCGGCTTAGGAGGACGCTGGGCTCACCGCACGTCCTGCTGATCACTTAGATTCCATCTACACCTGCCTAAATAACCCAGAAAACCGCCAGAGGATTAGCAGAACGGAGTCGCCGGAGCCAAACCCAGACGAGAGGCCCACGGAAGAGGGTAGGAAGGGCGGCGAGGCGGTGCGCGCTCCACGGACTGGCGGGAGGGAGCCGGGGTGGAGGGGCGGCTCGCCGGCCAAGCAGAGCCCCCGAGTCTGGCTGGCAAAAGCGGAGGGGCCTGACGGACTGTGTTCCCACAACAAGCGCGACATAGCGTCTGGGAGGTCATAAGTTAACAGCTCTGCTCGGAAAGCGGGAAGGCTGGAGGACAAAGGGAGGGAGAGCTGCTGAGCCCCCTGACAACAGAGCTCAGTTTGGTGGGGAACAAAGGCGCTCGCCAGCGCCATCTCCCCCGCCCATCCCCCAGCCGAAATCCCAAAGAGAACCAGTTCCTGCCAGGGAACTTGCTCGCTCCGCGCAAACACCCAACTCTGTGCTTCTGCAGAGCCAAACCTCCGGCAGCGGATCTGACTCCCTCCCGCTGCCACAGGGCCCCTCCTGAAGTGGATCACCTAAGGAGAAGCGATCTAAGCCTGCCCCTCCTGCCCCCGTGCACCTTGCCTACCCACCCCAGCTAATACGCCAGATCCCCAGCATCACAAGCCTGGCAGGGTGCAAGTAGCCCAGATGAGCCACACCACCCCACAGTGAATCCCGCCCCTAGGAGAGGGGAAGAGAAGGCACACACCAGTCTGACTGTGGCCCCAGCAGTGGGCTGGGGGCAGACATCAGGTCTGACTGCGGCCCTGCCCACCAACTCTAGTTATACACCACAGCACCGGGGAAGTGCCCTGCAGGTCCTCACCACGCCAGGGACTATCCAAAATGACCAAGCGGAAGAATTCCCCTCAGAAGAATCTCCAGGAAATAACAACAGCTAATGAGCTGATCAAAAAGGATTTAAATAATATAACAGAAAGTGAATTTAGAATAATAGTCATAAAATTAATCGCTGGGCTTGAAAACAGTATACAGGACAGCAGAGAATCTCTTGCTACAGAGATCAAGGGACTAAGGAACAGTCACGAGGAGCTGAAAAACGCTTTAAACGAAATGCATAACAAAATGGAAACCACCACAGCTCGGCTTGAAGAGGCAGAGGAAAGAATAGGTGAACTAGAAGATAAAGTTATGGAAAAAGAGGAAGCTGAGAAAAAGAGAGATAAAAAAATCCAGGAGTATGAGGGGAAAATTAGAGAATTAAGTGATACACTAAAAAGAAATAATATACGCATAATTGGTATCCCAGAGGAGGAAGAGAGAGGGAAAGGTGCTGAAGGGGTACTTGAAGAAATCATAGCTGAGAACTTCCCTGAACTGGGGAAGGAAAAAGGCATTGAAATCCAAGAGGCACAGAGAACTCCCTTCAGACGTAACTTGAATCGACCTTCTGCACAACATATCATAGTGAAACTGGCAAAATACAAGGATAAAGAGAAAATTCTGAAAGCAGCAAGGGGTAAACGTGCCCTCACATATAAAGGGAGACCTATAAGACTCGTGACTGATCTCTCTTTTGAAACTTGGCAGGCCAGAAAGAATTGGCATGAGATTTTCAGGGTGCTAGACAGAAAAAATATGCAGCCAAGAATCCTTTATCCAGCAAGTCTGTCATTTAGAATAGAAGGAGAGATAAAGGTCTTCCCAAACAAACAAAAACTGAAGGAATTCGTCACCACTAAACCAGCCCTACAAGAGATCCTAAGGGGGACCCTGTGAGACAAAGTCCCAGAGACATCACTACAAGCATAAAACATACAGACATCACAATGACTCTAAACCCGTATCTTTCTATAATAACACTGAATGTAAATGGATTAAATGCGCCAACCAAAAGACATAGGGTATCAGAATGGATAAAAAAACAAGACCCATCTATTTTCTGTCTTCAAGAGACTCATTTTAGACCTGAGGACACCTTTAGATTGAGAGTGAGGGGATGGAGAACTATTTATCATGCGACTGGAAGCCAAAAGAAAGCTGGAGTAGCCATACTTATATCAGACAAACTAGACTTTAAATTAAAGGCTGTAACAAGAGATGAAGAAGGACATTATATAATAGTTACAGGGTCTATCCATCAGGAAGAGCTAACAATTATAAATGTCTATGCGCCGAATACCGGAGCCCCCAAATATATAAAACAATTACTCATAAACATAAGCAACCTTATCGATAAGAATGTGGTAATTGCAGGGGACTTTAACACCCCACTTACAGAAATGGATAGATCATCTAGACACACGGTCAATAAAGAAACAAGGGCCCTGAATGAGACATTGGATCAGATGGACTTGACAGATATATTTAGAACTCTGCATCCCAAAGCAACAGAATATACTTTCTTCTCGAGTGCACATGGAACATTCTCCATGATAGATCATATACTGGGTCACAAAACAGCCCTTCATAAGTTTACCAGAATTGAAATTATACCATGCATACTTTCAGACCACAATGCTATGAAGCTTGAAATCAACCACAGGAAAAAGTCTGGAAAACCTCCAAAAGCATGGAGGTTAAAGAACACCCTACTAACGAATGAGTGGGTCAACCAGGCCATTAGAGAAGAAATTAAAAAATATATGGAAACAAACGAAAATGAAAATACAACAATCCAAACGCTTTGGGACGCAGCAAAGGCAGTCCTGAGAGGAAAATACATTGCAATCCAGGCCTATCTCAAGAAACAAGAAAAATCCCAAATACAAAATCTAACAGCACACCTAAAGGAACTAGAAGCAGAACAGCAAAGGCAGCCTAAACCCAGCAGAAGAAGAGAAATAATAAAGATCAGAGCAGAAATAAACAATATAGAATCTAAAAAAAACTGTAGAGCAGATCAACCAAACCAAGAGTTGGTTTTTTGAAAAAATAAAACTGACAAACCTCTAGCCAGGCTTCTCAAAAAGAAAAGGGAGATGACCCAAATAGATAAAATCATGAATGAAAATGGAATTATTACAACCAATCCCTCAGAGATACAAACAATTATCAGGGAATACTATGAAAAATTATATGCCCACAAATTGGACAACCTGGAAAAAATGGACAAATTCCTGAACACCCACACTCTTTCAAAACTCAATCAGGAGGAAATAGAAAGCTTGAACAGACCCATAACCAGCGAAGAAATTGAATCGGTTATCAAAAATCTCCCAACAAATAAGAGTCCAGGACCAGATGGCTTCCCAGGGGAGTTCTACCAGATGTTTAAAGCAGAGATAATACCTATCCTTCTCAAGCTATTCCAAGAAATAGAAAGGGAAGGAAAACTCCCAGACTCATTCTATGAAGCCAGTATTACTTTGATTCCTAAAGCAGACAGAGACCCAGTAAAAAAAGAGAACTACAGGCCAATATCCCTGATGAATATGGATGCAAAAATTCTCAATAAGATACTAGCAAATCGAATTCAATGGCATATAAAAAGAATTATTCACCATGATCAAGTGGGATTCATTCCTGGGATGCAGGGCTGGTTCAACATTCGCAAATCAATCAACGTGATACATCACATTACCAAAAAAAAGATAAGAACCATATGATCCTGTCAATCGATGCAGAAAAGGCCTTCGACAAAATCCAGCACCCTTTCTTAATAAAAACGCTTGAGAAAGTCGGGATAGAAGGAACATACTTAAAGATCATAAAAGCCATTTATGAAAAGCCCACAGCTAACATCATCCTCAACGGGGAAAAACTGAGAGCTTTTTCCCTGAGATCAGGAACACGACAAGGATGCCCACTCTCACCGCTGCTGTTTAACATAGTGCTGGAAGTTCTAGCATCAGCAATCAGACAACAAAAGGAAATCAAAGGCATCAAAATTGGCAAAGATGAAGTCAAGCTTTCGCTTTTTGCAGATGACATGATATTATACATGGAAAATCCGATAGACTCCACAAAAAGTCTGCTAGAACTGATACATGAATTCAGCAAAGTTGCAGGTTACAAAATCAATGTACAGAAATCAGTTGCATTCTTATACACTAACAATGAAGCAACAGAAAGACAAATAAAGAAACTGATCCCATTCACAATTGCACCAAGAAGCATAAAATACCTAGGAATAAATCTAACCAAAGATGTAAAGGATCTGTATGCTGAAAACTATAGAAAGCTTATGAAGGAAATTGAAGAAGATTTAAAGAAATGGAAAAACATTCCCTGCTCATGGATTGGAAAAATAAATATTGTCAAAATGTCAATACTACCCAAAGCTATCTACACATTCAATGCAATCCCAATCAAAATTGCACCAGCATTCTTCTCGAAACTAGAACAAGCAATCCTAAAATTCATATGGAACCACAAAAGGCCCCGAATGGCCAAAGGAATTTTGAAGAAGAAGACCAAAGCAGGAGGCATCACAATCCCAGACTTTAGCCTCTACTACAAAGCTGTCATCATCAAGACAGCATGGTATTGGCACAAAAACAGACACATAGACCAATGGAATAGAATAGAAACCCCAGAACTAGACCCACAAACGTATGGCCAACTCATCTTTGACAAAGCAGGAAAGAACATCCAATGGAAAAAAGACAGCCTCTTTAACAAATGGTGCTGGGAGAACTGGACAGCAACATGCAGAAGGTTGAAACTAGACCACTTTCTCACACCATTCACAAAAATAAACTCAAAATGGATAAAGGACCTAAATGTGAGACAGGAAACCATCAAAACCTTAGAGGAGAAAGCAGGAAAAGACCTCTCTGACCTCAGCCGTAGCAATCTCTTACTCGACACATCCCCAAAGGCAAGGGAATTAAAAGCAAAAGTGAATTACTGGGACCTTATGAAGATAAAAAGCTTCTGCACAGCAAAGGAAACAACCAACAAAACTCAAAGGCAACCAACGGAATGGGAAAAGATATTCGCAAATGACATATCGGACAAAGGGCTAGTATCCAAAATCTATAAAGAGCTCACCAAACTCCACACCCGAAAAACAAATAACCCAGTGAAGAAATGGGAAGAAAACATGAATAGACACTTCTCTAAAGAAGACATCCGGATGGCCAACAGGCACATGAAAAGATGTTCAGCGTCGCTCCTTATCAGGGAAATACAAATCAAAACCACACTCAGATATCACCTCATGCCAGTCAGAGTGGCCAAAATGAACACATCAGGAGACTATAGATGCTGGCAAGGATGTGGAGAAACGGGAACCCTCTTGCACTGTTGGTGGGAATGCAAATTGGTGCAGCCGCTCTGGAAAGCAGTGTGGAGGTTCCTCAGAAAATTAAAAATAGACCTACCCTATGACCCAGCAATAGCACTGCTAGGAATTTATCCAAGGGATACAGGAGTACTGATGCATAGGGCCACTTGTACCCCAATGTTCATAGCAGCACTCTCAACAATAGCCAAATTATGGAAAGAGCCTAAATGTCCATCAACTGATGAATGGATAAAGAAATTGTGGTTTATATACACAATGGAATATTACGTGGCAATGAGAAAAAATGAAATATGGCCTTTTGTAGCAACGTGGATGGAACTGGAGAGTGTGATGCTAAGTGAAATAAGCCATACAGAGAAAGACAGATACCATATGGTTTCACTCTTATGTGGATCCTGAGAAACTTAACAGGAACCCATGGGGGAGGGGAAGGGAAAAAAAAAAGAGGTTAGAATGGGAGAGAGCCAAAGCATAAGAGACTGTTAAAAACTGAGAACAAACTGAGGGTTGATGGGGGGTGGGAGGGAGGAGAGGGTGGGTGATGGGTATTGAGGAGGGCACCTTTTGGGATGAGCACTGGGTGTTGTATGGAAACCAATTTGTCAATAAATTTCATAAAAAAAAAATGTTAGTCTAACAATTGGTCCAAGTTGGACTTGCCTTATATAAACACATATAAATATTTATGTTTTACATAGAGTGAGATGCATCAAAGACAGTAATGCTCCATCTAGGATAAATGAGGAGGTTCCCATTTAGCCTTAACCAATTATATCTATGATGCTCATACAACTAGATTAAGGGCAAAGAGTACAATTGAGATGTATTCAATGATAAAGTCAGCTTTTTCAGATGGAAGGAGGAATGCAAGTTGACATTTCCTTAGATGCACTCAGTCACTGTGGCCTTTCCATATGCCTGAATCAAAGAGCTAGTATCTCTCAAGAAACTAAACTACATCATTAAAATAAAGGAAGCTATCTTGTAGTAGACACTCGGCCAAGACAAGTATCATCTTCTTTATGTGTTCTACATTTAATAAGAAGGGCAAAGGTTTTGAAGCCCAACCGTGGGCAAATGTGTCTTCAGAACCCTAATACAGAGTTCATAACACCTACCCTTCACCCCTGCCCACCATCCAGGCTTGATATGAGAATGAAAATATCTACATTTAAGGCTGCAGTGTATGGCTCAAATAGGACTCATAAATAATTAGAACTCTTATCTCCTCATTCAACACCAGGTCTGTCTTAGGGATGTGTGCTAACAAGGGGCAAATTCTCTGGATCTAATTGTGCATTTTGTCACAAGATTTTGTTAATTGTGCAGAATATAATACAAGAGCAAGGGTTAAGGGAAGTCAAGATGCAGGCATTCCCTCTTGATTCCTAAAGACCAGAAGACACTGACACTCCCACAAGGTTCAAGCCCTGGTATCAATAAATGCTATCACCTCTTGCCCATTTGACCAGCCCCTTTGCAAACCTGACAGTTGCTGTGGATGTACCATTCACTGCGATTATTTCCAAAAGTATGTATTTTCACCATTTGAGTGTGAACACATAACTTATAATAAAAGCCAAAACAGAGACACTAATGCTAAATACAGAATCTTTGCAAATTATATCCCAACAAATAATAAATTTAATAGAGAATCATGAGACCCAAATTGCTAACCATAACGAAGAGGGAATATATCATCTTCTAATATTATTTTACTGAACATAAATGAATAAAGGGTTCTTTTATTGCATTTGGGTCATCAGCATTCCAAATCTCAGTGGTGCTTTTGACATAAACATATAATCAAGAGCTGAGTTATTATTTTTATAATGATAATATCTTAGCTGGTGCCTTCAATCAGAAGCATGATAAATAATCACGATTCATATAACTCAATAACTAATGTGTTAATTCATCGATTTCAAAAAAGGATCTGATGCCCTTGTATATCACTCATTCATTCCCACAGTCTATTTTCTAATAAATTTTGAAACAAAAATCTAAGTTTAAACATGATTGTGGTACTCTAGTCAGATGTTCAAGTCCAACCTTCCTAAAAATGCATCAAAATATGATGTGCGGTACAGATGATTAAGTCACATCCAACTGTTTCAGCTAGGTTTTCAGGATAAGTTTGACTTTAAGGAAAATAATGTCTGGTTTTTTTTCATTCATTCATTTTTGGGAA
Organism: Prionailurus viverrinus; assembly: GCF_022837055.1. NCBI lineage: Eukaryota > Metazoa > Chordata > Mammalia > Carnivora > Felidae > Prionailurus > Prionailurus viverrinus. The sequence continues at coordinate 93,901,598 of NC_062570.1, forward strand.
ATCAAAGTAACATTATAATCATTATAAAGTCATACAGCCTTATGTTCATTCCAGGTTGTCAGTCACTGACTTTGTTGCCTTCAGATACTTACTCTGATTTGTCTCTTCATATATAAAAGGATATTCAACTAAATAATAAATAAATTTGAACTAAATAGTGGTATTTAACTAAAAGGATTGTTTCAGAATTAAGTGAGATAACCTAAAGAAAGCAAAAGCACTACTTCTGACATATGATAAATTCTTAGTGAATGGTAGCTATTATTTTTCAGTGAACTGAGACATTTTTGAAATTCCTACCAAGTGTTATATATTCTATTAGGCAACATCCAGATGACATAGATGTCAACTATGACCCTGTCTTGTCACATACAACCCAACCCCAAATCCCATATATAAAGAAACTAGAGCATTCTCACAGAGCAGTAAAGAAATACACATTCCAGAGTCACACATTTATTTAAGTTTTTATTTAAACTCAAGTTAGTTAATACACAGTCTAATATTAGTTTCAGGTGTACAATATAGTGACTCAACACTTCCACATAATACCCAGTGCTCATTACAACAAGTGCACTCCTTAACCCCATCACCTATTTTACCTATCGCCCCCACGCTCCTCCTCTCTGGTAATAATCAGTTGGTTCTCTATCATTAAGAGCTTGTTTCTTGGTTTGCATCTCTTTCTATTTTTTTTCCCACTTGCTTGTTTTGTTTCTTAGATTCCTCATATGAGTGAAATCATATGGTATTCGTCTTTCTCTGACTGACTTATTTCACTCAGCATAATACTCTCTAGCTCCATTCATGTCATTGCAAATGGCAAGATTTCATTCTTTTTTATGGCTAAGTGATATTCCACACTATCTACCTATCTATCTATCTATCTATCTATCTATCTATCTATCTATCTATGTATCTACAACATCTACTTTATCCATTCATCAGTTAATGGACAATTTGGCTATTTCTATAATTTGGCTGTTGTATATAATGCTGCTATAAACATTGAGGTGTAAGTATCCTGTTGAAATAGTGTTTTTATATTCTTTTGATAAATACCTAGAAGTGCAATTGCTGGATGGTAGGGTAGTTCTATTTTTAACTTTAATCTGGTAGAAAAAATGAATAACAAAGCATCCATATTGGAAGCAAGTCCACCGTGGGCAGCATGTGAGTTCCACAGCCTCTCTCAACATCTGTAGCCGCCCAATGAATGGAGGCTCACATCCAAATGATTAAATACTTCAGAGTTAAGAATAAAGCTAACAAAATCTTAACAAAGCTATTTCATTATCTTCCAAATGGACTAAATGGTCATTTTCAAAGTCAGAACTCTCAGGTGGCTTGGCATTTTGTACTGGACTGAGGTGGCATAGGAAGAGGCAGCTCTTGCCACCCAACCCCCTCCCTGCAGCCCCTAGTATCTTCATACCCCTGTTAAGTCTAGGATTATAGGAAGGGCCTCATCTGCATGCATGTCAACATTTCAGCTAACAGTTCAAGTTCCAACTACATACCTTATACGAAGCCACCTTTCAGTTTATAGATATATACTGCAGTAGAGATATCTGCTCTTAGGAGGACCCACCAAGGGATGAGACCCATGCAAACACTAAAACAATGAATTTGAGTAGGAATTCCAGATCTCAACTAAGACTAAGACTATCTAAAGGATGGCTGGGGAGTATAAGTGGGACCCTCTCCTTAACTCTATGAAATCTGTGTCTACAAAAAGAATTAACTGGGGAAATCCTGTTTGGATTTTTTTTTTTTTAAGTGTGGAGCCCAGGGAAGAAACATCTCTTGCCTGAGTCGAAATGCAGAACCAGGGCTTTGGAGCCAGACCAAAGGTTCGGATTCTGTTATTTAACAATTAAGTAATCTCAGGCCAATTATTTAGCCTTTATGCTTTGGTTTCTTTGTGAGAAGAAAATGGTAACATTTATTTCATAGTATTTGTGTGAGGATTAAGTGAGGAGTTAATATACACAAAGCTATTTAAAAAGTACCTAGGAGAGAGTATGCATTGCATTAAAATTGGCAATTAGCTATTACTATCACTGTTATTGATAGAAAGATTGAGAGAGACCCTGTTTGTAGTGGTAATAGTAATAAGGTGCTAGCTCTGAAATAATTTAGTAAATCCTAAAAATAAAATGCAGTAAAGTTTTTATTGTCTTTTTTTGTTGTTAGTTTGGAATAAGGGTCACTTAGATAACATTTATTTAGCTAGAATACAAGCCCTTATTTTAGGTAAGTAATTGTGGTATGAATTTCTGATTCTGGCCACAAAAAAGGTTAAACTAACCTAGTAACAGCTCCCATTACAAAACAGATAGAAATGTTGAATATGAATCTAAGAAAGAAAAAAATAGGTACACAGCACCAAAGGGGAAAAAAACAGTGAAGGACAGACTATCAGATGTGAGAAATTAAAAAAGGAAATTTAACTAGTAGTATGACCTAAATAAAATGATGCATTTCTCAATAGATACAGATGAAAGGCTCTAGCAGCAGAGGAAATCTCTAAAAGCCTGAAGTTACACAACTGTATGTATTATACCATTTCTAAATTTGAATGCACCTAATAACAGTAACATGGTCCTAAAATATATAAAGTTAAAGGAGATAGAACTTTCAGGGAGAAATAGACAATTCCATAATCATAGCGGAAAATTTTAACATACCTCATTTATTCACATATAGAAAAACATCAAGAGGATGGTAAAAATTAAGAAAAATAGGGACAGTCACTACAAAAGAAGCAAAGATTCTCAGCAAAACTAAAACTAGTTCCAATTCTCTTGATATTTTCTGAGTAAAACATCAGGTTTAGAGAGGATTTAAAGCTAATGAATAAACTTAACCAAGTGACAGAGAACACTTTACCCAACTAAGTTATTCATGTAGGAATGAAAAATTATACTTGATATTATGAAATATTTAGAACTGAATGACACTGAATACTGTATATGTTTAATAGTTAAGGTGTGCAATGACATGACTATCTTTCGTGGCAATTTAAGCCTTAAAGGTGTATATTATAAAAAATGTATATTATATTATTGGACTTTGCATTTAATGAAAGAAACTAGATTTTTAAAAAGGAGATTATGAAAACAAATTGGAAAGAAAAGTTTGGGATTGATGCAGAAATTAACAAAAACAGTAACATTTGCAGAGAGATCACAGAAATTTTAAGCAAAAGTAAAGCTGAAAAAAATAAATAACAGAAAGGAAACATTTGTAATAACTGAGATAAACAACACTAAAGTCATAGCTGAAACAAGTTATAATCAGAAATAACATTGAAATTTAAAAATTGTAGCAGAGTACCATGGATAATTTTATGCAAGATATTAGAAAACCTATTAAAAGAATTTTAAGAGCAATATTAAATGCCAAAACTGACTGAAGAATACTTAGGAAACTTGAACAAACTAAAGTCTATTAAATAAATTGATTTGGTAGTAGGTAATATACCCTTCACTCCCTTATATCCTACTCACCTCATCACACCCTTACAATTTCCCCAATCCACACAAAAATCAAGCCTAATGATTTTATAGACAAATTCTTCTAAACCTTCAAGGAACTGGCACAAATTACCCCCAAAGAACTGTATTCAGTAACAAAAGTTGTTCTGTTTGGCAGTTTGGTGAGACTGATGATTTGACTTCTGGTAGGGTGCTTTTAATTTGACTCAATAATGTTTCTACAAATGAACCATGTAAAATATATTCAGTAGATCAAGGATATAAGTTAATTAATGTAGATTCCTGAAACCTCCCACCCACCTTTTTTTTTTACTTTAGGGGAAAAGAAAACACAAATCAAAAAAACAACTGGTGGTTTCAGTAACTTCTATAAAATAAAGAAGTCACAGGTTAAGAGGAACCCAGAGCTCTATTTTCTTTTACATTATGAGGAGTAAGTAGGAGTGGGAGGTACACTTAAAGAAATACCTGCTGCCCATAGGGAGATAAACCCACATTCTATTTCCTGTTATGTTATAAAGTTTATGTACCATTTCAGTGCAATGGGTCTTACCAAAGCCTACTATGATTCTTTCAGATAATCTCCACATCTCTTATCATACCTCCATCCAGACACAGTTTGAGAAAACTGAAATAAACCATTCACAGAAAGACAAATACTGCATGATCTCACCTGGATGTGGAATCTAAAATGGTCAAACTCATAGAAACACAGACTAAAGTGCTGGTTGTCAGGGGCCAGGTGGTGGGGAGAAGGAGAAGTTATTGGTCAAAGGATACAAAGTTTTAATTAGGCAAGATAAATAAGTTATGGAGATCCAATGCACAGCAGGATGACTGTAGTTAACAATCCTTCAGCGTATACTTGAAATTTTCTAAAAGGGTAGATCTTAAGTGTTCTCAAAGTTAAAAAAAGAAAAGAACAAAATGAAAACCAGAATACAACAAGATGAGGCGATGGATATGTTAATTACCTCGATTGTGGTGATATTTTCACCATGTAGATACACATTCAAATATCAAGTTGTATATATATTGGGGCCCCTGGGTGGCTCAGTTGGTTGGCTGGCTCAGGTCATTATCTCACAGTTTGTGAGTTCGAGCCCCGCATCAGGCTCTGTGATGACAACTTGGAGCCTGAAGCCTGCTTCTGATTCTGTGTTTCCCTCTCTCTCTGCCCCTCCCCTGCTCACGCTCTCTCTTTCTCTCTCTCTCTCTTTCTCAAAAATAAATAAACATTTAAAAAAATTTAAATATCAAGTTGTATATCTTAAAATATATAGAATTTTTATTTCTCAATTATACCTCAATTAAAAAAAAAAAACAAGCACTACAGGATGAGGAAATAAAAACAACAACAACAAACCAAACCAAAGGGAAACAAAAATTTATTTATATCACTGGTGAGAGTATAAATTATTTCAAACTTTTTAAAGAGCAATTTGGCAATATGAAGAAGTTGAAGATGCTTATTTTCTATAACAGTTCTGGTATTAGATATATAACCTATGGCATCATCTTTCAAAGTGCTGATTACAAACCATTAAAAGATTGCCAATTCAATTTAGTGGGTCTTTATCCACTTTAATTTATTCAAAATAGAATACAAAGAAAATAGAATACAAAGTACCACAGTAAATTTTGTTCGTCATATATATATAAATAAATATATGTAAATAAAAATATCTATATCAATCGATCGATCTATCATCTCCCTCTCTGTGTATATGTATGTGTGTTTAGAAAAGGTAGAGGTAAGTAAGTATCTTTCCATATATAGATATGTGTGCTTATGTGCAAGGCCTGTGTCCCAAAATAAAATATATTTCTTTCTATGAATTATAGTCCAGTAAGTTTAAATACAAATTTCCTGGAGAAACACCCCCACATAAGCACAGTGAGACATTTTTTATAACCATGAGTAATGGTAAATAATTAGATGTCCTTCAATTTAAAATGGGTAAGTAATTCATAGTATGCTTATATAACAGAACACTATCATTAAATAATCAAAATAAATGAACTAGCTTATCATGAATCACTACACAAAATTTCATAATACTGAGCACAAAAAGCAAGTTGAAAAAGTACTCTATAAAATTTATGTAAGTGAAAAACAAAATAATAATATATATCCCTACAGATATATGGAGTGAAGGAATACAAATATACATGGTGAGGATACACACATCCTTCAGGAAACTAGTTCCCCCTAGCCTGGTTATCTTTATCTGGTAAGGAAAGCAGATCATGACTGGAGTAACGAGGAATCAGCTGTAACTACAAAATTATATTTCTTTCCAAAAGACAGACATGAAATAAATCTGATGATATTGCACTAACGTATACCTGAATGTTTGCAATGTCTCAAAAGTAATTTCTTAATCAAATTAGATCAAATGACTTACAGAACTGCTGTGTCAAGAGGAGTAATACAACTAATTATAATTATAGCATCTGTATTTAAATGCACTTAATAATGCAAAAGAAAAACTGGTATCTCCCCAAACACATTCAACATATGCCCAAGGTTGTTATGGGTGGATCAAGATGGAATCACTTTAAACTGAATAGAAAAAAATAATAATAATAAGATACTGGAGTGAACTTCCCAACTACAAAATTTAGACTCTAGAGATTTTGAAAGAGATGGTAATCAACTAAATTTCTTTTAGCTAGGGGTCAGTTAAAATGACCAACTTCCTCCTGAGGTACTTCTCATATTTGTGTGATACTAACTCCAAAAATATTTAAGTAAGTATGAAAATGCTAAGAATGGGGAAACACCTTCAACTCACATTGTCATCTATGGTTTTTGCCAAATACTTAACTTTCCTTTAGGCCAAAATATTTGCCACATGAATGATTCTAGTTACAAATGCAGACTATTTAAAAAGTGTTGGCAATCGCCACAGAAATCAGACATTAGCAAAAATAATTATTTTTCAAACCACCACTGTATGTTAGGGCCAAAGGCACTTTTTAAATTAACTATTTAGTATTTTTACACAAACACCTTACCTACATGATACAAGGAAAGTGAACAAACTCATAAATCAGTTTCCCCATTCTAGGAAAAGATCAATTAGGAAGCAGAAACTCATGCTCCCTATCCCAGCATTTAACTATGAATACTGTATTTTTAAAAATGTAATTAATTATATCTTGGAAGCTCACCCAGCCTGGTAAGAAAACCAACATCCCACCAATTAATTATATGAACTCAATTGGTCAGTGAACTCCTTGGAACTTAGTTCCTTATGGTGGATAAACTCTGAAGTGGACTCCTGGGAGTCAAATCTTTGCAGAACCCACTTCCCTTGACTGTGTGGGCAGGATCTGAGACTTACTTCTAGCCAACAGTATATGACAAAAGTAATGGGATAGTCACTCGGTGTTTTCAGAAGACTGTATCTTAGCAGATTCTAATAAGAGATTCTCCCACTGGCTTAAAGTTGTAAGCTTCCATATTGTAAGATGGTCCATAGGGGGTTGGTGAGCAGACATGTAGATGGACATTTTAGTGAGCAACTGTAGTGTCAAGTAGGAGCAGAGGGCCCTTAACTGATAGCAAGTAACAAATGGGGACCTCAGTCCTACAATCACAAAGAATTCAGCCCCAAACCACAAGGATTCTGAGCTTCAGAAAGGAACACAGCCTGACCCACACATTGACTACAGTCTTGTTAGACAATGAGCAGAAGAACCACTTAAGTTGTGCCTAGACTTCTAATCCACAAGACTGTGAGATATGAAATGTATGCTGCGTTAAGCACCTAAGTTTGAGTAATCTATTATGCAGCAGTAGACAACTAAAATAATTCCCTATCTGTGAAAAAAATTGGGTTCAGAGGTTCTCAATTTTGAGTGTGCATAACATTACCTAAGTCCTTTTTTTTTCCTTTTTAAACAAATACACAGGTCTGTACCTCAAAGTAAATGACTGATCAGAATTTTGAGAGATGAAGCTGAGATAGAATACTTTTTAAAGATTCCCAGGTGATCCTGATGACACTGACCTGATCCTTAAGCTCATTTCTAGTTATAAATATGTTTATAAATGACATTTGACACCCAAAGCTTTCTACACTTACTTCCTCTCATTTCCTTGTACAGTAAGTCACACATGGTATTTGCTGTAGCTCCAGAGACCAATTTTAAAACATGGGAATGGCTGTGCTTAATAAATATATCTATCTTTGGCCATCTTCCAAACCAATATGTCATCAACTACTGTGTGGTCATTTACTTTCCCTCTTGAGACAGAGAGGGAGAGAGAGAGAGAGAGAGAGAGAGAGAGAGAGAGAGAGAGGAGATACACGCACACCCATTTTAAATGACCTACATGCACAAAGTGACTGCAAATGAAGTCTGGAGTAGGGATGGAAACAGGCCTTGTCTCTAAAATCAGAACTTTCACTTCCATCCCAACTCCTACTAGGCAAAATTCTCACATTTTCTATTTTTTGTACCAACACCTGAGCAAAGCTCTGTTGCTCCCTATCATCAATCTATAATGAGAGAGGAAAACACAGGTAAGGAGAGGAGAAACTAAGCCTTGGAGAACTCTCAGCTATAAAGTTCGATCTTACTTATATTTTAAAAGTAATGGCCCCATGGAATAGAAACTAGAGAGTTTTTCCTCCCTCCGTTCACTTCTAATTTATATTTGTCCCAAGCCAAGGTACTGTGAAGAAAAGTTGTAGAAGCTATGGGGCTAGATAATTGATTTTCAGTTCTTGTCTTCAAAAAAGAGGAATAACAGGAACAGACAGAGCATTAGATGGTAGCTTTATAAGGGCATGTGCCTCAGTTTTGATCCTTGGTTTAATGTGCTAACCTCTATGCCCCTGGTTCAAGGCTCTATAGTTGTTGTGTTTCTAAGGGCAAATACAAATACTGAATAAGTGGTTCATTCTAGGTTGCCCTTTTTTCAAATGGGGTCAAACTACTTTTTGCAGATTTTCTTGCAAGTGATTTATTATATTGCTGAAAAAATGAATGAATGAATAAATGAATGGACTCATTCTCCTTTTTTCCTAATCATCTCCGTGCAGAGTTTGTAAGATCCATTAATCATGTACTGGGCTTGAATGAGTTTTTAGGACTTCAGAAGGCAGCCTGCTTGAGTTTTAAGCAGAATTTTCCTTTTATTAATGAAATAGTAAATCAAAAAAATGTTGAAAAAGGAGAAGCAAATAATTTGCAATCTCATCTTCAAAGTCAAAGAGTTCTCAGAGACTTATTTTTCCCTGCTCTTAGATACCAGGTCAGTGGGTCTGGGTTTGGGAATCCTTAGATAGCTCATGTTTCAAACAGAAAGCCTGGTGGGGTTCTCTTCTCTTCTCTCTTTCTAGCACTATTCGTCACCCCAACCCCAAGTCTTATTACTCTTTTCTGTTGAAGCTGTCTTTGGAACAAAGATTGACCTTTAATTAGCACTTGTGTGCTTCCAAATAAACAACATACTTCATTGTATTTCAGTCTCTTACTCTCAAAAATTCTTAATAATAACTTCATATGGGACTTCACATTTCAAATTCTGATTGGGCCGTGCCACTTGGCACTTTGACTTGTACTTCTTTTTTTATTTTATAAATACTTATGTTTAATCCGAATCTCTACTGGCTAAACTTACTTTTCTAAGTATGATGCACAATCTAATATATCTCCCCAGGATATTGTGTCTTACCATTGAACTTATTATAGGAACAGTGGATATGATATCTCGTCTTTTATAATAAACCCAACCAACCACATCATATTCTCACTGCCACTAGAACATTTAATTCCTTTGATAATAGTTTTAATTGTTGCTAAGAACAATATTTTCCCAGAGCTCTTCATTTCCATCACCAGAAAAAATATGTGTTTATTTCCTTTTCCAAGAGCAACCTTTTCCCCAGGGGCGGGGGGGGGGGGGGATTACCTTAAAACCACCCAAGATGTATTAAGCATTCTAAGGAGTGGAGAACAATAAACCAAATTGAGAAGTGAAATCTGGAATATACAACCACATACACTAGATACAGACTTTCCTCTTACACTCCAGTGCCCCCTCATCCATAATGAAAATGAGTGCCTTGGGAAATAAGACAAAATTTCTCCACTTTGGGATTTCATGTAAGTGATCTAATTGACACATAGTAAATCCCTGAGAAGGCAATGTAGACTTCTCTCCCACATTTGCATGTGGTCATGCAAATGGTGAACATCAGTGGGAGGAAAGTGTTTCTGAGGATGACCACATTTGCATCTGACCAATTCAAACATCAAATTTTAGGTGGCTACATTGAAGGTATTCCAGAAATTTTGATCAATTGTTTTTTCCCATTTCTGAAAGCATAGTATCAATTCTGCTTTGCAGAAACAAAACAAAACAAATACATGCATATGTTGAAAAACTATCAGCATCAAAATTACAGGATGTGGGGACAATCAGGAAATACGTCAATATTTCAGTGGTCAGTTTGGTCACTTACTTCTGTGAACCTCAATCTACCCATCTAGGAATCTGGAAATTGAATTAGACCAGTGGTAACGAGCTGTTTTTATAAGCACTGATACAGGGCGAAAATGTGCATGGACTTGCATTTGCAAGAAAGGCATATGTATACCTATCCCTATACCTACTGGCTCCTATTTCTATTGCCCTATTCATTTATATTAATATCTTTAGGACACATGACATCTGTAACTGAGACTGATGATTATTTTATTTCTAAATTGGAGGGTTTTTTTACCAAAAAAAAAAAAAAATCAGAAAATGTATTAATAGTCTTTGAAATAACATCTAAGAATAATAATAGTTACAGAAGATCCACTGATATACAGGGTGTAAGGTAAGGGACATGATTTAGTATTAGAGTTTAACCACACAAATAGGATTTTTAAATTCCCAATTAAGAGATTGGTAAGCAGGTGGAAGAATGTTGCTTCTACCATTTCAGCTCCTACTACTCTTGACTGATATATTTTGTTGCAGCAATATTGGCCCTCATTCCTTTTTATATAACATACAAGGTAATTTCTGCCTCAGGATCTTTGCATTCTCCTCTGTCTGGTGCTCTTTGACCCAATACCTCTGAACGGCTCATTCATTCATTCTTCTCTTTATTCAGTGTATAATCACTGTCTCTGAGAGAAATCCCTACCTCCTTATATACTTGCCTCCCATCCATCCTTGTTAATAACATTACCCTATTTTAATTTTCTCATAGTACTCATCACTATCTAAAAATAATTAAGGCATATTAATTGCCTGTTTCTGTTCAAGAATGTAAATTTTCCAAAGGCAGAGATTTTATCTTATTCACATCTCCAGCACATAGCAAGTGCTTATTAAATACTGGTTGAATGAAGAAACAGGTTTCTTTCTTGTCCCTGAGATTACGTCTTAGACCAAATTTCAAGAGAAAGTAAGTCATTAGTTGCTCATCACTGAATTATGTGGTTCTATAAGAATACAAGAGGATATTAACTAGCATTATATTTAACATATTTACTCTCTTATTGATTTCTCCATTGAAAGTGATATTATAGACATACCTATTTTGAGGATGAATTCTTCCCATGTCATTCTGACTTTAGATAAGCTCCAGGATTTTGACAGGACAACCATTTTTAACATGGTAAATTGGAAATGTCCACATTGCACTATTTTTCTAGGTACACAGACCTCCCTCAATATCCCTTAACAATGGATTTCTCATCTCATTCTTGGGGTTATATAGTTGTGAAAACAAGCAAACATCACAAAATGCAAGAGAAAATCAAGCATGCTTTTAGTCAGGGGAAGAAATCTCAGATAAATCATGTTTTCATTAAAAAACAGCCAGTTTGTGATATAGTGGCCAGGATTAGTAACACTTAAAGCAATACTCAGGGATTCTTACTTTCTCACCTCACACAGTTGCCTGGCTATTTCGACAATTCACTTCATATTTGAGCTCCAGAAATATCCTAGTTTAGTGGAGGCATAAAAGAAACTACTTATGGACGTCTTAAAAAATAAGAGTCAAGCCTATTATTTAAAAAAATATACATTAAAGAATAATTGACATACAATAATGTATGAGTTTCATGTATATGATATGGTGATTTGATATATATATATACACTACAAAATGGTTACAAAAATAATTCTATGGCCATCTGTCACCACACAAAGTTGTTACAATATTAGTGACTATATTCCCTATAGTGTGCATTGCATCTCCATGACTTATTATATAAACTGAAAGTTCATACCTTTTAATCTCCTTCAACTACTTTATCCATCCCCATCCCTGCTCCCTCCTGTGGCAACCATCAGTTTTTTCTCTGTGTCTATGAGTCTGTTTCTGTTTTGTTTCATTTTTAAATTCCATGTATAAGTGAATTTATACAGTATTTGTCTTCCTCTGACTTATTTCACTTAGCATAATGGCATCTAGGTCCATCCATGCTGTGTTACTTCTAAACTGGAGTTACTGGTCAGGTGGGTTTCCTTAACATTTAATGAAGCTCCAAGACTCCTCAACTGCAGAGCAGCCTGCCAGCCCTGAGAGTCACTTCAGAGTCCCAGAGGATTCCGCTTGGGCAGGGAAAGCCAGGTTGCAAACATACGCATATCCATAAGCATTTCTGGAAAATAGCCTACAAAGAATTCAGAAGATTCTAAATCTCTAAAATTTCAGGATCTTCCTGTGATTATTTTTCTCATTTGAAATAACAACTTGAGGGGCGCCTGGGTGGCACAGTCGGTTAAGCGTCCGACTTCAGCCAGGTCACGATCTCGCGGTCCGTGAGTTCGAGCCCCGCGTCGGGCTCTGGGCTGATGGCTCAGAGCCTGGAGCCTGTTTCCGATTCTGTGTTTCCCTCTCTCTCTGCCCCTCCCCCGTTCATGCTCTGTCTCTCTCTGTCCCAAAAATAAATAAACGTTGAAAAAAAAATTAAAAAAAAAAAAAAGAAATAACAACTTGATTTTTTGCCTGATTTTGTTTTTGTATGCCGCTTGTTTGTCTTCTGCTTAAAGGAAGTATGGAGCTTTGGGTCCCAGAGAAACCAGTTCTGCCCTGGTCACAGAGTTAAATTAGGACAAAGAGGGTAGAGTATCTGCAAAACCAGCTAAGCCCAGTGTTTTCATTCTTTTCTCTTTCCACTCACACTTCACAGCCAACAGAATATCAGTTTCTGATTTACTAAGTGTAGGTTAGATCTATGATCTCCCTAGTATGAATGTCTTCCCCTATCATAACATTTTTACCATTTATATTGTGTTATTCCTCAGTTGCTGGGCTGCACGTAACATCAAAGACAGGCTATGTCTGACTTGATCACCATTTTATCTTTAATGCCAACTTCCACACCTGACACAAAAGTAGGTATGTAAGAACTCCATGAATAATTACTGAAGAAGCAACTGTTTTTCTCCTTCCTTAGATACATTCATGCGGTTTTTGAATGTTCCATACACCTTGTTGAAAAACACAATCCTTTTCACTTAAAAATTTCTACAGCAAAATACCTTTACCAAAGAACTCAGCCCAAATCTCTGAATTTGAAGACAAGTACAGGTAGGAGAGTCAAACACTGTTCATGTGAACAGACAAAGCAGTATAAAAAGACAACTTAAAAGTATAGTAACATGGATTTAGATGTCACTGAAAACAACTGCCCCCCCCTTTCACCATCTAAGACAAATCCCAAGACCCACAAAACACCTTTACAAAAAAAATGAACACATTTCCTATGAAACACAATGCATTTCCTAAAGAACAAAACGTAAGTTATAGAGATCTTTTGTTTCATGACAATTCCTTTGTGTCAGGAATTCAAAGTAGGTCAAATGACCACAAAAACTTGTGTCAGGAATTCAAGTAGATCAAATGGCCAACCAGAAGATGAAGATTGAACAATCTTTAACATTCCAGCTGCTCTTAAGGGAGTAGCATAAATCTTTTATGGCAGGTTGCAAGACAGTTTGATATGTTTCAGTACTTGCTTCATGCGTCTCTGGGTCCTTCTGAATCAATACTTGTCCAATTTTTGTCTTTGGTTTCTTAGAATCATAGGAACATAGAAAGCAGAATCAGATGGAACCCTGGAGATTACATTAGATAATTTAACCTTCCACACTAGAAATTCCTTCCATAGAACCTTGAAAACAAGTGAGGGAACTTCACCAGGGAGACTTCCATATTTAGGGCAGCCCCAACTATCGGAAAGAGTGTTTATTTTCTCTTATTCTATTTTGTTTCTTTCAAGTTTCATCAATACCTGCCTTCCTATAATTTACTTCTACTAGGTATTGTTTTTATTTTCGAAGCACCACAAGATAAATATTCCCCTTTGCTACATGACAATTATCAGCATTACAAGATGGTGATCAGGCCTCTTCTCATGCCTTCCTTCTGGCTACTTAATTCAATTTGGTACCAGTTTTACTTGGTTTCCAGGCCTTGATTATCTTGACCAATTTTGGCTGAATACACCTTAGACAAAATTGTTGGATGTGATTACTTATACACAGGATGGGCTATGAGCTAACAGTCCAGATAATTAATGTCAGGGGAATTATGTTACCAAAATAATATCAAGCCTATGAGTTAATCCTAAAAACAATTTCTGTTCTCTCAATCTCATACCAAAAGATATAGCATTTAAGGAGGGCATAGTTTCCAGTTCCTCCCCTAAAATGTACACATGGAGATGAATGTATAATGAAGCCCTTCTGAAAATCAGAATCAGAGCAAAGGATTTTCAATATTTCTATCCAGCAGATTTGGTGTTTATAATCCACCTATGACTACCCTGAGTTAAAATTCTCTCCTTTTCTGAAAATGGAATTTTGATGTTCTTTCTTCTGTACTTTTCTTATATATTAGGTTCATTAGCATCTAATAACTGAGATTTTTAGGATATTCATCTTCACATTATATACAATGTATCTGAACCTGGAGGAAAGGACTGTTATCACTCAGATTTCCTAGACTATGTGTGGATACAGTAACTGGATAACATTTTGAGGTTTAGGGAAGAAGTGCGTACATTAACATTTGGGAAACAAATGTGTACACCATACTATAGTGTGTTTGTGTCTGACCCCAGAATCTATTTTCTCATATACCTTAATAATAAATACAATAATGTTTAGCTGTGTTTTGCTGCTCAGTTAAGGAATAAAAGAAAAAGACAGCAACACAAATTGTCCAGGTTTGTGCTCTAAAATGCGCTTATAGTTCACATACTTAGTGGCGAATGAATATGGGTCTAGAATATACAATTTCACTTAAATTCTAAATATAGAATAAGTAATCATGAAGGAAAATGCTCTCCTCCCATTCTCTGAAAAAGTATATAAAATCACAAACTTGTACCTGAATTTGGAGTTATCTGCAGTTTACTTACTTGATTATCTAGTTCCTTTTATTTACACAACCTAGTAACTACACAATTGTTAAGCATCTGAAGTTTGTTTTTCACTAAGAAATCAAAAGGGCTTATGTTAGCTAGTTCTATTTCCTGAAACCTAAGATAAAAAAAAAAAATGGTAAGAGACAGAAAAACATTTGATTCTAGTCTTCTTCTTTCTTATAAAACATTTTATGATCAATATTCAAGAAATAGAGTTTCATATCTCCAAAACAGTTTTTATAATAATGTGTTTCCTTTGAAGACCACAGGGCTAACTTTAAAAGGAGAGCTGAGTTTGGTAGCAAAGCTCAGGCCACAGGCTTATTTCTAATATTACTCCATTCTGCGCTCTTGGGTAACTCATTTTCCACTAAAGGATCTCATTTTGCTAAACTACAAAAATGGGGGAATTTATACATAATTGCCTTTTTTATTATATCTAAAGTCTAAAACCATGCTTTGAGATAGATTTGATATGAGTCACATGTGTAATTTTACATTTTCTTGTAGCCACATTTAAAAGGGCAAAAAGAAACAGTTATAATCAATTTTAGTTATATATTTTACTTAACCTAATGTACCCAGAATAGTATCATTTTATCATGCAATCAATATAAAATAATTATGAGACGTATTAAATTCTAGTGTCTTTAAAATATAATATACAAATACATAATATAAAAATTTACAACATACAAATACATAATATAATATGATATAATATAATATAATGTAATATAATATATAGTTTACACTGGCAGCACATCTCAATATGAACTAACCACATTTCAAATGTTCAACAGCCACATGTGCCTTGTGGCCACAGTATTGGATTATATAGGTCTAATCCAATCTAGGCACTGACTTATGGATCTATGAAAAATCATCCACATTTTTGTGTTGAGTGTGGAGAGGGAGACAAGAAACCATTGCTGGAAGTCTCCAGTGATGCCTCTCTGAGCTCTCAGGGCACCCTACCAGAGGAGATAATGAAAACTTTTAATAGCTAGTAGAGCATGAGCACTGACAAATCAAAACAGACATTAGTCCCATCAGAACTGACATCATTCAAGAAAACATGAATACAGGTTGGATATAGGCCATGCCTACATATCCTTTCAAAAACAAACAAACAAACAAACAAACAAACAAACAAAAACAAAACACAAGTCACAAGTATTGTTAATGAATCCTTTGATAACTATCTGCCCCAGTATATAATACTCTTCTCGTAAAAGAGCCCTAAAGGGGGGGCTCCTGGGTGGTTCAGTTGGTTAAGCATCTGACTTCGGCACAGGTCATGATCTCATGGTTCCTGAGTTCGAGCACCACCTTGAGCTCTGTCCTGACAACTCAGACCCTGGACCCTGCTTTGGATTCTGTGTTTTCCTCTCTCTCTGCCCCTCCCCTGTTCTCTCTCTCTCTCTCTCTCTCTCTCTCTCAAAAATAAACAAACATTAAAAAAATTTTTAAAAAGAAAACAATTTTTAAAAAAGGGCCCTAAAGGTTTTCCTTTATTATGACCCAATAATTTACACAGTGAAGGACACATATCATATAGTGCTTCACATTCTATATGAGAAAACATTTGGACTGACAGTCTTGCAGTAAGGCAGGCTATGAAGGCTTATGCATATAGGATTTTGTATAACTTTGAGAATAACATAATTGTCTAGCTTAAAGAATGGGGAAGGGATACATGAAGTTGTAACCTAAAAGCACTTCACTATGGCATTACTGTACACAGGTTAAGGTATTCAATAAATATTTACCAAAGGGACAAATGAATGAATGTCTTCCAATGAAACATGACTTCATAGGTCTTTGCCAAATGTGGTTCTTACTGGGTGCTTCACACCAATAGTATGGGCATTAAGGAATACTTATCCATCATGTAACAGGTGTCACTTAATGATATCTTGGTTTATCTATTCTTTCCTGACTGACTATTGATAAAGTCCCTAATCTATCTTCTGATAACAGAGTGATCAACAAATATTTGAGATATTCTAAACAGAATGGAGAATTAGCGGGTTTATTGGCTGTTCCTTGCATCTAAAAGTATAAAGTACTATGGAAGAGAGAGAAAAATTGACAGAATTGTATGAAATTTGGGAAAATTGGACTCAAGTCTAAGAAGTAACAATGGCCAAGAATAGAGTAATACCAGGCAACATATATAAAGATAATTCAAGAAAGGCCTTTCTAGTCATGCTCTTCCTTTTCTTCACATTGTTGGCCTCATGCTACTTCAACGCAGGAAAGAAACAAAAGATAGGTGCAATGGGGTAAATTTAAAGCAACACTGTCCTTGTACTAGAAAGTACTGGACAAAAAAAGTATAGATAGACTAGGCATTACTTTTGCATCCTACCCCTACCCCCCCCCCCACACACACACAAGAAACTGTGCCATCAAACATCCCTATTATTTAAAGGTGGTTTTTTTTAATACAGAAAACAAGAACTGTTGCCTAAAATACTGTACAGGATTATTTGTAATGTTGATACCAATAACTTATAGAGATAGCTTTATATTTGGCAAAATGGGTAACAAAAAAACTTGAAAATTCTGCAAGAAATACCTGAAAATGTTGGATAAAAATTATCTTTTAAAAGTGATACCAGCACAAAAACAGACACATAGATCAATGGAACAGAATAGAAAACCCAGAAGTGGACCTACACATGTATGGCCAACTAATCTTCAACAAAGTAGGAAAGAATATCCAATGGAAAAGATAGTCTCTTCAACAAACTGGTTGGGGAAACTGGACAGTGACATGCAGAAGAATGAAGCTAGACCAGCTTTTTACACCATACAAAAAAATAATTTCATCAAAATGGATGAAAGACTTAAATCTAAGGCATGAAACCATGAAAATCCTAGAGGAGAAACACCTACCAATCTCTTTGACCTCAGCCAGTGCAGCTTCTTACTAGACATGTCTCCAGAGCAAGGGAAACAAAAGCAAACATGAACTACTGGGACCTCATCAAGATAAAAAGATTCTGCACAGTGAAGGAAACAACAAAACTAAAAGCCAACCTATGGAAAGGGAAAAGCTATTTGTAAATGATATATTGGATAAAGGGGTAGTATACAACATCTATAAAGAACTTAACCAAACTCAACACCCACGCCCCCCCCCCCAAATAATAATAATCCAGTGAAGAAATAGGAAGAAGACATGAATAGACACTTTTCCAAAGACATCCAGATGGCTAACAGATACATGAAAAGATGGTCAACATCACTCATCATCAGGTAAATACAGATCAAAACCACAATGAGATACCACTTCACACCTGTCATAATGTCTAAAATTAACAACTCAGGAAACAACAGATGTTGGTGAAGATGTGGAGAAAGGAGAACCCTTTTGTACTGCTGGTGGGAGTGCAAACTGATTCAGCCATTCTGGAAACCAGTATGGAGTTTCCTCCAAAAGTTAAAGATAGACCTACCCTATGACCCAGCAATTGTACTACTAGATATTTATACAAAGGATACCAAAATGCTGGTTCTAAAGGGCACATGCACTCCAATGTTGCTGGCAGCATTATCAACAATAGCCCATTATGGAAAGAGCCCAAATGTCCATAAAGAGCCTAAAGCCTGCTTCAAATTCTGTGTCTCCCTCTTTCTCCCTGCCCCTCCCATGCTTTCTCTCTCTCTCTCTCTCTCTCTCTCAAAAATAAACATTAAAAAAATAAATGTGTACATGTATGTACACATACATACAGAGAGGAAGACAGAATGAGAAAACACACTTTGTTTTCAGTCTTGTGCTTAGGTCCTACAGTAAAAAATGCCTGTAAAATACGGCCCTTGACCTTACTTGACCGACTTGACCTTAGAATTTCAGACTATATTTAAACAGATAAACTTAACAGCCAGAAAAAAAAAAAAAAGAAATCCAAGGTGAGAAATTTGGATTACATATTCCAAAAATAAAACTACATCTATGTTCCTACAACTGTATTACCTTCTTTTTTTAGTCTTATAATGTATTCTACTATAACATCCTAGAGAACTGAGTTGTCATGTAGTGTAATAACAGTAACAATACCTACCCCATAGATTTGTTATAAAAATAGTAAAGTGATCAGTACCAAGATCATACACCTTGTTGCTATGTATCACTTAATTTTGTATCATTCCCATGGCCCAGCACAATGTGGGCATGTCTTAGAAGTTCAGTGGGTGATAACTGAATAAAAGGTCAAGTAAATGGAATGCGGAACATTAGGTGAGCTGTGTTGCTCAACCATAGCCTTGTACTGGAATCACCCTTGGAGACATCGATTATTTATCTGTCTGGGGTGGCCCGGGCATTGGGTATGTTGTAAAATTTTTCCAAGTGATTCCAATATGGAAACAGGATGGACAAATATGAAGCTAGAGGAAAATAAATTTGGGTTGTAGTGCTTGCATAAGCTTCAGGGCTGGTAACAATAACTAGAATTTGCCTTAAAAAAAGGGAAGGAAAAGAAATTTAAACATTGTTTTTAAATCCAGATATAATTCATCCCAGAAAGAGATGACTCTCTTTCGTAACATGAATAATTTCAGGAAAGTTGAATTGAAATCAGTAGTGTAGCCATAGCTATAATTAGATACATATGTGATTGGCACAGTGTCTGATAACCAGTCTTTATATCAACCCTCCAAGACGTATCTCTATTTGAAGATGACAAAACTGTGGGCTAGAATTTTCCCACTTGAAGTGTGGCCCATGGACCAGCAGCCTTGACCTCACCTGGGAGCCTATAAGAAATGCAGACTCTCAGGCCCCAGGCCAAGCCTCCTTAATGAGAACCTGCACTTGCCCTAGTGAACAAGGCAATGATACTCATAATAAAGTTTGAGTAATAGTGAGCTAGATTAATAATTTGCAACCTTGGGTGCTCACTGAAATCACCCTGAAACCTTTAAAAAAATCCCGATGCCTGGGCTTCGGGGTTTTTGAAAGCCACCTAATGTGATTCTGATATGCAGCAGTTTGAGAATCACTGGGTTGGACACTGCATATAATATGTCTAAGCTGGTACATACATAGCTTTGAATGATGGAACTGGGATTCCATCCAGAACTCTGGAGCCATTGTACCATGGCCCTTCCTGAATTATTCCTCTTATGCTGGAAGCCGAGCTATCCAACCAGCCTGATGGCAGGGCCTGGGCAGTGGACAGATCGGCACTGCCGGGCGGCCCACCGACAGTGAAGCTTCTAGTACTCCCACTTTTATGTAATTTGGCCTTAATAAAAGTACCTCAGGAATTGTCTGTTGGGGAATTGCCATTGACAGGCCCCCTGGGAACCACTGCGAAAGAAATAAGCTTCCGCAAGGAAATGGTGCAGCCCTACGGCTAGCCCTTGCAACCCCCTATAAAAACTCTTCTACTAAAGAAAGGACAGTCCCATACATTTCCCAGCAAAGGAGGAATAAATGGATTTAAAGCCCCCACTCTGGCAAAAAAGGAGGGTATCTATGAGCACAAGTTACTCCAACGCCTAGGCCCACTTGGCCCCCAGGAGGCATTCCAGATGATGACTGAACCTAGTCGGTTGAAGTACAGAATGGTTCATTAGTTCCTAGGTGCCTTGTCTCTCTGAGAATGTATAAGGCGTGGGTTCCTCTTAGCCCCCTCCTGGCACCTCGGACCAAGGCGAACACTTTTGTTCCTCAAACCACAAATGGTTCGGGGAAACAACTAACAGGTCATGTCCCTGTAACTGTTCCACTTGAGGTGTTGAGAGATAGATGACCTTTCATGAAAACAGCAAAGCAAATGCTTTATAGATTACAGATATATGTAGATACATAATGAAAATAATGTAGGAAATTAATCAATAAGCAAAGGGCAGGAGGGAACGTTACGGGAAAATAACCATGTTATTCCTTAAAGGGTGATTACACATACGAACCTTTTTAGAATTAGGTAATGCCAGAAAACATAGATGACGTATGCTACAAGGAAATTGCTAACAAATATAATGCCACGTTTGCCACAATAAAGCGGCCAGTTCAACACACTGCTCTTGTCTGTGTCCATTTTTATTTTTGTTTTATTTTCTTTTTCACTTTTTTGCCGATGCTGTTCATCCTTTGGGAACCCCTGGACCTGCTGGGGCTGGACTCCGGCACTCTTAGAGTCAAGAAATTTTCAAGTTCAAATAAAAATGAAAATATTAATGAACACATTATACATATATATCATCTTCTCAATGAGTGTATGTTTCTGACAGTCATGATCATATTTTAAAATTATTTAGATGTTCTTATATGCCAACATTCAGCTCAGTGGTAAGTAAATATTGTTGCTTAATAAATACTATTTGATTAATACACATTGCTATTCAAGCAATGAGATCTATATTAATGGCACCAAAGACATACTTCTTTGCCCTTTCAAGCTAAAACTCAAATTGCACATCAGTATTAATATATGAGAAATGTTAAACCTTGTCTTTCTTGCTGTGATTGATGCATGCAAATTATTTCACTTATCAAGACAAAGCCTGTCTATAATTTTATATTGAATGTGATAAAATAATGAGGGCTAAAACCTAAATTTCCTAATGTGTAAATGGCTTGAAAATAAGCTTCATATTTATTCATTAGCTGTTACAGTGACTACATCCCAAGATTATTTTTTAGTATAGAATTAAACTTTACAAACAACCAGAACATCTCACTTGATAGCTAATTCACAGTAAGATCATTATCTTATTATAATAAATACCTGCATAAATAATATTTAAATAAGCATAGTCCTGCTTTACAGATTTTTTTCCTGAGGATATTGTAACCATTATTATTCCATAATAATGCCTTGCAATGGATAGAATGGGGTTTATTTAAAAAAATCTGAGTTACTTTTGTCAATCATTCAGCAACATATTTTCCTGTGCTGCATTACAAATTCATTACTCCAGGATCAGGTTTTTAAATATCAGAGCAAAAGGTAAAATGAGCTACTGTTAAGGTTAGATGTTATCACACATATCTGCCTGCATTACATTTAGGGGAGCTTGGGACTGAAAGCCTGACCTGAACATTTGCAAAAGTATTGATTTGATAGGAATGTTTCAAGACACTTTCCTGGTAACTTTGCCTGTAAACATGGTCAAGATTAGTGTAAGTAACAGAGCAAACGCCTAAAGAAAAAGCAAAACAAAAACAAAACCAAACAAAACCAAACAAAACTACATTGTTCCTTTTTAAAAATTTTTAAAAATGTTTTATTTATTTTTGAGAGACAGAGTGAGTGGGGGAGGGGCAGAGAGAGAGAGAGGGGGACACAGAATCCGAAGCAAGCTCCAGGCTCTGAGCTGTCAGCACAGAGTCCGATGCAGGGCTTGAACTCACGAGCTGTGAGATCATGACCTAAGAAGACGTCAGACACTTAACCAACTGAGCCACCCAGGCACCCCATCATATTGTTCCTTTTATAATTATCTTCCTGGTAGAGTCAGCTGGCTATTTTAAATTATTTAGCCACTTATTTGTTTATTCCCAAAACATCTACTCAGATTAGAACTCAAGAATAAGGTGCTGGGGCACCTGGGTGGTTCAGTCAGTTGAGCATCCAACTTCAGCTCAGGTCATGATCTCACGGTCCGTGGGTCCGAGTCCTGTGTCGGGGTCTGTGCTGACAGCTCAGAGCCTGGAGCCTGCTTCAGATTCTTGTGTCTCCCTCTCTCTCTTTCTCTGCCCCTCCGCTGCTCACAATCTGTCTCTCTCTTTCTCTCTCTCTCAAAAATAAACATTAAAAAAAAAAAAAAAGAATTAGGCACCAAATGTTGAAAGGCTCCAGCCATCATGGTCCAGGAGGAAAAAAATCAGTCAAGAACATGACAGTACGAGAGGTGGCTGAGAGTTATGACTTTAAAAGCTGCAGGACAGAGGCTATATAAACACTGAATCCTCCCCATCTCCATGGAGAGGTCAGGGAAGTGGAATGCATGGACATTTTTTTACAAGAGATAACACAGAAGGTTATATAGAAGGCTGATCCACACTGGACAGATACATAGGAGTTAGCTTTGTTTGGAGAAGACCTATTTATAGTTTCACACCTAAGGAACCATGATGATTTCAAGTGTTTCCATTAGGAACCAAGTAATAAGAAGAGATTTAAACTTGCAATCCAGGTGGTGCAGAACTTTACAGTTTTCATAGCTGGGATGTGGTAAAGGTTATAGCATCTTCTTCACATAGGTATAAATAAGAAAATGAACAATGGTTCTTTTGTTCTGGAAATTTTCCCCTATGGCTATTCCAGTCCAAAGTAGAGGATGATGCTATTACTCCTGTAAATTCTTTGTTCTTCTAATGCAAAATCTAAAAAGAGCCCTGGATTAGAAATAGCAGAAACCTGTGTTCTAAGCCTAGTTCTATCTTTAATTCAGCTACCTGACTGGGCAAGTAAAAGTAACTCCTTTGGTTTTAGTGTCCTCCTTGGTAAAGTGAAAGGTTTTTCCTAAACCAGTGGTCCTCAGCTGGGGACACTAGGGAATTCCCAGGAACAATTTGAGTTATTGCAATGCGGGGTCGGGGGTGGGGGTACTTCTATAGGTATCTAGTGAGGTGAGGCCAAGGTTATTGCTGAAGATCCTTGAACACAGAGGACATATCCTGCAACATAGAATGTCAGTGGTACCAAAGTCAAGAAACCACAGCCGGAAACCGGGCTTCACTAGCTGCATTAAGCAATGAGCTGGTTGTGGTCTAGAAAGCACATGCTGACATGCATTTGGAAGTAACACCTGTGAGAGAACAAAAGCCAAAGCAGGGTTGGGCAATGGGAACCATTTAATCTGGAGTTAGACCTGATAGAATCTCTTCCAGTCCAATGAGAGTCTGGAAAAAGACTGCCCACCAGAGAACCTTACCTTGGATGGAAATAACTAAGTCACTGTGTCCTTGCACCACTGCCTTGTCCAGTTCTTTTCCAGGTGCTGCTCTGAGAAGAGATGATGTCAGCTGCCACTGACTTAGATGATCATTGGCTGGAGTTTGCCCCAAGAAGGGTGTGACCTTGACTTAAATGCTAAGGTAGATCCTGAAGGAAGTACCCCCTAAAGATTTTTAGCTAAACATAGTCCTTGAAGTTGGGCACTGAGATTTTTCTTTCAGGGCCAGCTCTGAGTCTACTACAAGAGCTGAAAGGAAACAAGGTCTATCTTTGTAAATCTAACAACACCAACGGATCACAGAAAGCTTTACTATTTACGAGCACAGCAATTGAGATTACAGCAACTCCTTCTCAGATGTGTAAATAAAAACAAAAAGAACAAAGGACAGTCATTTTGTTTCTGGACTTTCTGCATCATCTTGTTTAAATCTCACAGTAACCAATGGGGTTTGTACTATGAATGTTCATACTTTACAAAGTGAAACAGAGAGACTCAGTAACCTGCCCAAAGTCAACCAGCAGGTAGGAGTGTGGGATTTGAAGCCAAGTTGTCTGATCAATCTTACCTTGCAATAAATGTATTACTGTGATTCTCTCTAATGTTTTTCTTCATCCAGAAGATTGGATTTATAAGTCAGTTGGAGAAACACAAGTGCCATATGATTTCACTCATATGCAGAATTTAAGACACAAAACAAAGGAGCAAAGGGGAAAAGAGAGAGAGAGAGAAAGAAACAGACAGAGAGAGGAAAACCAAGAAACAGACTCTTAACTATAGGAACAGACTGATGGTTACCAGAGGGGAGGTGGGTGGAAGGATGGGTTCATTATATAGGACATGGGGATTAAGGCGGGCACTTGTGATGAGCATCAGGTGCTGTATGTAGGTGCTGAATCACTAAATTGTACACCTGAAACTAATATTACCCTATATGTTAGCAAACTGGAATTTAAATAAAAATTTTAAA
The DNA here is from genome assembly GCF_022837055.1 of Prionailurus viverrinus. NCBI lineage: Eukaryota > Metazoa > Chordata > Mammalia > Carnivora > Felidae > Prionailurus > Prionailurus viverrinus. Next base: position 93,926,387 of record NC_062570.1, read on the forward strand.
CGGCCCCTGGTGGCTCAGTCAGTTATGCAGCTGACTCTTGATTTCGGCTCTGGTCATGATCTCACAGTTCATGGGTTTAAGCCCCGCATCAGGCTCTGTGCTCACAGCACGGAGCCTGCTTTGGGTCCTCTGTCTCCCTCTCTCTGTCCCTCTTCCCCCACCCCTCAAAAATAAATAAATGTTAAAAAAATTGTTTTTAACTTTAAAAAAATGAAAGGTGAGATTTTAGTGTCTGCTTCACATACTTCACAAGGTTATTATAATTATCATATGAGAGAATATGAACATGTAAAACATTGTAAACATGAGATCTTGAATAATTATTATTAATAGCACTAAATATCATTAATAAGTAGCATCATTAATGACAAACATGACTTCATTAGGTAGAGGTTCTTAGCTCAGAGAGCTCTAAGTTGGCTTTAATCTGGAGTGGCCATGAATTGAACCAGGAATGGGTACCTATAAAGAGTTGTGTTGTCTGTTAAATTCCTGGTACCCTACAGTACAGCCTGGCAGAGAGGGCTCTGCATAATGAGCAAAAAGGAGAGGGAGAAAGGGAAAGAGGGAATGAGAGAAGGGGAAGAGAGAGAGAGAGAGAGAAAGAGAGACAGAGACAGCTAAAAAGTGACATGTCCTTTCTGCTTCCCATGGCCTAGCAGTATCCCAAATAGTTTATCCTTTTAGGAGCCTCTTGAGAAGTGTAGTAAAGGACTGGTTGAGAGTCTTGGAGGCTTTCACTCACTTTGCCTGGCTCTGAATCCCTATCCCATTATTTCCAGCTGTGTAATTTTGGCTAGCACACTTAATGGCCCAGTGGCCTCATCTTATTCATCTATAAAATGGGGATGGTAAGAATAGTCCCTCATTGGGACGTAGAGAGCATTAAGCAAGTTAATACATATAAAAGTACTCAGGACAGGGGCGCCTGGGTGGCGCAGTCGGTTAAGCGTCCGACTTCAGCCAGGTCATGATCTCGCGGTCCGTGGGTTCGAGCCCCCGTCAGGCTCTGGGCCTGGAGCCTGTTTCCGATTCTGTGTCTCCCTCTCTCTCTGCCCCTCCCCCGTTCATGCTCTGTCTCTCTCTGTCCCACAAATAAATAAACGTTGAAAAAAAAAAAGTACTCAGGACAGAAACTGGTGCATGCCAAGCCCTCATTGCTATCTTATAGGTTTGATGTGTTTTGTATGAAACTTTGTTTCTTTCAAACCAATAAGATTAACATACCATGCTATGGAAAATTCCCTACAAAATGCTTACATAATATACTTCATATGGGTCTATATTTAGTCATCTGCATGACATTGTCCATGAAGATTATGTATTGTTTTAAACAATTCCATATGCTTCAAGGAAAAAAAAAAAGGTGCGTTTATTTTATATTGGCAGTTTTCATTAGGCTGTATTTTCAGAAGTGGAATGATTGAATCAAAGGGAATGAACAACTTTAAAGTCTTTGACATAGGTGACACCCCATTGCTTTCCACAAGGTTGTCTCCATCAGCAGTGCACGAGAGTGACCATGCACTGCACCCTTGCAGCAGATGTGAAGAATCCAGATCTCACTTTCAATAAACTTCCTTAGATTAATGGAATAATGAACACTCCCTTCCCTGTGTTTTTCCTGTCTCTAGTATATCATGAATGAGTTAGTGTTCATCACTGCCATCCATTTCTCTAGCAGGACTCTTTCTTTTTTCTTTTTTACTCTTTCCTTATGCCTTATTTAAAGATAAAATCCTTTGTCATATTAATATATATATATATATTTTTTTCTCCAGTTTATAATTTTTCTTTTGAAGTATGACTAATTTTGATAAAAACACAAAGCTAAAACAAGTATCTTAACCAGTGGTTTCTCAAGTTGAGATTTTGGATAGCAGATATTATCCTGTCAGGATCCTAGCCCCTTGGCTTACCCTGGAGATCACCTGCAGACAATTCCCAAGAACTCTTATCACTTACTTATCTCTCTCTGACTGCAGACAGTCTCCTCCCTTAAGAGAGTCTCTAGGCTCTAAGAGGTGCAAACAAGAAGTATATGGGAGTTATCATCCCTCAATCCAAGAGGAACTGATATCTCAGTCTCATATCTCATGGGAACAATTCTATAGACTATTCCTCACTGTGTCTCCAATGTCCCCAGTTTAACTGAGCACCAGTTCCCATAACAGTAATACACTTGTCAATACACCTTTTATTTGCTCTCCCCTATTCCCTATCTCACTTCCTACTACCTGATGTATTCCCTGGGATTGTCCCTCAAAGAAAGACTTGTACACAAATCCTTGTCTAACAGTCTCTTCTTGAGGCATTCCAAACTAAAACACATGAGTCTTATTAAAGTGTTTCAGTGGGTTCTTATTTGTGGTCATGATTTATCAATTTTCTGAAAATTATGATTGCTGTCTGTGGTAGATTATTTACAAACAATATTTATAGGAAGAATCAAGTTCAAGAAAAAACAATGGCAAAATGTCTTTTAGTCTATCACTTATAACAAAAAACAAACAAACAAACAAAAACCCCTATGGTTAGAGTTTAGTTTGATTTTATTACTATTTAGGTATTTCTGTAAAAAACTTTTCCTTTCTGAACTTCTATGATCATGGAGTTTGAAAAGTTAGAAAACCACAGGGACTAAATGATCTCTTATATACTTTCCAACTCTAAAATCATTTTACCTCCTTACAAGATTTAACACGGTTTGGTTCCAGACACATGCATTTTTTGGTTGATTGAATGATTCCTCCCCTTATCCATAGCTGTGTTTGCAACTTACGTAACAATTTAGTCTGCTCACTCATTTACTTATTCTTTCATGCATTCATTTAGAAAACATTTGCTGATTGTACTCTGCATGCAAATTGGGATTGTGCGAAGCAGGAGAAAGAACACCAGACTTGAACCCAGCAGAGAATCTGCACCCAGCTCGGACATTTTCTGAGAACCTCAGGCAAGCGCTTGGTTCTCTCTAGTTTGTTTCTTTGTGTCTAAAATAAATAATTATAAGAGTATAAAAATACTGAGCACTATAACGGGCTTACAGTGTACCAGACCTTTTTAAAGAGTTTTACATGCACTTTATTGTATTTTATAAACTTATTTGATTCTATTTGGTAGGTATCACTAACATCTCCATTTCAGAATGAGGCAAGGAAGACTTACAGAGGTTAAGAAACATGCACAAGGCTGCATAATTAATAAGCAGCAGTAATTAGGATTTGAACTGTGGAAATAAATGAAAACCACCCAAATGAGAATGAGCACAGGTTATTTATTCAGAACTTGCTATAACAAGGAGTCAGCCACCATCACTTATATGTGCAATTGGCAGAGACTCAAAGGCTGGCAGGGGAGTTGGAAAACTTAATAAGACAAAATGCAAAGGCTTCAGGTATTCTCTGATGGGAGGCTGTGGGTGTCCTAACACTTGAGGTGGGCTAACTAGAAATGGGGTATCGTATATGATTGGTCAGATGAGCATATTTGGCTTTCTCTGCTCAGTGCTAAGTTGGAAGAAGAGGCAAAAATTGAAGAAGCTGGCAGTTATTGATCAAGTCCTGACTAGAGCCAATTGCTACAGAGGTTGGGGTTTGGCTTCCTGGTGTAGCTGCTGCTGGGTGTGGGTCAGATTTCTACTTTCATATATTGTCAGACCACTGTATATCAGTATATTCAGTCTCTCAGATCCAAGGAATTTTTACATCAAAACTCACTCTATAAATCATACCCTATATTTCATAAAAGAATATATATTCATCCAAATCATAAACCCTGAATATGACATTATAAAATTAGTATAATTGTTCAGAACATTCAACTAAATATTTAAGAAAAGATAAGTACAAACTATTTTTCATAGGCATATATATTTTTTTTCTTTTAGCTTAGGAAAACAAACATAAAGAGTTGAAGGTAGAATTTGAAGGAAAAGAACAATGTGGGCAAATTATGCTCATAGTTCCAGCCATGAAGTCTTTGAAGAAGTTATGGCTGTAGAAAGGAGTCTCAACCTCGAATGGCTCCAGAGGCCAAACGAGAAGTACTAATGAATGAAGCAAGCATGTGATAAGGAAGTAGAGAGTGAAAGGTACAGAACATCCATCAAAAAGCTTTGTTCTTATTGGGCTTCAGTCATACAGGACCACAGCAAAGTGTGGCAGGAGATTTAGATTTTTATATGGAAGCTTTTGATTTTGAAATGTGACAACTAGTTATTTTATAAGCAAAATAAAGCATATCCAAAATAGACAAACAGACTAAGCTTGACAGTAACCAAATAAACCATGTCTGTGAGTCTCATGGAGCCCATATGAACCATTGCCTAGAAAAACCACCAATATGAACCATTGCCTAGAAAAACACTCCAGATTGCTCAGAGGGGACTTACAGGCAGCTCCCCCTTTACCAATGCTGGGCTAAGCAGGCTACCTAAGCTCTTCCCTTCCCCAAGTATCCAATTTCCTCTGCATCTCCAGAGCTGTAACAGGACCAGAAGATGGGAATCAACATATGTTCTTTCACATAAACTTCACAGCCACTCAGTAAGCCAGGTATTATTAAGCCTTCAGGCATTCATGAAACCAGAGACAGAATGCAAACAACCGTACCAGAGGATATGAAAATAACTGTTCACTGATGTGCAGAGGGAATATGCAGGAAAGAAACAATCAGTGTATACTGAAGTTGATTACTTTCCCCTCCAAGGTGGGGAGCTTGGTGGAAGCTCTTCAAAGAAAGTGACTTGAACTGGTAAATTTAGGGCTTGCCTCAGGTTACAAGACTGGAAATGAACGAGAATTTGTTTATATGTTACCATCAAATGTTAACATTCTTAGCAAAAAGCTTTAATTGAACTTACACAGAGTTCTCCCAAAATATTCATGTATTTCACATAAACTCTTTCCTTAGTCCAGAGGCTGAGAATACCCATTTTGAATAACTGGCATCTTAAATGGATGACTTTCCAATTTGAGAGCCTATTGCCTTTGACACTCTTTTGTTTCAGTACTGACTCCATGGACAGGCAGAAGTTTGCATGCAGGTAAGGCAGAAATCTACTTGTTTTAGAAACCAAAGTGACCAGCCCATTTTCCCTTTAAGAAAACAGAGGCTTATCATTTCTATTTGCTACCTTGTTGTATCTGAGTCTCCATGCAGGTGAGTTATGATTTAATCCCCCCCCCAAACCCTCATAATCAGGTAAGTACATAATGCAGATTAAGCATTATGGTCCCTGAGAAAATAAACCCAAGACAAAGATCAGCATACAATGCATCAGTTCCCCAGGCATTCAGCAGAAAATGAGCATGTATTGACCAATGAGTGGAATAATAGCTTTGTTGACAATGTCAGTGGAGGTGTTCAATCTCCAGGCAGAAGAGGTGGAGAAACAAAGAGAGGGAGACAAAGAACAGCCTGTCTCTGCTCTCCACTTCTCTACCAGTTCTCCCAACACACGGGTGCACAATTTCTAGAAAACTGTCATATTATTTTGAAAGTTAGACCTTTGTAGCCCACTTTCTTTAAAAAGTTCAGGTCACAGTTCAAAGAACTTAAAATATGACCATTTAACAATGCAGAAGTGGGAATAAGGCAAAGAAAGAAACTGCAGATCACAAGAGAATCATAAGGTAGAAGGAGAGTTTCTGCTCATTATTGAAGAAACTATTTCTAAACAGGGGGAATGAAGAATTCTTCATTCATAGGATAATAATGACACCGTTTAAGAATGTTAAGGGCATACTGCAGATCAATCACTCTAAGCAACAGTCTGCTATGCCATATTGTTCCAGCTTATTTCTTCTTTACTAATTGTTGGTATTTACATGAATTAATGAAACAAAATGGGCTCCTATTTGGATTACATGCATATACTGATGCTTATCCTATGACACCACACATTTGCTTCCATTACAAATGCTTTCATAGTGTGGAATGAATCTTATCTATGAACCTTATGCATAAATATGGTAGAAATATAAGCTGTTTGTGGAGAATTAGAAATAGAAGGAAAATGAATGTTTCACCTAGCAAAGCTATGAGATTAATATACAGAATGAAATTGACAGTTCTCTATAACATCAAAGCCAATGAACCCAGTGAATACTGTCTCTGGGCTATCTTGTAGTAGATTTTTATGGAATGTGTTGTAGGGGAGAATAATTTGCCACCCCAAAATGTGTCTCTTTGGCACGTGGCATTATTTTAGGTTGATTGATTTTAAGAAACAGAAGAGTCAAGAAGTTTTCTTTTATACTCCCTACTCCTATCCCACTCAACTGCCTAAAGGAATTTAGATACAGGACCTGTTCCAGGAAGGGAGCTCTCAGCATAGATAACTAGAGTATAATAGGAACCAGGTGTGATAGATAGGGAGGAACCTAGGGAAGTCTGTTTGCCAATATTCCTCCCTAGGTCCCACTGTTTCTGTATTGCCCACCAAGCATCTTGTTTACCAAACACTCTTTGTCATCTTCCTATGAATTGTCTTCCTTCCCTTTGAGGGAAGACCCTGCCCCCTTTTCCTTAGCTCTGGATGCTAGGTAAGCATCAAGCATCAAGCCACTGCCTGTGAGCCTCACATTCTCATGGAGTCCTTATACACATGTAATTAAATTTAGTTTCTCCTGTTAATCTATTTCATGTCTATTTAAGTCTTAGACCAGTCACAAGAACACTGATGGGTACAGTAAAACATTTTCTCCCCAACAGTGTCATGCTTGTTGTTTTCTACAACACACACACACACACACACACACACACACACACCACTGCATAAATAAATATATATATAGTTATATATATATATATATACACATATATATAGTTTTGTATATATATAGTTTTGTATATATATAGTTTTGTATATATATAGTTTTGTATATATATAGTTTTATATATATATATATAGTTTTATATATATATATATATATATATATATATATATATATATATATAAAACCTCAATTAAAAGTTTACATAAGTTGGTTGTGTGGCATTAAAAAAAAATGGCCAGCAATTTCACATAAGTTTTGTAAAGAAGTGAAACACAAACAAAATCTAGATGGCTGACTAAACTCACACCACAAACAATGAGGTTTAGGCAGAGAGAATGCTAAAAAAGCAGATAGCTGTATAAAAGATTAGCATCCTATTTATACAATAGTGGCAATAACAGCCATTGAGTTTTCAAGGGCAGCAATTCTTTAGCTAAAAATGACTGAATAGAATGGAAATCTTAGCTACCATTTGTGGAATAGCTCTAAATGAAGTAAAGCTTGTCTTTGGGTGAGTGGGGTGTGTGTGCCTGTGGGGGTTGGGTAGATAGTCTACAACTTTCTCTACGGGGCTCCCCTCTTCCACCCTTAAGGATACACAGCCAAGGAGTTTGGGAGTTGGTAAACACATGTAGCAGGTTACCACGATTTAACAGAGGTGAGCCAGGTAAGCACAAAGCCCTTTGTGAACAGAGATTATTGGAGAGAGTTCTCTTTTTGCCACATAACAAGAGATGTGGCATTCAGAGCTCCTGAATCAGTGTGTGTCTGTGGCAAGGAAGGAGGAGTTAATTCATCCTAAAAAAATTCTCCAGGTCAAGGAAGAGGAGGGAAAATAAAAGGTGAGTTGGAATGACACAATGACACAGTCTATTCTCCACCAGGGAATGAGTGGTTGACATTGCCAAAGCCCTATTGTGTCCAGACACACTCTGTTATTACCGTTCTGCTATCAATGCCAACATAGCAATTCTGAACACTTTATGTCGCATCCTGATTTGCCCTGCGGGGTGTAAGCTGCTGATATCCAGTCATTTTGAGACCGTGAAAAACAAAACAATTGCGTTTGCTACCTGGGAGATGGAAAGCAATGCATACTAGCTCTGCTACCTTCTGAAGCTCTCTTCAGCAGTGTACCGATGTAGCTGGAAGTAATTGAACCAGAATCTCAGTGTAAAATAAACCCCCTGCAATCTTTAATACCAATAGGTCTTTATCAAAGGAAATAAAAGCAAGAATGAGGTAAACAGAACATCAGGGAAATTTGCTTCACCCGTTAGGTCTGGAACTGCCAAGGAGAAATGAACAGTCTTCCATGCAGGATTGGGACAGCATTTGAGAAAACAAGGAGTGAATATGAATCAAGACTGCATTCTTTCCCGGCTCTTTTATTCTTACCCTCTGTGGAAATCATCTGGCACATTTTCATCACTTTCTTTTTATTGAGTTTTATAAAATAAATGATTCGAGAGCAGCAATCAATTATAGTCTACCGATGAGTATAATTCAGAGAAAGAGCTCCTGTTTGCTAGAGGTAATAGCAGTAAACACTGCTGTCCATAACGTATTACCCTTAAAATGCCAGACAGTTGTGTTGTTGTTGTTTTTCTTTTATTGGCTCCCATGGCTATACAGAACCATTACAGGAATCAACCTCCAGGAGCCACAAGGCAACAAAGTGTCTTAGGCTACTGGGGACAGTCTGTGTAAGGAGACAGCATAGTCCCAGCAGCTGATAAAACATACATGATGTTGCACCTACATGCAACAGCACAGAGGTAGCACCTCACAAGTATCACACTGTGCAAATTGGTAGTGATTGAGTACTTTATAGAAGATGTATTGAGTTTCCTTGTATAACTGCTCTTGAATATCAGTCTTCTGTCCTTCCTTTTCTTCCATCATTTTCTTAGACTTTTTTTTTCCTTCCTTTCTCCCATATTTCCAGGATTTCCTGCCTTTTCTTTTCTATTTGTTCTTTCCTGACTTTATTCCTTCCCATTTGCCCCTATCATGTTTCTCTCTTAAATATCTTTCATGAGGGTATTATGGGCTACACACAGTGTACAATTAAATATTACACATGTTTGTAATGCCTGGGTGGCTCGGTTGGTTAAGTGTCTGACTGTTCATTCCCTCTCATATCATGATCTCATGGTTCGTGAGATCTAGCCTTGCATGGGGCTCCATGCTGTCAACACAGAACCTACTTGGGATTCTCTCTCTCCCTCTCTTTCTGCTCATTCTCTGCTCTCCCAAAATAAATAAACATTTAAAAAATATATTACACGTGTTTTCCATACATGAAGAACTCAATCATATGGTTAAGAGTAAAGAACAAAATTTTTAAAGTTTTTTTTAAATCCAAGTTAGTTAACATATAGCATAATAATGGTTTCAGAAGTAGAATTTAGTGATTCATCACTTACATAAAACACCTAGTGCTTATCCCAACAAGTGCCCTCTTAATGCCCATCATCCATTTAGTTCATCCCTGCCTCCCACCTTCCTTCCAGCAGCCCTCAGTTTGTTCTCTGTATTTAAGAGTCTCTTATGGTTTGCCTCCCTCTCTGTTTTTATCTTATATTTCCCTCCCTTCTCCTATGTTCACCTGTTTTGTTTTTTAAATTCCACATATCAGTGAAATCATATGCTATTTATCTTTCTCTGACTTAATTTGCTTAGCATAATACACTCTAGTTCCATCCATGTTGCTGCAAATGGTAAGATTTCATTCTTTTTGATCTCTGAGAAGTATTCCATTTGATGGATGGATACAGATATATATCTATAGATAGATAGATACATACATACATACATATATATATAGATAGATATAGATATAGATATAAATATAGATAATCACAAGAGGAAAGAACAATATTTTAAGTGAAACTTATGAAGGAAATAATCCACTCTGCTGGTGATCAGGCAGGTCATTATGAGATACCATGAAGAGGGGGGATTTTTGCATAGGTTGGCTCCATTTATTTATTTAATCATCCAATAAATCTATTCAGCCTAATTTGATTGCCTACTTTCACTTTTTCCATAGCACTTATCTCCCTCACATGTTCACATATTTTTATGTGTTTATTGTCTGCCTCTGTCAGAAAAGAAGTCTGAGGAAGGCAGAGACCTCATTGCTTTTGATTGCTACTGTGTCAACAGTGCTAGTTTGTAAAATATGGAATAGAGGGATGAGAGATAAAAGCCTGAGTGAAAAAGGAGCACCTCTGGGTTCGGTTCCTAGTGCTGCTCTCAGAAATTACCACAAATTGAGTGACTTAAAAAAATTACTGGGGCGCTTGGGTGGCTCATGGTTTGTGAGTTCCAGCCCCATGTCGGGCTCTGTGCTGACAGCTCAGAGCATGGAACCTGCTTCGGAGTCTGTGTCTTCCTCTCTCTCTCTCTCTGGCCCTCGCCCCTCCTCTCTCTTTCAAAATGAAATAAACATTAACATTTGAAATATATACATTATCTCACAGTTCTAGACGTCAGAAACGAAAATGGGTCTCATGGGGCTAAAGTCACCATGTTGGCAGAGCTGCCTTGCTTTTTGGAAGCTCTAAGGGAAAATACATGTTGTGGCCTTTTCAGCTTCTAGAGGCTTCTCACATTCTTGGCTCAAGCTTCCCTTCAATCTTCAAGACCAGCAATTGCATCCCTCTGGCCTCTATTTCCCTCATATTTTCTTCACTGATGCCCCATATGTTTCACTTACAAAGATGTTTGTGATTTCATTGGACCCACTTGGATAATTCACAGTAATCTCCCCTTCTCAAGGCCCTTAATCATACCTTCAATGTCCCATTTTCCATGCAAGGCAATATATTCAGAGGTTCCAGGGATTGGAAAGTGGATATGTTTGGGATTATTATTCTGCCATAACCCCATTATATTTCCTCTATTTTTATCCAAATTCACCTCTTTCAACTATTTCCTTTCCTTCAAACATTCTAAGGAATGGAGCAGATTTCTACCCTTTACTGACCTTCATTTCTGTATCTCTTTCTCAAGGACACATGGAAAAGATTCCAAATATCTGTATGAATCAACAAACTCCAAGAAGCCATGTTTTTCCAGACTAAGATAAATACAGAAATAAACCTGATGATTCTTTAACTTCGTATTGTCTCTCTCTGTCCCATGGTTCCAAATATTAGAATTAGAATATTGAAAAGAGCAGTAAATTTAAAGTTAAAAGATTTGTGTTTTAGTTTTTATTTTCCTTAGTATGATATTGAGAGGCTAAGAGAAAAATTACCAGGTGTACTCACAACCGCAAAGAAAAGATCTTTCCCCTCTCCCCGCCTTTCCCGAAACCAGCCAGGGCGCCCCCCGGTGGTAGTCTGACATAAAGGCGGGAACCAATCGAGTTCTGCTGAATGGTTTGAAATAAAGGTGGGAACCAATCGAGTTCTGCTGAGCGTTCAAATTTAAATGTTAACCAACAACAGCTCTGTAACCTCTAAAAAAATCCCTAACTTGTTTGTGCCTGTCTTTATAGACAGGCTGTAAGAAGCTGTAAGATCCTCGCTCGGGGCCTCTTAGCGTCACCGGCAACGAGTGCACGGAGGACCGGGTTCGACCCTGCAATAAACGACCCTTGCCGCTTGGCTTTGACTCTGGACTCTGGTGGTTTGTTTTCGGGGGGGGGTCTCTCGAATCGGGGCATATCAATTTTTGGGAAAGTAACTGGAGCTCTCAAGTCTCAATTCTCATCCACAAAGATGAGGGAGCATAAGGCAAGCTGATAGGCTGCCAACATCCCCTCCCCAACCAGGTGGGATATGTGTGATATTCCTCTGGCACTCCTGGCTGCCCAAGAACAAAGGAAAGGGGAAAACAAATGGTTAACTGATAGAGATCATAGTCCTTTAGGACCTAAGTCTCCATCACCTCTCCATAGTGATGTGGGAAACAAAGGCAGAAGGAAAAGGCAGATAGAACTAAATTTCCTTATAACCTGCAGCCCATGGACAAATACTTGAGGCTGACAGAGTAAAATGTTTCTACAGGAACTCCCTACTGTCTTAATGCTAATGCTTTGCTAGAGGGAAAAACAACCTTCGCTTGACAATAGCTACTCCTCCAGTATCACGTGAGTCTTCTTTAGCATATGAAAACCTCACTAGAAACTTCCCCTGGACTTTACCATCCCCAGCCCCATAGTATATAACCAGTCTCTCCTCACAGGTCCCTGGGCAGCTTTTCCTGCCCAAGGGTCCTGTCCCTGTGCTTCAATAAAATCACCTTTTTGCACCAAAGAGATCTTCAATAATTCTTTCTTGGTCATCAGCTCCAGACCCCATGAACCTCATTGTCACCCCCCACCAAAATCCTTATCACATAATGTGAAAAAAATAGTATCAGTCCTATATACCTTACATATGAAACACTGGTTCATTGATGTAACACTCAGTTTGGACTGGTATAAGAAAAATAGCAGAGACTGCCTGTGTTAACACACATTTATTTGTCAGTGTTCTGGAGGCTAGGAAGTCTAAGATCAAGCACCAGCAGATTTGCTGTCTGGTGAGACCTGCTTTCCAATTCTTCTACTGCACATGACAGAAAGCAAGACCTGTCTTGGGTCTCTCTTTTAAGGGCACTGATGCCATTTATAAAGGCTCCATTCTCATGACCTAATCATTTCCCAAAGGTCTCATCCCAAATACCATTGCACTGGGGGTCAGGTTCTACCATTAAATTTGGGGGAAGGAAGACACAAGTATTCAGTCTATAGCATTTGGGCTCCTCATTCCTTTATTTATTCAATGAATATATGTATGTGTGTGGCAAATGCTTTGGTAGAACAGAGATGAGTAAAACATTGTCTAAAATGGAGTGACTGCAGGTTCAGCAAAGACTTCATGAAAGAAAAACATTGAAGTCTTAGGAAGTATGGTGAGCATCACAGGGCAGATTGGACTAAGAAGGAGAGTGGTTATTTTTAGATTCAAATAAATTGATGTAGATGGAAATGCTTTTCAACTTTTTTCAAACTACAAAGCATGATTTGGGTATAAATTGCTATTATCTTCTAACTAAGGGACATGTAATTCTCTAATAACATTACATTTCTATGTTGGAAAAAAAATAATAGAAAAAATTTGGTAATACTAAAAGAAACTAGAGAGAAAAAAATCCCAGGCAATCTGGAGACTGAAATGACTGTTAATGATGATACTATATATTTTTTTCTAATTCTCTGACTATATTTTACACCTATGGATCACACTTGAATACTGTTTTTATTTTTCAGTAGTTTAGAGTGAGCATTTTCCCTTTAAATATTTTTAGGAATGTCATTTTAATAACTACATTATATTCTATTATATGAACATAGAATTAAATATAACCATTCTCCTGCTTTGACCTTAGTTATTTCCCCTTTTCTTGCTATTATTAAAAAGTCATTGTAATACTCTTGAACATCAATCTTTGTCCATATCTGTGATATGTAAAGGCTGTATACATAACGATGTATCTAAGAGTAGCCAAACAGGGGTGCCTGAATGGCTCAGTTGGTTGAGCCTCCAACTTGGGCTCAGGTAACGATCTTGTGGTTTGCAGGTTTGAGCCCTGCATTGGGGTCACTGCTGTCAGCATAGAGCCTGCTTCAGATCCTCTGTCCCCTTCTCTCCCCGCCCCTCCCCTACTAGTGCTCTCTCTCCCTCAAAAATAAATAAACATTTAAAAAAAGAATATCAAAACCAATGAACATTCTAAAAATTGTTTCTTCATACAGTTGTGCAGTACAGTACAAGGGAATACTTTCACTTCATTTTCCCCCAGCATTTATTATTATTTCAGAAGCTTTGCTCTTTTGATAGTTACAAAATATTATTTCATTAGTATAATTTGCATTTCCCATATTCACACTGAGGTTGAACTTCCTTAATATGCTTATTTCTTACTTTTATGTGTTTTCTATACTCTCAGTTCCTTGCTTTTGGAGAAGAATCTAGTCTGGTGAGAAAAGAGAACCAAGGAGAACATCTCTTCTTTTTATTCTTCCCCTTGTTCAAATCCTGACCAACCTGCCTCACCTAATGACCCCTCTTCTCCCACACAGACCTTATTTTCAAGAGGAGAATGGAAAAAGGGAGAGGAGGAAAAAGAAGAGAGAGGGAATATTCCTGGAAAGAAGGAAGGGGGAATTAAATAAAGTAATACCAAAGGCAGCTTTTCATGGGTGATTCTCCTCCAATCCACCCCTCCATCCACTTTCACCCCACCAGAACATACAATACCTCAGCAGATAGAATGAAATGAAAGCCCTGGTTTCCCTAACCTAACTGCATTTATTACAACTATCTGATTTCTGAACAACTGTAAGGTACTTGCAAGAGGATATTGCACTAAAGAATTGTAGGAAATATACAGTAAATTGTCTTCATTCTCTCCACAGTCATAGATAGATTAAAAAATTGCCCAGAAAGGGATTAGTAATTAAAGATGTCAAATCATCTCTGGTAGAAAACACCAAATGGCTAAACAAAAATTGACTGAGGTTAGCAGAAAAAGTGCCCCTGTAAGGTACAGAATACCTACTAAATTTTTTTAGACTTTGAAATTGAAAGAGAACTTAAAGTTCACTTTATCCAACCTATTCATTATGAAGGGCCAGAAAGTTGGAGAGGTCCTATAATTTGTTCAAAGCACATAGCAAGTAAATAAAGGAAGTTGGAATCCAATCCAATTTAGAACAATTTTTCCCAATACCATGCTGCCTCTGATTTAAGGGAAATAGAAATATGATGGGATCTTTACAAATATATCTATTTAGTGTCTGAGAGATACCTCTACAATTAATTTATTCCAATAACAATACAATTATGTGTCAGGTGTTAGTGATGCAGTAAAGACAAACACACACACACACACACACACACACACACACACACACAGGCTATCTACATGAAGGTTATTCTAAGGAATATTCATGGAGTTAATATAGCCCGATAAATAATCCAAATATTTTAGTCTGTAGGATACTTATACCCTATCTGCCAAAAATACCTGCTACAAAGATAATCTTATTGAGATGTCTAAGAATAAAGACTCCTCCATTAAATATACATAAAGAGAAAGGATTTTTAATAATTTAGTTTGAAAGTCTTTAAAAAATTTTTAGTTTATAAAAATAAGCTTTTTTAAGCAAAATGCATTTTTGTTAAAATGGCTTTAAAATTCAGAGAAGTATCCAATATTTCCTATTGGATGCCCTCCATGGTATTCTTTAAGCAGCCATTTTTCCCATGTGAAGTTAACAGGAGGGGTGCTTTTTGAATGTTTCAATTTCTGGGAGATGATTGAATGTCTTAGATGACTGAAGATAACTTAGCTTAGACTTACAGCTTGTGTCTAATGCCAAACAGATTAAACCTCAAGAAATCCCTCAAGCCATCCGCTTTCCTGTCATGTTATTTTGTTTAAACATGAGACAGCCTTTGGATATTCCATGGTTGGGAAAACATCAATTATAGAAACACACATTGGCTTTTATTGTTGTTTTCCTTTTATTGTAATTTTTACTTACCTTCCTACTTGCATATAATGTGTAAAATAAGAATGTTTGAAAAGGTAAAATCTTAGAATCCCATAGCACAAATTATGGAAATGTCAAAAAATCTCAATCTTTCCATTAATATTAACAAGGTACATTTATATATCAATCTTAAGTTTGCAGTATAATTACACATTATACCCTATTTAGTTTGAAAGTCTTTAAAAAATTTTTAGTTTATAAAAATAAGCTTTTTTAAGCAAAATGCATTTTTGTTAAAATGGAGAGGTCTAAAATGGAGATATTAGTCCTACGTTAGGACGAATGAAATATGATACAGGAAGATTAAGTTACTTCCCCAAGATTAAAAAGTAGGCAAAGGACAGAATTAGTACTTTAATTGTCTTGGGAATCCAACTGAAGCGAGCTTGCTGCCAATGCAAGGATCTGTATACTGAATTCATTTAGATTAGTAGTTTTGTCACTTAATTTGATAACCTTTTACACAAAGTACAATTAATTTTAGAAAAAGCCACTGAATAGAAAACAAAATGCATACTATTTTTGTGTATCCATCCATTTATTGGCATTCATGTATCCGTGACAAACTCAAATCACTGACATTGCTCTGCCCAGCTCATCCCCCCCACGCAACAAACTTTGAGAATACTTAGTTTTCCCTCAAAAGGGACACCATATTGTTTTTTAGCCTTTACATTATAAATTTTTCACGATATGATCAAGAAAATATAAATCATGTGGCTTCACCTCCCCATAAAAGTGTCTAATTAAGATTAAACTTGTCTCTGTGGTAAATGTAAAATGATTTAATTATAATCAAAATGATCTCAATTGAATAGCTTCTGTTTCAAAGAGTCACTCTCCCAGTGCTAAGAAGCTCATTAAATTCAATTTGCAGTAATGTACTGCTGTCATGTTTCCTTTCTGAACCACAGTATTATAGTAAAGTTCTTTGATTATTTCCCTGTAGGGCAGCATTAATGTGACACACCATGTAAAAGAAAAGCTTAAAAGAGACTCAAAGATGCACTACCTTTTCTCTTCTCAATTGATGTTAATGTTGAGCAGCATGAAAAATATGCCACAGTTTCTGTAGCCTGTCCAATGAATGCAGAAAAAGTAGCAGAAAAATAATGTTATTGTTTTTCCTGAAAGTCTAAAGACTTGAGTCTGCACTTAAGTGACTGCAAACATGTGGGCATTTCCAAACAATGTAGATGATGCATTTTGGTTTGGGTTTTTATGTTTTGATAGGCATAGATTTTTCATGTGGGTATGAACATTAAGGTGTTATTGCTCTTTTCAAGAAAGTTTACTCTCCTGGAAATGTGGAATTGGAGTTTTCAAGATGAAAAATCCTCCTCAATCTAAAATTATTCAGTATTGCCAAGTCTGTATAAAGGAGTCACTGCATGAAATAATTTGTTATTTGGCTGAATCAAATAGAGACTTTAAAAATAATTTTTTTTCTTTTTAAATGTAAAATGTTTTCTGGTTCATCTCATCACAAAAAAATATGTACTAAAACTTGAGGGTTTGAAGTAACTAATCCACGACTAAATATAAATCACTTAAGGGATGCTGGATAAAATAACTATATAATAGGAACAGAAAATTGGTAAAAATTATACACCCCAATTTTTTTTTTAAATTTTTTTTTTTCAACGTTTATTTATTTTTGGGACAGAGAGAGACAGAGCATGAACGGGGGAGGGGCAGACAGAGAGGGAGACACAGAATCGGAAACAGGCTCCAGGCTCTGAGCCATCAGCCCAGAGCCCGACGCGGGGCTCGAACTCCCGGACTGCGAGATCGTGACCTGGCTGAAGTCGGACGCTTAACCGACTGCGCCACCCAGGCGCCCCACCCCAATTTTTTTAAGTTTATTTTTTTAGTAATCTCTACCCCCAACATAGGGCTCAAAACCATGACCCCAAGATCAAGAGTTAGTATGCTATTCTGACTGAGCCAGCTAGGTGCCCCAATACAAACAAATCTTTTTAAAAATGTAATCTATTTCAATAGTCAGACCTAAAATTACAAAGGTGCCAAATTTGTTTAGTAAAACATGTTGCCATCACTTAAAGCATGTCAAAGAAAGAAAGGTTAATATGCAGGTGGGAATTTTGGTAGCTGTTGAGATCCACACAAATAGATATATATCCAGGTTATCATTTTATTGTTTTGGTTAGTCTGTCAAACAACAATATCAAGATAAAAATAAAATATAAAATAAACATAGATGCTTCTAGCTAGCACCAAAAAATATGCTTCTTTGGTTAGCTTCCAATGAATCAATTAATTCAATTAAATAATCAGTATAGATATTGCCTGAAGAACAAGATGTCTTACCAAACTTAGAAACTTATCTTAATTTTTGAAGACAGCTTGGCTACTTTTCTTTCCTTCCGTCTTTACCTCCTTCTTTCCATTTTTCTTTTCCCCCTTTTCTTCTTCTCTTTTTGAAAATTGCTAATGTTTGGGGTGCTTGGATGGCTCAGTTGGGTAAGCATCTGACTCTAGATTTCTGCTGAGGTCATGATCTCTCCATTCATGGGTTTGAGCCCCACATTCGAGCTGCCAGTGCGCAGCCTGCTTGGGACCCTTTCTCTCCCTCTCTCTGCCCCTCCCCGCCTCATGCTAGCTCTCGCTCTCTCAAAACAAAAGAATAAACATTAAAAAATTAAACAAAAAATTGCTAATGTTTGTTTTTAATTATACAAATTATGTAAAAAAAAATCATCTCCAGAAAGATTGGACACATTCATCCTTTTGCAATAGCAAGATGTTGTTCATTTTCCCACATCTTCATTAATACAATTTAGTCTTAATCAAGCTTGTTGGTGAAAAATTAAGTTTTGTTGTTAATTTAGTTTTCATTTGTTTGATTAGTAGTGAAGTTGAACATATTTTATATGTTAAAATCCCAGGGATATCTGCTGCTTTTCGTTTGTGCTCTATTCTTATTATTTGCCTGTTGGTATCTTGTTCTGTGGGAATATTCCTTTCTTTCTCCTCAACAATTAAGTTCTAACTCTAATAAAAACATTCATTACTTGTCATATTTATAATGTAAATATTTTCTCCCACCTTGTCAGTGAACTACCTTTTGATGAAAAATATTTTCTCTCATTGTGAAAATTCTCAACTCACATGAATATGATTATCCTCACCATAGTTTAAACTTCTTGAGGGTGTGAAATACATCTTATTCAATTTTAGAGTTCATATAGAGTTCAGCATATTGTCTTATAGGTAATAGACAGCCGAACTGTTGAAATGAATTACTGTCTTTTAAAAATACCATCCTTGGTCCTTCCATCCCACTTTCGGAAGATACAGTTCATAACTGGCTACCCCTATTCCTCATTACTTAGTGCCTAGTATTGTAGCCAGATTATTAAAGGCATTTGAATATTGATTGAACTGCATTTAAAATTTTAATTCTACATAATACAGACTCCACTTGCTAAACCTGCATATGTAGCATCCAATAAGGGCTATCCATCACTATATACTTCTGATTATTTTTGTGTGCATCTCATTTTACCTCTATATTAATATTCTTGCCATTTTCTAATATTCCACAATGGAGTCAAAGAGATTTTTCAAGAGCTCATAACATTTAATAAAACAGAAAAATATTTCTAACACAACCTACATAAAATAATAGATGATACATATTAAACATTCACTATATGACAAGCTCTTTACAGCCCTAACTCATTTAATCTTCTCAATCATCCCCATTCAGAAGATGAAGAAACTGAAGCACAGATGATTAAGTGATTTATTCAAGAGTACAAAACTAGCAGGTTACAGAACTGGGCTTCGAACTTGAGTCAGGCTCTAGATTTTGTGCACTTCACTTACCTCCAAGCTATACTGAAAAGATAGAGGCAGAAAGACAGATATATAGATATAGATATGATTTTCTCATCTATGAAACAGAGACAATACCCACAGAGGTTCCATAAAGATTAAATGAATACACGTAAATATTCTTTTTCTAGTTTCTGCCACGGTAAATGCTATGTGATGGTTGTTGCTATTGTAATTATTATTATTATTATTACTTTAGTATCATAGCAGTATCTATTGTTACAGAAACTGGTCTGGATCACCCAGTGGAAGAACCAAGCAACACTTGGAGATCTTGGAAGGCAGGAGGTTTATTTCACACCGGTGGGCTAAGAGGAGATCACTCTCCAGAGGTCTAGAGTCCCTAGCACAAGCATGGGGGACAATTCATCGTCTGTTACTTCCTCATTAGCAGTAATTTGGCGTGCAGGCATGGCAAGCAGGGTAGGAAGAAGAACATGGAAGGGGAATCTTCAGGCGGGGACTGGAATTCCCCTATCAGTCCTGTCAGCCATCTAATAACATGATTTTCCCCTATTGTTCCCCCCTTTGGTGCCCCTTTAAACAGTTCTAGGCTGTATTAGAGGGCATCAACTTCATTTATTATGGGCTGGTCCTTTCCCTTAGTTCCCTAACTTTGGTTGTGACTATTCCCAGATGGTTTATAAAGTAACAGCATTCTTCTCCAAGGAAGATGCAGGTGCCCCCTTTCTCAGCAGTGAAGAGGTCAAGTGCCCATCTGTTCTGGAGGTCAACTCCTGTCAGGGAACTTATTTGGCTCTGCAAGGACACTAGGGTCACTCATTCCATGTCTTCATTAAGTTCTCAGGAAAGTTTATGTTATAGTCCCACAGAACAACCTATGCCTCCTACGCCAGTCCCTTTCCCATGGCTATTCCTGCCCCTAGGAGGACCTGCGGCAACACCACTCATTTAGCCTGGGCCTTAGGGCTGAAGGTTTACAAACGGGGCCCAGATTAGAGGCAAGCAATACCAAAAAAACATCCTACCCATAAGAGGAACATGAATGAGAACAGGAATCTCTCGCTGTTTCTCCAGTTTTCTGGGGCAACCTCTGCCAATCTGATGGCAAGGAGTAAGGACAGTCTATTTATTTTATTGGACCCATGATTCCTTAAGCTTCTGCTGTGTGCGGACCAGCCAGCTTCCAGGGTGTGGCTGGAGCAGGGCTGAAGATCATAAAAATCCAGAACTTGCTGGAAGGTCACTTTGAGAGGGTTGGTGGGACTTGGGTCAGTCTTCCAAGTCTGGGGCTCCTCAGAATTGGCCCTCTTGACTCTGAGTGGTGGGCCCATGGAATGATGTCTGTGACCTTAAAGGCAGTAGGAGTGGTCAGAATAATGGTATGAGGGCCAGTCCACTGTGGTTTGAGAGGGTGTTTTTTCCAATCTTTCATCCAGACTGAGTCCCCTGGTGAGAAGGGGTATACAGGGGATCCTAAAAAGATTGCGGCCTTCTTAGCATATGAGTTATCTTTGTAACTCATTTAGGGTGGTAGCTCCTAAAGCTTGAAATTGTTCTCTTATCCCCTATTTGGTGTAGGTTCCCTGGGGGGGCTCCCTAGACATGGAGGGGGCCTCCCATATATATTCATTCAAAAGGGGAGAAACCCTGAGTTCTTGGTGTGCAACAGACATGCAGGAGGGCCAGGGGCAACAGGTCCGGCCATGGGAGGTCTGTTTCCTGACAGAACTTGGCTAAGTTTCCCTTGAGGGTGCGATTCATCTACTCTACTTTCCCTCAGCTTTGAGGCCAGTAAACTTTGTATAATGTCCGCCACAAATGCAGGCCTGTTATCACTGTGGATTGTAGCCAGTAAGTCAAACCGGGGGACAATTTCTTTCAGAAGTACTTTACGTACTTCCCAGGTCTGTTCCATCCTGGTTGGGAAGGCCTCAACCCATCCAGAGTGTGTACAGAATACCATTAAAGTGTTCAGCTTGGCTGGACATCTGCTGGGCAGCTCACAAATACTGTGTCACCTTGGAACAGTCTTGGTTCCCCTTCTTCAGAAGGTAGGAAAATTGCTGGGTTCAGCATCCTTACTGTTGCAAGAGTGACTCCTGGATTTTGGCAGAGGAGCCCCTAGTATTGGGCTAAGCGAGAGTTGGAGAAGAAGCGGTGTCCCTGAGTGCTCATGAGAGATAAGACGGCATAGGGGACTTTAACATGAAGTTCTTGTCCCAAGGTGAGCATATCTGCATCTTTAATGAATAGAATTGTTGCCACTAATGGCCTAAGACACGGTGGCCATCCTGCCTCTTCTGTCCAGACAGGGGGTTCTCTATCCGGCCCTACTAAGAGATTATAGAGGGGTCATGCTATTGCCGAGAATCTGGGAATCCAGATTCGGCAGA
This sequence comes from Prionailurus viverrinus, assembly GCF_022837055.1. NCBI lineage: Eukaryota > Metazoa > Chordata > Mammalia > Carnivora > Felidae > Prionailurus > Prionailurus viverrinus. Next base: position 93,947,944 of record NC_062570.1, read on the forward strand.
ATCCCACAGCCCCAGGAATTCTTGTAGCCCCCTCTTAGTTTGGGGCTGGGGTAGAGAGGTGATGACCTTCTTTCTCTCTGGCCCTAGTGCTCTTTTTCCTTGGGTGAGCAGGAAGCCTAAGTATTGGACCTGCTGTTGGCAGATCTGTGCCTTTCTCCATGAGACCCAGTACCCTGAGTCCGACAGGAGTTACAGGAGGACCCTTGTGCCCTCTGTACAAATCTCTCAGGTATTGCTGGCAAGGAGGAGGTCATCCACATACTGGAGAAGGGTGCAGCATGTGGCCTCCCTTAGAAAGCTGGTGAGGTGTCCGGCCAGTGCCTCCCCAAAGGTGGTACGTGAGTTTTTAAACCCCTGTGGGAGGCACATCCAAGTCAGTTGCATCTGACACCCTGTGTCTGGTTCAGTCCATTTGAAGGCAAACAAGGGTTGGCTCTGGGGGGGCCAAGTGAAGGCAGAAGAAGGCATCTGAGGAGGGTGTACAGGTTCAGAACCATTGGGTGCAAGGACACATTCGCTTTGCTGGTAGCTCATAGGTCTTTAATTAGTTGGTACCCTCTTTCTGGCTTCTTGACTAACAAGAGTGGGATATTCCAGGATGATTGGCATTCAACCAGAATGCCTGTTCCTTTGAGTATGGTCAGGTGTTCTTGGGTGCCTGCCCTTGCCTCTGTAGGAAGGGGTACTGCCACTGTCTCTGTGGTTGAGCCCCTGGGATTAACTCTACAATGACAGGGGCCCTGTTGTGGGCAAGTCCGGGGTGGGGGGGGGGTGTGGGTGTCCTTGGCCCATACAGTGGGGAAGGCAGTCCTGAGTTTGGGAGGCCACTTGTTTGGGTCTGGGGGCAGAATAGCCTCCATTCTTGGTGTAGTTATTGCCATTATAAGGGGTTTTGGATCCAATCAGAGGCTGGCGCATCCCGTTTGCCCAAAGGTTATTTGGGTCCCCAGCTTTGAGAGTATACCCCGGCTGAGGAGAGGGGTAGGGCACTCAGGTAAGTCATGCTGTAACCGTGTGGCCCCCGAGTTCACAATGACCTCTGCATTCTGCTCATTTACACAGTTTTCTTCAATCACCATACACACTCTGACATCTTCAAATAATATCACCACCAAGACTATTTACCAATCTGCATCTCCAGCACTGGCCTGCTTCCTAAATGTACTCCCATATGGACAGCTGACTAGTATACATTTCCACTTAGATATCTTTCATATGAAAGTTTGTTAACCTTAAATTCATTATCTCTGGGCCCTACAGCTTTATGCCTGTGTGGGAAAATGTTACAAATCTGTATTTTACGATGTTATGAGACTGAGTACGTTATATATTAGCAACTCTGGGCCAAATATTTAGTATGAAAAGCTAGAATTCTATAGTTTTAGAGTAAATATAAGATTTGCAGTCTGAAAAAAAGTGAAGAAATATAAAAATTAGACATGGAAGTGTCTAATGTAGTGGCTCTCAATTTTATATCTCAGGGTATATTTGGCAATGAATAGGGACATTTTGGGTTGTCACAACCTGGGGATTGATGATGCTACTGGCATCTAGTGGGTTCAGACCCAGGATGCTACTAAACATCCTACAGTGCACAAGACAGGCCCTCGTAACAAAGAATTGACTGGCCATAAATATAATAAAACCAGATCTAACTCTAACTGCAAAGTATGGATTCAAGGAAGTGGTCAAGTAGCTAGAAATGTCCCTTTATAAACAAACAAAAATATAAAAAAATAATCTCTTAGTCTTAATCAGCAGTAAGATTAATGAAATGGTGTTTATGGTGCTGTTTCCTTCCCTGTTCGTTATTATTCAAATGTAGAATATAAGTAAAAGTGGGTAGAGAAGAGGGTTGAACAGGGGATTCCAGCAGCAAAACAAAAATGGAGCAAGTGTAAGAGATAATAAGGGGAGAAGAAAGGAGGGAGAAGGAAGTATTCTCTTTTAGTAAAGAAGGTGTTTGACAGGCTTATATGCTTTGAGAGTGGTTGAAATAATAATAGCATTTAACCCATTAGAGACAAAACATATAATTTAAATCAAATTCCAAATTTAACAGCCAAATAAGGAAAAAACAAGACCTACCTGATTTGTGGTTTAGAGTATTTATTTCATTCAAGCCTGGAGATGAACTGAGTCTAAATTAAGCAATGACTAAGGACAGTTAATAATCTATTTTTGCTATATTTTTGTTGACAATTATAAGTTTTAGGGATTCATTATACCTGTTTGATAAAGAGCTTAAACCTTTAGAGAATAACTATATACAAAATCTATCTGATATTTAAGTTCCCATTTGTATTTTTTATACTTATATCGAGGAATTTCAGTAAGAGACTTGCAGGGTGAAAAATCTACAAAGAAACAAGGAACAGACTAAATTTCTTCAACATGACCTCAGACTCATGTCTGAGTCTTTGATTTATCTGCTCTAATTAAGTAATCACAGTGTACAACTCTTCCTAAAATCTCATCTCTAACCAGGTTGGGCTTTGGTCTAATATCTGGCAATTCTGCACATCAATTGTAGTGGCTATAAAGTATAGCAGTGTCGAGAAAGAAAACTGGAAAACAGACCCTGGTGGTTTCCAACTGAATAATAATCTCTCTGGGCCTCAATTTCCTCAACTGAAAATTAGACATATTAGTAATTCCTATATTAGGGGGTTGTTTGAGGATAAAATAATACATGTCAGGTGCTTTAGGCTACTGGCTGGTACACTGTAGATGCTCAGTTAATGTTAGTTACTGTTTCTCATAATATTATTATATATAATTTCCAAAAGGGAATTGCATCATTTTAAGAACTGAAATGTATCTAATCCTTTCTATAAGTATATGCCTATACATGTGTGCATCCATATATTATAGATAATCATTCCATCATTATATTTTAAAGACCATTAACTTCTAACTTTTTTAAAAAATATATTTATTTTGAGAAAGAGAGAGAGAGAGATCAAGTGCATGAAAGGCAGAGAGAGAGGTAGAAAGAGAAAATCTCAAGCAGGTTCCACACTGTTAGCATGGAGCTGGATGTGGGGCTCGAATTCACAAACCATGAGATCATGACCTGAGCCAAAACCAAGAATCAGCCGTTTAACCAACTAAGCCACCCATGTGCCACATGACCATTAACTTTTAGACTAGCCCTATAGACTGTTCATGTATTTCATCATGATAGGTTCTGACTGAATATTTCTAAACAAGTGCTAAAACATAAAGTCCATTCTTTAGAAATTAAAGTGTTTTACTCAAAAGAAAACACATGTTAAATACACTTTAAAATATGATCTTTAAATGTTATAGGAGTCAAGAGTATTAATGTAAACATGTTTGTATGTCTACACACACTCGTGCGTGTGTGTGTGTGTGTGTGTGTGTGTGTGTATGAATAATGAAGTGCCTTTATCCACCCATGTACATATATGATTCATACCTCATAACAACCCAGTTTGGTAAGTTCCACAGTACTCCTGTTTTAGTGATGAGAAAGTCAAGATAAAATAATTTGCCCAAGGTGCCAAAATTATTCAGTTGATTTAAAGTTGGAATCTCAGATTTGTTTAACAGCTATATCCATGAACTTAATTTATTTCTATTTATATCCAAAATGGGGCCTATCGCACCTTCTCATTACCGATCAAATTTTGGTATTATAAAACATTTTATAAACTGAAAATTGGTTATTAGAAATAATAGTGTGGGTTATGATAGAGAGACCATTTTATAGAAGTAACAGTCTAAGCATTTATAAGGAATATGTTGAATTTTTGTAAACAGAGATTAAGATTGCATTTATGTGTTATTTTATGGATATAAAAAAGAATGTTTTGCTGAACATTTTACTTTTGGATTAGTTTGGTTGATGCGATGTAGACATGACCTGAATAAAGAACTATGGAAATCTGTGTGAAGGAAAGAAAATAAAATTTGTGGACATAGAGACTTTTAAAAAAATAATAATAATTCAGATTTTATCAAGGATAGTAACTGAAAATGTTCTCCCCTTTGAGTAAAATCATGAAAGTAAGAACTGTCCTTAATGTTTTTTAATTTATAAGTTGGAAACATAAATGCATGTCCTAATGAGAAACCTAAGATAGAATAACAGATTAATCACATTAGGAGAAACTTGCCCTTTGCATTTCCTTGCTCCTGGGAACTTAAATGCTGAATTTTAATGTTGCATTAACATTTGCAATAAAAGTTAAAACCCTAAAAGTAAAATGCAAACTTCCTTGCAGAGTAATGTGGTAATTGTACAAAATAACTACACCTAATAACTCAGGAGGGCTAAAGGGAAGGATAAATTGTTGCCACTTAAAATTTTGAAGGAATTTCCAAGGAGGTTTGATGAAGTTACTGACTTAATTAAACTTTGTCACAATATCAAAGAAAAATGTTGTGTATTTGTCTTGCTTTATTTAATAGACATCTTCTGAAAAGGCATGTATCTCAAGCTCTTATAAATATTTCCTTGGTTGCTAACATTATTATCTTGGATGTATCGTATCTTCGTTTTGGTTCCACTAACAATTTGATTTTTGTTTAACACTTCGATTTTCACTTATTGGATTTTGCAAGCGTCCCATAGCTAACACATAGGTACAATCCATATGTAGGAGGCTTTAAAAAAGGTAAAAGTTAGGGGCGCCTGGGTGGCGCAGTCGGTTAAGCGTCCGACTTCAGCCAGGTCACGATCTCGCGGTCCGGGAGTTCGAGCCCCGCGTCGGGCTCTGGGCTGATGATGGCTCAGAGCCTGGAGCCTGTTTCCGATTCTGTGTCTCCCTCTCTCTCTGCCCCTCCCCCGTTCATGCTCTGGCTCTCTCTGTCCCAAAAATAAATAAATGTCGAAAAAAAAAATTAAAAAAAAAAATAAAAAAGGTAAAAGTCAAAACCAGGTGCTACAAAATGCTTTTGAAAGAAGTTTTAAACCTGAGCTTTTGCAGCCAAAGCTACGTGTGGGGATAAGAATGAGAAACAATGAAACAAAAAAAGGAATTTTTGAATAACTGGCACGGCTCTTTTAAAATACCACTTAACCCCCAAAATATTATCTTTCTGCTGAACCCAGGACTGACTTTCTAAACACCTTCCAAGGAAGCAGAGAAATAGTTTTCACACAAAGCTATTCCTAGAAAAAATTCACAGGTAGACAATATTTATAGGAATGTTTCATTTTGTCAATATCCGACCTGTTTAATTAATGATCACCTCTTCTAAAAATTTACCAATACAGCGATGGGCCAGTGTGGAAAATTAAAGCAAACATTATATGGAAGGAAGGGGAAACATAGCAAAACTGGACACCATCTCACGGCTCCCTTAAAAGAGAGATTCTGGTTGTCTCACAAATTCACTAACATCATACATGTTGCGAGTATTTGATATATTTGAAAATGATTAATGAAAAAAGTGAAAGCATTCTATCCTGAATCATGATTCGTTCAATGGGACCTTTTGCTATTTCTTCTATATACCTGATCTAATAAATCCCTCTGGTATTGTTGAGGGAAATTGTTCTTAAGTGGATCACTAAGAATTTTTGCAATTCTGCTATTTATTTGGAACTTGGACAGAACAAATAAGCATACTCTTTCAAAGATTCAGATCTAAAGGGTTATTCCCAATACTTTCCTCTGGGAATGCTGTCAAACCCCTCTTACACATTTGTTGGGCAATCAGTTAGCTGGAAACCCCAATGGAGTTAAGTCTAATATGCCAGGGTTAGAAGCGCACATCTGCCATTTTGTAGCTATAGACATTCCTACATGTTACATGAGCACTCTGAATTAGTTTCCTCAACTCTAAAATGAAAATACTAACACCAATTTAAAAGCAGAGGAAATGTGGGGTGCCTGGGTGGCTCAGTCGGTTAAGTGTCTGACTGCAGCTCAGGTCATAATCTCATGGTTCGTGAGTCCGAGCCTGGCATCTGGCTCTGTGCTGACAGCTCAGAGCCTGAAGCCTGCTTCAGATTCTGTCTCTCTCTCTTGCTGCCCTTCCCCCACTTGTGCTCTGTCTCCCTCTGTCTCTCAAAAATGAATGTTAATTTTTTTTTTAAGGCTGGAAAGGGGATAAAGGAAGAAAGGATGAAACATATAACATGTGAAGAATTTTTACAAAGAAGTCATTCTTTTATAGGCATTATTTTGAAACCAGAATCTGAATTAGACATGTAAAAATATAAACCTAATTTTCTGGTGCTCCTACTCCCTGATTTAAATCTATCTTTAAATACATTTGTATTTAAAACCCAAAGACTTTTTTATTTGGTAATAATATGTAGATTTACTATAATTTGTTTCCAAAAACAAAAACGACAACAAAAAAGGAGACTAAAGAAAATAGTCTCCAAGATTGTTCTTGATCATTCTCATGTCCTAGTATTGTTCTTCTTCAGTCCCCTCTCTATTGAACAGGGCTGACCTGAGTAACTAGTCAAATACTGTGGAAGTGACAGAGTATAGCTTCATGGCTCCTTCATAAAAGTCATGCAAGTTTTCACCTTGCTCTCTCCTGGATTAATTGCTCTGGGGAAGCCAGACACCATATAGCAAGGACAGTTACACAGCCCTACATTAAGAGTCATGTGATAAAGATCTATGGTGGCCAACAGCCAGCACCAATTTGCAGGTCATGTGAGCAAGCCACCATGGTAACAAATCTCGTACCTCTACTCATGCATTGAGGTGACTTCACCTGGCAACATTGTGACTGCAATCTCACTGAGAATCTTGAGCCAGAACCATCCACCTCCACCACTCCCATATCCCTGATCATAATATTATGTGAGAAAAATAATGTTGACTTTTATTATGACACTATGTTTTGGAGTGGTTTCTTATGCAGTTAAAGATATCTAATAAAGATTTACCCCTGCACCTGATAATAAAACCAGTGTTATTTTGTTCTTAAATGTCTAGCAGCAACCAACACTGGCTCAGAACGGAAGTACCATTCAACTGAGCCCACACCACTTTAACAAAGCACAAAAATGGGTGTTAAATAAATGGTTGTTTTAAATCAATAGTCTGGGGTTGTTAGTGACACAGCAAGAGTCAAATGATATGTATCATCTGTGTTGTCATCTGAGGATATCATACTTCCTCTTCTGGGACTTGCCAAGCTGAGCCTCAAGTGTTTATAGAAGAGCAAATAATGCAAATGATCCAAACACTGCCCAACAGAACAAATTGATGGGAGAGGCACTGAGATCCATAATTAATATAAAACTGTACTAACTCAGAAGGTGTGGTACCAGGAGAAGAATATAACAATTGACCCATGAAATAGAATAGAGAGATCAGAAACTGATATGCGTTTATGAGAAAATTTGATTTATTATGGCTGAGCTGGTAGTTTTCATGGGGAATAATTTGAATTTTTAATGGAGGTTTCTGGAAAAATTTTATTCATATGGAAACAATGATACTCTGTCTCTATCTTATACTATAGAAAAATCAATTCCATATAGACTCAGAGATTGATATTTGACAGACAAACTTCAAAATGTTTAGAGGATATCATAGAATAATGCTTTTATGACCATGATAAGGAAAGCATTTCTTAGCAACACACACATGCATATACAAAGCACGAACCATGTAGGAGAAGGTGGATAAACTCAACTGTATTAAAATAAGAATGATCTATTTATTTAAAAAAACTAGCAAAAGAGTGAAAAAAAATGAGCCACAGATTGAGATAAGGAGCATATACTACTTTCCAAAACTCTTTTCCAAAATATGTAAAGAGCTCTATAATTTTTTATAATGAAATAAACTCCAAGTAGAAAAAAAAAATGGACAAAAATATTGTATGGGCTCTTCACAAGTAAGGGAAACCAAATAGTCAATAATCTTAAAAAATAGTGTTTACTTGTTAGTAATAAGGGAATATACTTCATAACCAAAATAAGATGCCATTTGAATTCATCAGATTAGCAGATTATAGATAAAGAAGAAATTAGATGATACCAAATATTGGCAAGTATAGAGCAGTGATAACAATGCCATAGAAGCCCAAATATCCATAGTCTGATGAACGGCTAAAAAAGAAGTGGATAAGAAATGGATAAAGTGTACACACACACACACACACACACACTATGGAATACTACTCGGCAATGAAAAAGAATGAAATCATGGCATTTGCAACAACGTGGACGGAACTAGAGGGTATTATGCTAAGAGAAATAAGTCATTCAGAGAAAGATATCATATGATTTCACTCATATGTGGAATCTGAGAAACTCAACAGATGAACATAGGGAAAGGGAAGGAAAAATAGAAAACAGAGAAATGGAAGGTTAATGAGGGGGAGGAAAAGGGGAGGACGGATTAAATGAGTGATGGGCATTAAGGAGGGCACTTTTGGGGATGAGCACCGAGTGTCATACATAACGGATGAATCACTGGGTTCTACTTCTAAAGCCAAGACTACACTGTATGCTAACTAACTTGAATTTAAATTTGGGGCACCTGGGTGGCTTGGTCAGTTAAGCGTCCGACACGGCTCAGGTCATGATCTCACCATCCGTGAGTTTGAGCCCCGCGTCGGGCTCTGTGCTGACCCCTCAGAGCCTGCAGCCTGTTTCAGATTCTATGTCTCCCTCTCTCTCTGCCCCTCCCCTGTTCATGCTCTGTCTCTCTCTGTCTCAAAAATAAATAAACGTTAAAAAAAAAATAAAAAATAAATTAAAACAAGAATGTTTCTAGATAATTGTAATCACCTAGAACTATTGAATGTGCACCTACCACATGATTCAGCGAATGCACTCCTAAATCAGTAATCAAAAACTCTCCTGCATGAGCACTGGTGTCATTGATGAAAATGTTCATAAGCACAGTGTGTAGTGGCAAGAATTGAAAATGTCACAAATATATCAAAAATAGAATACAATCATATACAGTAGGGAAAATAAATAAATTGCAACAATACAATATACATGTATTTCAGTCACGTTATAGTGAATTAAAAGAACAAGTCTCAGAAGAAATCACATACTGTTGACACTTGAGCAACACAAGAGTCAGAGGCCATGACCCCAGTTTAGTCAAAAATGTGCAGGTAACATCTGATTCCCCCAAAACTTAACTACTAATAGCCTACTGTTGTCCAGAAGATTTACTGATAACATAAAGTCCATGAACACGTATTTTGTATGTTATCTGTACCATGTACTGTATTCTTGAAATAAAGTAAGCTAATGAAAAGAAAATGGTATTAAGAAAACCATAGGGAAGAGGAAATACATACACAGTTCAGAGCTGTATGTATCAAAAAAATCATGTATAAATGGACCCACACAGTTCACACCTGTGCTATTCAGGGTCAATGGTAGTATACGTCTATTTTTATAAATATAAAAAACATGCAAAACATCCAAATGACATCCAAATATATGTGATAACACCTTAAAAAAACAAGAGAAGGAATGATAAATACAAAGTTGAGAACATCAGTTTTCTATGTGGGAAAATGATGTGGATGGACTAAGGAAAGGCCCTTATAGCACTCAGTAGTAGATACATGAGCTTCTTTAGTACTGTTATTCTTCATATCTTACACATGTTATAAATATTTTTTATGTCTAGTTGATGCTAAAATATCACGATTAATTTAAAAAAGAAAAATCTAAGTCATCAGTTTTCTTATTGGACTTGATCATCAAGGAAGCTATTTTCCATGCCAGTGATTCTTACTGCAGGTCCTATAAAAGCACTGTGTTTCACATTTGTGCCTCTGGGCAGGGGGTCATAGCAGATGTTTGCTATGAGCTGAAGGGAAACTGGATGCATGCCAAGAGCAGTGCTTATGACATTGCTCCCACCCTGGCAGAGACATTAAAGTCAGCATATAAAGAAAAGCAGTAATGTGCTGTATCCAAGAGGTCATGGATTCCTGAAAATCTCAACACCACCCTCCATAACAGCCTTAAAGCCATATTGGAAAAAAAAAACATTCGTCCTCTGCCCATCTCTTCCTGAGAATTTGCCAAATCCATTAACCTTTTTATTCTAAAGGGAATGATTCCCCTATAGATCCAGAGAGCCAAGAAGGAGATTGTGACAGGTGGTGGTGGTGAATTTCTGTTTATAGAGTTGTAGGGAGGTGACCAATAGAATAAGAATGAGGATCTGGGATGCTTGGCTGTGCCTACCAATAGGGAGGCAGAAACCTGCTTGAGTAAACTCAAAGTTGAAGGTTGCTGCCAATCATGCTGAAAAATGAACCATTATCTGGCCCTTTTCCTGCAGGGCTGACCCTTCTGGCAGCTTTGTTCTGACCCTGGAAGATTCAAACTCATTCACAGTCTGTATGTTCTGATCACAGGCATCACCAGGTTCTCTGTAGTCTTCCACAGGTTTACAAATTTATAAACTACTTGGCATTAGTAGAAACTTGACACTCAGTGGGCACAAATCCTTCCATTGTTTGTCTTCCTGGATTATTTACCAGTCATAAGAACAGAACCATGAACTTCTGCCTTACATCAGAATTTTTAATTACTTTAAAATTTATGGGCTTTTTCTTTTCATCTTTTTCAAGAAAACCAAGGCCCTAAGTGGTTAACAATTTTTAAGTTTGTTCATACCAAATAAAACCAGAGCTAGAAGTCAATCTCAGGTCTTCTGAAGTCTTTTGAAGTCCCAGAGCTTCAAACCTTTTCCATTATATCCCAAAGAGTCTTGAAAACACATGCTTGATGAAGAAGTCTGAAGAAGGGGAAAATTATACCTTCTTTTGGTACTGACATACACTCCATGATTGAAATGTTGGAAAGTGATTTTTTTGAGTCAATATTAGATGTCAATCACTGTGTTACATACTTTCATACACATTGCCCATTTTTCTTTTCAACCATCTGATATGATGATGTTGATGATGGTGATGACGACCAAGATGATGACGATGATGATGGCAGTGATGCTATGTTACTGTTGTTGCCATTTAACAGATCAGGCTCTGACAGGACAACAACAACTAAACTGCAGAGGTATTTTTAAGCCAAAATCTGTCTAAATACAGCATCCAATTGCTATGAAAACACATGGCTTCCAAGTCATGTAAGATATGGAGATATGTACTATATTTCTGAGAATGCAAAGGTGATTTACATATATATCAAAATATAGATCAAAATCACAAAATTTACATACATATCAAAATTACTATAACTGATAGGGAACAGGCAGAGATTTAACATTCTGGATGCCTATGTGCAAGTATGTGTGAGTATCTGTTAAATGTACTGTAGCTAGGCAATTCCTACGTTCAGATTAGGCAAAAGAGGATCTGCATAGAGATCTATACATTCCCAATTTTCTGTATTCTTCAGACACCATGGAAGACGTGGTGGATTCCTGTGTAGTCATTTCTCAAGAATTTCAAATACACTGGTATGTGTACATGGGATGGGGAGTGGTTCTCAGGAGCGATTTTGTTCTCAAGGGGACATTTGGCAGTGTGTGGAGACATTTATAGTTGTCACAGCTAAGGAGGTGCCACAGGAAACTTATGTACAGAAGCCAGGGGTGCTGCTAAACCTCTTACAATGTACAAAGGCAGCCTTCCATAACAAATTATGACCCATCCCCAAATGTCAAAAGTGTTCAGGCTGAGAAACCTTGGGGCCTGGGGCAAACAACAGATAGAAGCAAAGTGCCAAGATTTGACCATTAGTAAAAGTACTAAAAACCTTCTAACCACTGCTTACTTATCCACTAGCTGGGTGTCCAAAGAGAATTGCTGAAAGCAAGGGTACAGCTCTTTTAATATTAGAGAACATTTAAGTCACCTGCCAACTATGTATTTCCAAGCAATGAAAGACTCCAACTAACCAACATGGAAAATAGCACCATAAATAATATTAGTACATAAAGTTATTTATAATATAATTTTCATTATTTAACTAAAAAAAGACATATTCAGAAACTTCTGGAAGAAGTCACATTAGCAAAGATACTGTTTATTTTTAAATAAGGGTGTTCATCAACATGGCTGCGGCCATCCCTAACTTTCTTTTATTCTTATGAGGCTAAGGAGAGCGACTGGACATTGAGCAGCCACTGGAGAGAGAAAGAATATATTCCTTTCCTACCCTCTCATTTATTTTCCTCCCCTTGCTCTAAGCTTTGCATTAATAAAGCATAGAAGGAAGAAGAAACCAGGACTAAAGATATGTGAATGCATCTTCCTTCCCATATAAAACCTATAATTTTCTGAAATTTTCAGAAATGCGTTACTTCTTTTCCCTTTTGACTGGCTGTGTTGAAATTCACAGAAACCAACAAAAGACATCATGAAGTCTCCAGCATGAATCATTTATTTGGACAAAATAGGGAGGCTATTTAAAAAAAAGGGGGCGCAGTAATTCCTTCTTGCTGTCAAAAGATAAAGGCTTACAATTTCCTGCTGAAATGTGTACAATACCTTGTAAATTGTGAACATGTAATCATCTTTTGAAAAAGAGGAGAAAAACATCAATTGGCAACATTTTGCCATAGAAGTGAATACATTACTTCAAACCATAAATATTTTTAATTCTAGTCTTCTAAGGGGAGAAGATAAAGGTCAATTGTTCAGTACCAGACAATTAAAGGTTTAGTTAAAGTCAACTAAAAAGGTGAGGAAAGTTAGAAAAGTGACCATAATAAAACTAGTCTTTTCTCAAGTAAACTTTTGGACCCATTAGATCTTAGAGTCATACCTAACTTTATTAATGTTAGGTCTGTAATATTCCAAAGAGGCACAGAATGAGTAATTCAATTCCGTCTGTCCTGAACATTACTGAAGAAAACAAAGCTTCTTTTGGGTGGTGACAGTTCTACTGCTGAGAATATACCAAGACTGACTGCAGTAATTACAGTAAGCAAAATTATGTTTGTCCATGCAAACTGCCATGTTTCTATATTGTTCCCCATCCACCAACAGAGAATTATAAAGGAACATTTGCAGTAAGAAATTATATTGGTGCAATGTCATTTGGGAATCGTTATCACCCTTTAAGCTACAATTGTTGGTGTACTGGCAGGTTTTATGGATACTCTGTGTCCTTTAAAATCTTTCCCTGTAACAATCCTATTCAATAGACAATCCTATTGAAACTGGCTGGTGAGAACATATTTAGATTGAAACGGGGAGGAGAATTCCTTTTTAAAGACAAACATCTCCCTTTCTATAATTGGGTGGAAAACAGCATGATTTCAATCTAGTTAATTTCTAGGGTTCTGAGGCAATATTGGGAAGTGGGTGGTTTGCTCTTGGTGAATCCCACCTCTCATTTCAGCTCTGTCCTTTCTACCCTCTGACTCGCTTACCTCTGCTTTGATGCTTGCATTGGACCCATTCTCACAAAACCCACTTTTCTTTTCCCCTTTCCCACCTTCATCTCCTTCTCTCTTTAGTTATGGGGGGGGGGTATTTTCACATCTAATCACACACAAGATGACACACTGTGATAACAGAATCTAGGCTCTCTTCATTAGACCACAGTCTTATAAAGAGAACCTCCGTTAGGGGCACCTGGGTGACTCAGTCGGTTAAGCCTCTGCCTCTTGGTTTCAGCTCAGGTCATGATCTCATCGTTTATGGGTTTGAGCCCTGCATCAGCCTCTATGCACACAGTGTGGAGCCTGCTTGGGATTTTCTCTCTCTCTTCCTCCGTTCCTTCCTCCCTCCCTCCCTCTCTCTCTGTCTCTCTGTCTCTCTCTCAAAATAAATAAATAAACCTTAAAAAATAAATGAAGATAACCTCCATTTGCTCCTTTCATACTCAGACAAGCTTCCTTTATTTCATTCTTAGGAAAACCAAGTTCAAACTATCAGAAAGGATAGTGGCCATGGCTTGCCAAAACTCTCAAGGAGATCAAAGAATGACAAAAGCAAGACAGCTCTGGTTTGATTCCTATCACAGAGACATCATTATCTTCTGAAAAAAAATAGTTGAAAAGTTAATAGACTTGATTCTTGCCTTCAGGTTACTTAAGAGACATAAATTCATAAAAAGACAATAGTATAAGAGAATGCCTAAGGGGCCAAGTGAAACATAGAAATTATATAAAGTAGAGGACCAGACAAGGAGAGAGTGCATAGCCCTGGAAAATCAAGGATCACTTATCTTCACCTTCTGGGTAGCTGAAATTTGCTTATGACCTTTGTTTAGGGCAAAGGAAGTAAGAATCTTATGTCATTTGATAGAGATCTCAGAACAGCACAGGATTAGAATCTGCCCATTTTCCCCCCAAAAGAATAGCTCAATCATGAAGACTAAGCCTCATGTTTAATTCATAAAATAAAATCTCTATGATTTATAGTATGATATATAGGTGCTATTCATGAGTAGAGGAGCATAATCATATTTTCATGGGTGATATCTCAAGTGATGCAAGGGGGATTCATTTCCGTTCAAATTAAAAGAATTTAAATCTGCAGCTCCTTCTGCATGAAAGGGACACTTGGCCATAGGAGATGAGACTATTAATTATAGCAAGAGAGGGATCTGAACCTCTATAAAGGGAATTCATTTCTCTCTGTAGTCACATTCAGTGAAGAAGCCATAGGATGCTGTTTTCCATAAAGATCTTCAGGGTGTGATTCAAAAATGTTTAAGAAATCATTCACTTGGTTGGGGTTTCAAGAGCAGTTGATATTACCTGACTCTTGAACCTAAGTCAGGTTGCTTAAGAGACATAAGTTCATAAAAAGATAGCAGTACAAGAGAATGCCTAAGGGGCCAAGAGAATCGTGGAAATCATATAAAACAGGGGGTTCAGACAAGGGAGAGAGGGCATGGCACTGAGACAGCCTCAATTGTTTTCTTTCCTCAGTCATGCCATTGTGGCCACATAGGAAGCACGGTTATGCAAATGAGCCACAGTGGCTGAAGGGGTCATTATTGGTCACCAACAAAAGAGGTCCGTATAAGGAAGTAAGGAAGTTTGAAACACCAATAACATCATTACTAAAATTGACCTCTCTAGGGAGAATGGCAGAAGAAATGAGGAAACCCTGGTTAGATTAGTGTGTGTTTCTATACATGTTTTTACCTCTATAGAAAATTCATAGTAGCTATTTCTAGAGAGTTTATACAAAATGTACGTGTGTGGGTGCAAGGAAGAATTCGGAGTTATATTTTGTTGTTGTTGTTGTTGTTGTTGTTGTTAATTATGTGCCCTTTGCATTATTTGGTAGTCATGTACACATATTACTTCTGAAATTAAAAAAAAAAACAGGTTTAAAAGCATGCTCAATTGACTTTAATTATTCTTGACATATTTTCATCCAAGTCAATGTATCTTAACACAAACTGACATTTGTTTTAATATCTAATGCTGGATAAATATTGTATAGATTCATTAGGCCCAAATGGAAGCATCAAGGACTAAGGATGATTCAGAAGATGCTAAATAACTGGCTGTCCAGTGTCAAGACAGGAGTAACACTTAGGTGGTATTTTTTATCCCTTCCCATGTTTCTGTGAAAACAAAACAAAACAAAACAAAACAAAACAAAACAAAACAAAACTCAGTCCAGACCTTTTCTGATTCCTATTCTGGCCTAGTAACCATCACTTCAGGTTGATATTCCTGATATTGCCCAGACTGCATATTTTCTGTTTCTGGCCTTGTGTGATGTAGTATAATGTACCAGAATGATCCTTCCACAAAGCCTGTACTCAAAAGCCTGCATTCTATCCTCCCTACTGCTTGCCTGGTCTCTGGCCAATGCTTAAGGTCTGGTAATGTTCTCTCTGAAATATCATAGCCCCTCCTCTCTGCAAATCCACTGGCACTATCTCCTGGACTTTTCAAAACTCCTTTCTCTGAGGTTCTTCCTGACCATCTCATCGCTGTATGGCTAGACCTCCGTTTATGATCATTTATCAGTAGCTAAATCCCATGCTTTCAATCCATTCTATAATGAATTCATCCTATGATAAATCTGGTACATTACAGGTATGGTGGAAGGGGCACTGGCTTCTGAGTCCAACCAAACTGGTTATTTCCTGGCTCCCCCACTTTCTAATTGTGGAAACTGTGGATGATTTAACTCCCTTGAACTCTGATTTCCTTATCAGTAAAATGAACAAAACTATACATCAAGTTGGAAGGTTGGCCCAAATACCACAGTAAAGTTTTTCTCTTTGCTGTCTTCCAAAAGGATAAAACCATATAGTTTCTCTACTTACTGTCCTTTAACAACTTCTACTATACTGAAAGAAAGAAAAAGAAAGGAAGAAAGAAAGAAAGAAAGAAAGAGAGAGAGAGAAAGAAAAAGAGAGAGAAAGAAAGAAAGAAAGAAAGAAAGAAAGAAAGAAAGGGAGGGGAAGACAGAGAGAGAGAGAGAGAGAGAGAGAGAGAGAGAGAGAGAGAGAGAGAAGTAGAAAATGTACAGTCTCCAAAGTTCTGAAGACTGCTTCTCCAACCTCCCTTTACTCCATCCTTCCCATCATACCACCTGCTATAATTACTGGTTTTGGAATATTCTATTTTTCTCTTTGCTCTTCCATGAGGACTTCATCTCATCCTCCAAATCTCAGTTTTAATAGCACTAACTTGGGTGGCGCAGTCGGTTAAGCGTCCAACTTCAGCCAGGTCATGATCTCGCGGTCCGTGAGTTCGAGCCCCGCGTCAGGCTCTGGGCTGATGGCTCGGAGCCTGGAGCCTGTTTCCGATTCTGTGTCTCCCTCTCTCTCTGCCCCTCCCCCGTTCATGCTCTGGCTCTCTCTGTCCCAAAAATAAAATAAAAAAACGTTGAAAAAAAAAAATTTAATAGCACTAACCTGATTGTTCTAATAGTTCATTTTTGTCATTAATATAATTATACCACTGTGTGTATATATATATATATATATATATATATATATACAAAATCTAAATTTATAATTATAAACTAATTTATTGTTTTCCATTTTGCTCTGTCTTCCTAACCAGACTCTAAGCAACTTCTATGTCTTCCTCCCCACCCCCCCACCCCAACAATATGTACTCAGGATCAATGTTTATTTTACAAAAGAATCAAAGGATAATGAGAATACTTTAGAAGGGGATTATGTTGCCTAATCCAAGCAATACATATATAAAACACCACAATGAGATATTATAAGATGTCTACCCTATGAACAATTTAATAATGATCCTTCAGTTATCTGGGGACTTGGTTATTAAACAGAGAAAAAGAGAAAGGGCAGGGATAGACAGAGAGATGCTGGAAATTACTGTAGTCTATTTTCTACTTTAGTGGAAATTTAATTTAGAAAATTTTGGCAACTGCAGGTACTGTAATGTCAAAAAATCAAGGAGTATCTCTTCCACCACTTTCTCTTCTGTTACTTAGCCACCACAGAAACCCAAATATTATGCATAAAATGGTATCACAAAATAGTCTTGAGGAAGAAAGAAATGATGAATATATTTCCATAGAAATATAGATTTACATGAATCTGGAAATAATAAAGACTAGGAAAAGCATATAAACCAGTTCTCATCATTTTTTTTAGGTAAACACACCTAAAGAAAATACATGATGAATAAATTCACCCAGAAAATTAACAAAAGTCAGTAATACAGGGACCCACTTTTCCTCATTTTTAGTCCACTGTTTCCTTTGTGCACCACAGCAGACCTACACAGATTTTGTTACTTGATTTCAGACTTTGTAATAATATTTGAAAGATGAAATTAATCTGATTTAGGCTATGAATTATTGTAAAGATTTTAATCCCTCTGGACACCCGAGAGTTGGCTTCAGACTAACTGCCTTCATTTACATGTGTCACAATCTCTACCTAAAGTGAATAAAATAATTTCTGATTAATACTGTTTATTTTTCACTCAACTTACCACATCATTCTTTTTCTTTATCTCTTTGCCTTCTATGCATCTCTTTCATCTTCTTTGCATGTGAAAAATATATCGGTCAAAATTGAAAACAAAACACAACAAAATTTCTTCCATTATAATCTGCTAGAGACAGAACAGCTTTGAATGCTAAAATCAAAGTTTAAGATGAGGAACCACAATACCGGGGAAGAAAATAATGTCTCATTAATGGGCCACCATAAACCAGAATAAACACCTTTTTTTTTTTAACTGATTGAAAAGAGCTTCATTACTCTTGAATGGATCTTTCTTCTGACAATTACAACTAAATCTTGTTTGCATTCCTTTTATGAAAAAATTCTTCCAACAAATCAAGCAATCAGTCTTCTACCCTAGAAATACCTTTTTTCTATGAAAAGCAAAACAATAAAATGCAATACAAAAATTGAATACTTACTTTCACTAAAAGTCCTTATACTTAGATTTCTTCTGTTAAAAATTATATAAATAATTATATATCAAGTTATATATAAATTAAATATATAACTATATATTATTATATATTAAATAGATAGATATAAATATATATAGAGATAGAGATGATATAGATATTCTTACAGTTAAAGTTTGAGTAAAACTTTGGGTCAAAAATGCTGAACAGTTTGGGCAACAACTTTCAAAAGAAAAGTATGGTGCTCACACTTTGCTGGTAGAAAAGAAATCATCTTTCAGCTAAATCACATTGTAGCTTACTCAAGAAGGTAAAATAATTGGATGAAAATCCTTCTGGAGGGTAAATTCTTGCCTCTGAAATGCAAGCCTAGGTCAAAAATCTCAAAGATTTAAATTCTGGCTTTCTTTCTGAGTGATGGTCTCTCCAGTTCATTTTCTGCTATCTGTTTTGCTAATTCAGTTTCAGTCTCCCACAAGTTAAAGTGACACCAAGTGCAAGTTAAACCAGCCATCATTGAGTTTGTTCCTGCCAGGTGCAGATACTGGGATCTGAGGGAGGTTAAAAAGCCACAGAAGGCATTCTAGAAGAAAGAGATCACACATAACGGAAGATTTGGTCTGGCTTTTGTCCTGTCCAAAGTCTGACTCCTCACTGTCACCTGCACCATCACGGTCACTACCGCCTTACCAGCACCATCACTTTCACCACAATGATTATTTGGTTTCAAATACTAGCAGGTTATTTGATGTCCTTGAGGTTAACGGTATGAAATTTTAAATGGGCATTTAAGACATCCAATTTTCAGAGTTGTTTTAAATATTAAATAAGGTTACACAAAGTACCTATCACTTTGTCTATCTCTACTACCACTGTTTATGAATTATTTTAACTATTTGTTGAGCACTTATTAGGTTAAGGCATTCTCATCCCATTAAACCCTAATCACAAAAGCTAGACACATGGTTTTCCATTTTCAAGGTTGGAACTCTGAACGGAATATCTCCCTTGCCCAAGGCTCCACAGGTACTAACAGTTGGCATGAAGATTTGAACCCGGGACTATTTGGTTCTAAAACCAGTTATGGGTACAGATTATATTATTATGTGGTATCTGTCTTATAACTATACTATGTTCAAAACTATAAAAATATTTATTAAATCTGTCCAATTTTCTCTGTTCAAGTTGATTTTATTTTAATTTAAATTGAAGTTAGTCAACATAGGGTATAATCTTGGCTTCAGAGGTAGAACCTGGTGATTCATCTCTTATATATGATACCCAGCGCTCATCCCCAAAAGTGCCTTCCTTAATGCCCACCAACCATTTAACCCACCCTTCCCTCCAGCAACCCTCAATTTGTTCTCTGCATTTAAGAGTCTCTTAAACCCTCTTTAAGAGGGTTTGCCTTCCTCTCTGTGTACATCTTATTTTTCATTCCCTTCCCCTATGTTCATCTGTTGAGTTTCTCAAATTCCACATATGAGTGAAATCATATGGTATCTGTTTCTCTGACTGATTTATTTTGCTTAGCATAATACCCTCTAGTTCCATCCATGTTGTTGCAAATGGCAAGATTTCATTCTTTTTCATCATCAAGTAGTATATACCACATACCACATTTTCTTTATGTTAAAGTTGATTTTGAAGTCAGAGTATAAAACTGAATGTACCCACTTAGCCTGCATCTCTACCCAAAGAGATACCTAGGCTTGTCTTATTAATTATGAGTTCCCTGAATCTTAAATTATCTGTTGTCTCTCATGAGGTAAATAGCTAAAGATATGACACCTATATCTCAGGCACAGCACATAAATTCCAAAATTTTTATGCCAGATTTTAGAAATCTTGGTTCTACACTGGGCCTCTCTCTTGCCCATTGAACCAGTGATAACTTTTTATTTTTTAAGTAGATCTGACCTTATAGATACTTCATCATTAAAAAGTTAAGACCTAGTCACTTCAAATGTCTACTCCCCATTCATACAGGATCCCCAGACCCCTAGAACATATAAATATTTACAAATTTATTCAGCAAATGATAAGACCCAATCTTCCTGGAGTTTATTAGAAAGAAGAATCAAGAATTAAATTAAGGTCTAGAATCTTTAACAAATTTTAAGGTAAATAAGTCACCATAGGTGGTTTGGGAGGAAGGTTGTTACTTAGAAAACAGGTATTATTATCACTTTTGGTAGTAAGAGGCCCATACATTCCATGTCATGGTATTCCTGAAAATATTATTAGGACTGATTTATTGCAATTATAGAGAAACTAAATATTTTATAAGGATGCACTACCAATGTAAAGAAAATCAGAGAATCAATTATAGCATCTATCAAAAATGATAATTTTTAAAAATATAGGGAGCTATGCAAATTAAAGAAGTTTCTGATTCTAAGAGTCTGAAGGATTAGAAATTCATCATTCTTTAATTTTTTTTTTTTTTAAAGAGAGAGACAGAGAGGGTATGTGCACACACATGAGAGCAGGGGCGGGGGCAGAGACAGAGATAGGGAATCTTAAGCAGTCTCCTTGCTCAGCATGGAGACCCATATGGGGATCAACTCATGACTGTGAGATCATGACCTGTGCTGAAATCAAGAGTCAGATGCTTAATTGACTGAGCCACCCAGGTGCCCCAGAAATTCTATCATTCCTTGTGAGCCAAAACCAAAAAACTATGACATTTGGCAGTGACTATATACAATAGAATGCTAAAGGACATTGAACTAACTTCATTCCTAGACTGTATCTCCCAGATATTCTTCAAGTTGTTTGCAGAGATTAAGAGGTCAAAGCTTTTTTGTCCTTTCTTCCCTCACCCCCAATCCTGACACACAAGTGAATAGGCAAAAATACACATTCATCCTCAAGGAAATAAATGAATTTTACCGTCAGCTACAGGGTTGGTGAATTCGCCTGTATAAGAGATTTACCAGAAACTAAACGTTAAAAATTGGCCCCTACATTAATCCCATTTCAATTAGAGAAGATTAAATACTCATTACACCCTCCAATGTCACCGAGAATTCTACTATATGGCTAAATAGGAGAAAAAAATAGGGAGCCAAAATATTCTTGGAATTAGGAAAAAAAAACCTTTCTTTTACAATCCACAAAACATCTTAAAGTCAATTTGATCATCTCTAAGGACACCCCCAAATAAACAATATAGATCAACTATTAAGTAACTAAGGCTTAGCTTAAAAAAGGTTAAGGGAAAAGGTTCAAGAAACACTGATAGTTCATAGAAGCAAGGAATATATAATTTGAAGACACAGAATAATGGACAATTATGATACAATTAATAAGTGTTCTTTCCCAAAAGTCTTTTAAAAATTAAGATAAATTTGTCTTCACAAGGAAAGAATGAATGCCTCCCTCGGTATTAAGTGGATACTAGCTGACATTTTTCTTAAGGCCAACAGCATCAGCACCCTCTATCACTAATCTTTTTACTCTTATTTAACAGCCATGTAAGTGGAATTTACTGCTGACCTTTCCAGCTGATAAAATAAAGTTAGAGCCAAGAACTCTGATAGGTTGTCCATACAATCCCATGAGTAAAGAAACAATCCAACACATTGAATCCTAAGCAATTAGTAGAAATGAGAAGAGCCAAGATTTTATAATAACACATTTGGAGTGCTGAGTAGAGGTGTATCCAAACAATACCATCAATCTTTTGCCAACCTAATTAAATCAATATGCAGGAATATATGAGCATTTCCCACTCCTTCAATACACATTATGATTCCAGTTTTACTTTTTTTTTTTTTAACATACCAAGACTTGAAGATTTCTAGATTCCACAGCATTGTCCCAAAAGTCCACTGGATGCCTCAGTAGCATCATTTTACATGGGTCAATGTCATTATAATGCAGGACCCTAGCATAAATTCAACTGGAACCAAGCCTCAAATTCCAGTGCTCTTTGTGTGCAGCCCATTTAGAATGGTAGAGTAAACATACTTATCCCTCCCTAACTTTTCTGTTTGTGCAAAGACAGTAGTCACCCTCTTATGGAGTTACTCATTAATCTATTACTTTATACTTGGTACAAAGCAAATGCTTCCATATAAACTTTGAAATACATTATGATAGGGGTGCCTGGGTGGCTCAGTTGGTTAAACGTCTGACTTCGGCTTCGTGATCTCGCGGTCCGTGAGTTCGAGCCCCGTGTCGGGCTCTGTGCTGACAGCTCAGAGCCTGGAGCCTGTTTCAGATTCTGTGTCTCCCTCTCTCTGACCCTCCCCCATTCATGCTCTGTCTCTCTCTGTCTCAAAAACAAATAAACATTAAAAAAATTTAAAAAAAAAAAAGAAATACATTATGATATGCACAAAAATCAAAATTTACGTTTGTCCTCTATTAAAATCACAAATGGAGATTAGCCTTGAAAATTCCCTAAGCAGACAAAACAAGTTTAGTCATATAAGCCTAATTTAGCTTATTTTGTAACGCTAACTTGACCTGTGTTCTTTCTTGCTTATGCCTCTGAAAATCATAAGCAAAACTTGAACTGTTTCCCAAGGTTGATATGAAGTAACTACTGATCGATTCCTTCACATTTAAGAAAATTCTAATATTATAACCACTCACTGTGAAGAATAAACAATCACTGCTTTCTTACTTTATAAACTGCTTTATAACAGGATACTCCTGAGACCCATTCCATGTTTTGGTTTAATTGCTCCTGGCTTGCAAACTGTCTTTTTGGTGTATGCACAATAAACTTTTATTAATTACTAGTTAGGTGATTCATTGGCTTTACTTCTGTTATTTCTAAACTTTGATGTTCCCAACAAAGGTTTTTTTCAAAAGGATTTTGTTAATGGTTTTTGTTCTTTAACCATATCTAAGAAATATGGTTAATATTTGGTTAATTATGGTTTTTGTTATTTAACCATATTTAAGAAAATGATCTGGTTATCATTCTTTTAAAAACTTCACTGATTACCAAATCAAATAAGGAAGGATTTCTGCTCTTCATCACAAACTTGGGCTTTATTAGCTTTCGTGATAGCCAAAGATAGAATTTAAAACTGGAATAAAGAAAGCTCTTCTCATCTAAGAGTATGGAATCTTTGTAGTTTAGAATTCCATCTGCCCTTGTTACTTCCAGCTAGAATCACCATATTTTATTTCTGACAATACATTTTGGTAAAGCAGAAAAAGACTAAAGTCATAAAGGGGCATTATCACTTCACAACGAAGGGATAAGCAGCAGGAACAGATGAAATTCAAATCAGCTGAGATCCTGTTTCCATGATAATGTATCTCTCTAGCTTTGAAATCACATCCGAATTGCTTCTGTGCTGAGTGGTTTTCAAAGTCATCTTTGAGATATCATTGAGACTTTTTAAATAGATAGCATCTAGTAGAGTTAGACCCCTCAGAAAGGAGACTTCTGCATCTGAGGGGAAGATTAGTTCTTTCCATTTCCAGGTGGATGAAAAACACAAGTAGAATGTGTTGAAATATTTTTTTTTCTTCTTCTTCAGATTCACTATAATTTTCCAATTAAGGCTTGGTTTCCTACGTAATTAAGGCAGGTTCCTTTGTCAAAAGCTACCAATCACTCTTCACCCTATCACATTTTGAACTAGAGTCTATTAAATAATGAATAGAGATGTAAGCTAGTGTCATCAAAAAGAAAGAATGAATAGCAAGTAGATGGCATATCCTAATAGATTGGGCAGTTGAAGGACTCCAGAGAAACTAAGAAAGCATTAATTTACCATCACGTGTGCCTAATTATCTTTGCAGTTGATGCTTGTAATCCTTGGAGTCAAGAGACAGTGCAGTTGTTTATCTATTAATTCATTATTTTATTGTTCTAGTACTTACGATCTCTAATTTTCTGTTCCACCCTGTGACAGTTGTCTGTCCACTGACTAGTGCTACATTGTTATACATTTGAGTGAACACCAGTTGTTTTTAATTTGGGTCTCTTTGTAATGAGGTCATATAAAAGCCATCATCATTATGAATTTTTACAATGTGTGAGTACAGAGAAGCCTGTCCCCTCCCTCATAGCCTCCTGCATATCAGCAGCAGAGCCTAATGATGCAAATAGCATATTAGCATCAGGAAAGGGGATGCAAAGTAGCTCTTAAACATTTTGTTTTGCACTGCTCATCTGAATCTATAACTTGTAAAAGTGGAAGTGGTCAAGGTCTTCAAAGTCAGTGAAGGTCCACTAGGTTCTTTGATGAGAGTACATCAAGATTAAGATATTGCTTAATTATCATTTTCAGTGTAGGAAAAGGTATATTAGGGATAGCTCCTTGTATTCAATAGGCATGTATTTATTAGTGATATCAATAACCTTAAAAATAACATCAATAATCACAACAACAGAAGTTCACATGAAATGAGTATTTTGTAAGACCACTTTACTGTTTTGCATGTATAATCTCACATAATTCTTAAAATAATTACTCTTGCAACCCCTTCTGTCTTAGTTCCCTGTTACTCTTGTGAAAAAAAAAATCACAAGCTACTGGCTTAAAAGAATACCCATTTATTATCATACAGTTCTCAAGGTCAGAGATATAAAATGTGTTTCACTGGGCTAAAATCAAGGTGCTGGCAGAGATGCTTTCCTTTCTGGAGGCTCTAGGGGAGAATCTATTTCCTTGCCTACTCTAGCTTCTAGAGGGAAAGGGCTTTCCTTTCCTTGTTGTCTCCTTCCATGTGACCTGACATAGTCACAGGATCTTGGATTATGACCTGGACATGTTTGGAGGGTCATTATCCTGCCTACCACACCCTTCAATCTCAGTGAAAATGAGATTTTCAAATAAAAACAAACAAAAGAAACTGATCACATCATTCCCTCTGATACCCTTCCCACTTTCAAACCGTTCAAGCTCCTTGTTAGTGGTAACAAAACAAAATTCTCTAACATGACCTTTAAGATCCAGCAGGGCCTAGTCCTCTCTCCCTGATTTTTCCTTATAGTCCCCTTCACTCGCTTTACTCCAGCTACATTAGCCTTGCTCTGGACCCACGACCTAACATACACATTCCTCTTTTCCAAGCCTTGGTACCTTCTGTCTTCCATCTGGAATGCCCATCCAACACAGCTTTGCATAATTAACTTCTATTTATTCTTCTGCCTATGCCAAGCATCACTTCCTCAGGGAAGCCTGCACTAACTCTAAATCTCCCTCGTTAATTAATTAAATTATTTATTAATTTCGTTATATACATATATCTCTTCTGTGCTCACCTTATGCCAGACACTCCTCTCATTGCTGGGGATACAGCAAGGAACAAAACGTATAATGCTCTGGCTTTTGTGAAGCCTATATTCTGAAGATGGGAGACAGATGATACGCAAGAAGCAAACATTCAATATGTCAGGTGGACAAAATGCTATTCAAGAAAACAAAATCAGACTAGGAGATGAGAGAAATGAGTGTAGGAGCTAGGGGCTATTGTAGTCAAAGAGGTCAGGGAGGAATTCTGTAAGGAGCTGACATTTGAGCAACAGGGGGAATGGAGAAGGGGATGGTGATTCTTTTGGATCTTCAAGGGAAGAGCATTCCAGGAACAGGAAACAGTACATGTGAAGACCCAGACAGAGATGGAGCACCTTTGACACTCTGGTCCCAGAACTCTGCTCCACTGTGACAGCAAGGGTGTTACTTTCATATTTCAGTGTTACCATTTGACTGACCTCTGTCTCTTCAACTAGACTTTAAGGTCCAGGAGACAAGATACTCTTTCTGCTCTCACTTACCATAGTAATCATACTGCTTGTCACATTGTTGACCCACATAAATGTTTGTTGGATGAACAGATAAAGGACCCTACATATGACTAAGTGTTATTCTAATTCCCAGTGGATTTATGAGGAAATTGAGGATTATAGTACTTACTAACTTTCCAAGGTCATTTAACTAATTGGTCGCAAACCATACCCTAAATCCAAGACTATCTGACACCATGGTTTATATTCTTAACCATTCTGCTCTATTATCTACTAAAATTTTTTAGAGATGCTTAATGTCCACTTTGTCTCTTAATGAGGAAAATGACTTAGAATAGATAGGACAAATATTGTTACCAGCTACAGGTACAGAGGTTCTCTATAGGAACAGAGGCATACTTACTTAGAGCCCTGGTATTCTCATAAAATGGTGAGATTAATGACCACCTCAAAGTGTGTTTAAAGAAGCAAAACATTGCAGAAGATAATAAACAGGAAAACCATATTAAAATGGTAAAATATTTCTGTGGCAAATTCCATATTACACATGGAATGGATAAGGAGTATAAAACTGCTAACATGTTCATGGTACTGATAAAAGTTTAATGGCATTACATGGAAAGTGAGTGTTTCAGTGTTCATGTGTATGCATGGCAGGTTATTTCCTTTTTCAGCTCATACCCCCATCAGGAAAGGACTCTTCCCTCTAAAAGTTAAGGTTGATTATCTTTTATTCCTGTTATGGGGGAGAACCGAGAAATAGTAGACAATCTCAAGAAATGAGGGCTGAGTGGTTTTCAACAGAGTGAACAAGAGACAGAGGAATTCAAAGAATATTTTAGAAGGAATGCAATATATTGGTATGACCATAAAATGAATAACTTTGATAGATGTTGTAACTTAAAGTGAGCCTTAAAGGATATCCAATGCTCTTGCTAAACATATGAATAAGGGCCATGATTAAGATAAGAACTGAATTAGCATGAAACAACTGGGTGGAAAGGAGAGCAGATGGTACTTTGGACAATGTAAGCTGAAAGAGGCCAGCTCACACATTCTTTAAAAGTTGCAGACACTATTTCAGAAAACATTTACAAAATTGTTTTTTAAGTTCATTTATTTATTTTGAGAGACACAGAGAGAGAGCAGGGGAGGGGCAGAGGGAATGAGAGAGAGAGGGAGAGAATCCCAAGCAGGCTCTACACTGTCAGTGCAGAGCCAGAAGTGGGGCTTGAACTCTCGAAACTGTGAGATCATGACTTGAGCCAAAAGCCAAAGTTGGATGCTCAACCAACTGAGCCACTCAGGTGCCCCTGAATACATTTTTACTAAAAGTTCCCCACAACTTTTACCAGGAAGGAAATTTAAGTTTATGTTAGAAATATAATAAATATCATTTACGTTTATGGTATATAATTTTGCTTACATTAACTCCATTTAAATTATATGTGGTTCTCATTCCACCGTGTGTAGCTTGAATCATTTTAGATTAAGCTTATTGTTGTTCTTGGAAGGAAAGTTTAATTCAGGGTATTATAAACACTGGCATTATTAATCAAAGTAAATGATTATTTAAAAATATATTTTAGTTAAGCAATTTAAAAAGGTAATATATGCATATAGTACAAAACTCAGAATTGTAGAGTGGTATAAAATGAAAAGTTCCCTTCTGATACCCTGAGCTATTCAGTTTACACCTCCAAAGCAGTTTTATCCTAAATATGTCTTTCTACAGATAATTTACATATAATTATATGTGTGGATATATATATGTGTGTTTTACTTACATATACATATGTAACATACACACATTTATGTGTATATATTGCTGACATTTTACTTTAAATTAAAAATACTTTCCTATTTGCTATCGTACAATAGGCTATATTCATTATATTTTGTGACTGTTTTATATATGTATATAAATATATATATATTTATATATATATATATATCCTGTGTGTTGATTATAAATAATTAAATTATTCAATTATCATTTGCAAGTTTTTCAGTTGATTTTCTTAGGGTTTTCACATAAACAACCTCATGATTTGTAAAAAGTGATCATTTACATGTTCTTTTTCAATTTTTATAATTCACGTATCTTTCTCAGATTTTTCTGGCTCTTATGTCAAGACTATGTTAAACGCCATTGTTGATAAAGGACACACTAGCTTAATCCTGACTCTAATATATATATATATATATATATATATATATATATATATATGTTATATATTTTTTTTTTATGTTGATTTTTGAGACAGAGACAAAGTGTGAGTGGAGGAGGGGCAGAGAGAGAGGGAGACACAGAATCTGAAGCAGGCTCCAGGCTCTGAGCTGTCAGCACAGAGCCCCACACAGGGCTTGAACCCACAAAATGTGAGATCATGACCTGAACCAAAGTCTGACGCTTAACTGAGAGAGCCACCCAGGCACCCCCTGACTCTAATATTTTAATGGGGATGTGTCCAGAGATTTCTAAGTATGGTGTCATCCTTAACTGATAGAGCAACACTATTTGTTTCTAAGAAGAAACAATAACATTGCCTTCTTTTAAATACATAATCTTAATAGATACATGATAGGTAGACAGATGCTTTATGTAACATCTACTAAGATAGCATGGCTCAGACCAGTCCTCAAGGACTTGTAGGCTATTTGGGCCCTTGTCCTGGGACTCAGGCCCCTGGGGCTGGAAAGAGAGTTCCAGTCAGTGACCTGTTGAGGGATCTGGGTGACAGAACCAGACCAGGAGGCAATCTGGCTTTCTGAAAGTCACACAGAAGAATGAGGACCTCAGAGGATGAGGACAAGGAGAGGCCAGGGATCAAGGCTTAAGCATTATGTACATTATGACTACCAATAATAATATCAATACATATAATGAATACATATTAGCATAGAAATGAACAAAGTAGTCTCTTAGGTGTTATTTCTGATTTCCTCTGCTGTTATATTAATGTCTGTGTTTTCACTTCTTATTTTGTGTATTTGTGTTTCACTTCCTTTTTTCCTGACTGGGTTAGCTAATGGTTATCATAGTCACAATTTTTCTCCAAAAGACTAGCTTTTGAATTTTATATTTTGATTCATTAATATCTGTGAAGTAGCATTTCTTTACATTTTTGTAGTATATGGGTCTCTTGGTGAACATGATGGAAAATTATGGTCCTGTCCTCAGGAAGATACACATGCTCACACATTCTTTAAAAGTTGCAGATTTGGGGCGCCTGGGTGGCGCAGTCAGTTAAGCGTCCGACTTCAGCCAGGTCACAATCTCGCGGTCCGTGAGTTCGAGCCCCGCGTCAGGCTCTGGGCTGATGGCTCGGAGCCTGGAGCCTGTTTCCGATTCTGTGTCTCCCTCTCTCTCTGCCCCTCCCCCGTTCATGCTCTGTCTCTCTCTGTCCCCAAAATAAATAAAAAACGTTGAAAAAAAAAATTAAAAGTTGCAGATTTTAGGGAGTTTATTTAAAGAACTGACATTCATTCACAGATCTTCAGTTAGAAGGATCCATTCATCATAGATCTTCTCAAGTATTGTCAAATAGCAAATCTGTTGAGTTTGCAAGGTAAGGTTCAGCTCAGACCTGGATCTTGGCACATCTTAGAACAGAGACCAGTCAGGGTGCCTGGCTGGCTTAGTCAGTAGGGCATGCAACTCTTGATCTTAAGGTTGTGATTTTTTAACCCCACATTGAGTGTAGAGATTATTTAAAAGTAAAATCTTACATAATAAACAAAAACAAACAAACAAACAAACAAAAAACTGAGGCCAGGCTGCTAACAGTTTTGGGATTCTATTACTCTTGCTTCTAGTACTATGATCAATGCTATGAAAAAAGACTTCCATTATTCCATTCCAGACAATGAGCCAGCACTTTACTTACTATCACAAAAAGCCTAGGAGGCAATACTATTATCATTGCCATTTTATAGATAACAAAGTGGAAATACAAAGAGGTCTAAGTTTTAAGAGGAACTTGCTTAGAACCACACAGCTAGCATTTATGAGAGCCAGAATGTAAACCTTGGCCGGTCTAGCACTAAAGGTGGATAAGAATTCATCAAAGAAAAGTCAAAATAAGCTCCATTCATTCTCAACACTCTCATTGCTACTACCCTTTTTTTTTTTTTTTTCATTTCCTTCACTTTAGGGCAATGATTCTCAGCTAGGGGCAATTATGCACCCCAGGGAACATTTCACAGTGTCTTGAGACATTGACAGTTGTCACAATTGGAGGGTGGTGCTACTGACATTTGGTAGGCCAGAAATACTGCTGGGCATTCTATAGTAAAGACAAGAACTCTAGACAACGAAGAATTATCCAGCCTCAACATCCATAGTGTAGAGGCTGAGAAACTGCCTTAGAGAAACTGACAATGCCAGTTTAATAACGCTTTATTTGGCAGCCAAATGCAAAAACCAAATGGACAAACAAAACAACAGGAATCTAGGATGTATCCCTAAGTTATTTGTTTATGGACTGCACTGTCTTCCTGTAAAAGTTGTATACTGAGGCTCTAATCCCCCAGTATCACAAAATGTGACTATATTTGGAGACAGGGCCTTTTAATAAAGGCCCACAATAAATATAAAATGGGGCCCTGAGGGTGAGCCATAATCCAATCTGACTGGTGTCCTCAGCAAAAGAGGAAATCTGAACACACAGAGAGACATCAAAGGTATCAGGCAAGCGCAGAGAGATAACCACATGAAGAAGCTGGCCATCTGCAAGCCAAGGAGAAAGTCCTGAAAAAGTTCTTTCTCTTATTCTCTTCAAGAGAAACCAACAATGCTGGTGCCCTGATCTTGGACTCCCAGCCTCCACAACTGTGACAAAATAAATTTGTGTTTAAGCCACCTAGTCTATAGTACTCTATTACGGTGGCCCTAATATACTACTTAAGGCTACAGACTATTTTCAAAAAACTTCAGCAGTCCTAAAGTAATTTTTACATAGTCTATTGCTATGCTAATTAAAGTGATTCAACTCTTCACTAAACCTGGTGTTTAACTTCATTTACTGTGCAGCATTTTGTTAATTTAATTTCCTTTTTGTAGCAAGATCCACTTTTTGTTTCCCATTTCAGGCTGCAAGAGACTTCTAAAGCCAGCATCTAAATGTCCTGCTCCAGTGGGCCTGCTGTGTGAAGCTGGGGCTGGGTATTTTCTCCATATGCAAAAAGACTCATTGGTACTTGGCTAATTTTTCAAAGCTATTGTCTTTCAAAGGTTGACAAATCATTTACCTCAAAAGTTAAACTGGTCAAATGAAACCTCAAAAAATGCAAACTCTTGGCTTTGCTAATATGAGATGTAATGAAGCATCTTAAGCAATGCATTTTTTTTCATTTTTTTCTGACATCATTCTGAAACTGATTAACAAAATTAGCATTTCTCATTCCAACAATTTGAAAACCAATGAATGTGCAGTTCATGCAAGAGAAAGGCCTAGGCTTTAGCTTTATGCCCATTTCCTTCCATTAGACTCTTTTTCATGCTTTGCTAGAGGAGGTCATTGTGTTTGGGTAGCAAAATGTACATCCCACAAAAGCACTTTCTTAACATCCTTCTTTATAGATATAGCGATATCATTTGCTTATATGATGAAACAAGCAAATCTCTCTCTTTCACTCTCTCTCTCTCTCTCTCTCTCTCTCTCTCTCTCTCACACACACACACACACACACACCCAAACAGCATTGCTCCTGAAACTCTTCTTTTCCCATGATGACCTAACACCATGACTTCTGTTACCTATTCATTCTACCCACTCCCTGTTGAGACTGATTCTTTTAGATTATTTACAATGGATAGGACAGCCTCTAATCTCCGCCTTGAGACTGTGCAACAGCCTAGAAATCAATTTGTGTCTCAGTACCTCTAAAATAGCTCTTCTGGCTAACAGAAGTTTAGGAACGAGAGTGAGCAGGATGTGAACAGTATTTTGTATTATCTCATACATACATTTTGGTGCTTACAACTGTCCCTGTGCTTTTCTCTTAGTACCCATTGCCTAATAGTTCATGTGGTACTAGAAAAAAAATAATACATTGCTGTAATCCAGGGCTGTTTTTGTATATTTCCCCAGAAAATAAATTGTATGTCATGTTTTTTGTTTTGTTTTGTTTTGGCTAGTCACACCCCACATCCTCTGTTCCCCGAATTAGCTAGTTGGATCATAGCAAGCTACTTCCTTCTTAGCAGTCTGGAGTTTTCTGCTAGAATGTTCCCTTTGGTTCCAGGCACATGTTTTGTTTTCCACAATTACTATGGCAGCAAGTGCTATGGAAATAGGAGGGTAGGGTCAAGGCATGCTAAAAGTCCTGCTATCGGCAGTGTGGTTCCCACACACAGAAGAACTGGCTAGCCCAAAATGGTAATAGCACACCTGTTGAAAATCACAGAGGTAATAACACTTTAGGTCACAGAGTTAGAGACAGAAATATTGGCTTCCTCAAAGCCTCAAATATAAAACATTCCTTGACACGACACTTTTGTTATTTTGTACCTCTGAAACCTTAAATGTTTTACATTTGAGGTCGCTGAGAGTAAGGATGCATTATGTGCTGATGATGACATCTGGAGAATGACATTGAAAGTTACTTGAGTGCAATGCTGCTGTTGGAAGTTTATGTTAGGGAGTCTATCTCCGGCAAAGTGCAAGTCTGGGCTGAGAGAACAAACATCATTCACCATTTTTTCAGCAAACATTCCCTGGCAACTTTTCTATTCTATCCTGTGCTAAGGTGCTCTGGAACTGCAGATAAATTACATAGGATCCTTGTCTCTGAGGAGCTATGTTTTATTGAGTAACTGGCTTAAAAAGAATATGCCTGCTCCAATGGTTGACCTTATCAAGGACTCTGAGTCTTTAGTAGTCTTTGGATTAACGTATTATTTGCTTGGTGGATGACTTGTCCTGTTCCCCTGCCATTTGGATGGCAATTTGGATGAAGAAATAGAATTCCTGGTTTAGGGCTTGAATGGACTTAAAAGTCTCCTTAACTGGAGAAATATGATTTCAGATATACCCAAATTAAGGGCCTTAGGACCCCTGAGGAGGGATTTTTTTTCCTGCCTGTATTAATATATTAATCAATGCTTTACAAATAAGGCATTAAGTAGGATGCGCTACCATGAGACATTGGAACGAAGAGTTTTACAGATCTCTATGGTTTGGAGAAAAGGAAGCTAAGGGTGTAAAGGTACTTGGGATGAGTGAAAAATTTGGGACTCAGGAGCATACAGTTCAATAGAAGCTAGGATCAACTTGGTTCTTACATAAAACCTTGTGGCCTGCTTATTTTTCATCTCCCCAGTTTGACTATCTAAATCAAACCTGAATGTACCAAACCAAGCTCCCTTTGTCTTCTTACACCAATACTCACCCACGTAATCATCCAAACCACACACCATGGAATAAAATTCAGGATCATGGAAGGAAAGTACAGGCTCAGTCACCACTGCTATCAACATCTCTCTGCCTCTTATATATTCAGTGTCTCCCTCTTAATTATTTCATACCATTGGTTATTTTATCTACTGCCTTATTTCTTAGTTCCTTGTCACAGCCAAACCTCTCAAAAACTATAATGTATTTTATTACTTTATATCCATTTCCTAATTTCATGCATTTGAGTCTATGCCCATTATACATCCAGATTTTTCATCAAAATCACTAATGACCTCCATATCATTAAACTCCATGGATTATTCTTTGGTCCTCATCTAACTTCACTTCTCAGTGGCAACACAATGCTACTGACTACTCTCCCTTCTTGAAACATTTCCTTCATTAAGTTTCTGATTAACTCTGGCTACAACCTTTTATCTCTTCTCTGGGCATCTCCTCTTCTTGTAGGTCATTAAATATTAGAGTTCCTCAAGGTTCAGCCTCATGCTTTTCTATTTTATTTATTTATTTTTGTTAAATATTCTCTATGTAGGCAATCTCATTATAGCATATCAATTGACCACTTATTTGGAATGACTCTTAAAATTATATCTCTATACCCTGAAGTTATCCACCAGGTTCAAACCCATATGTAAGCAACTACCTACATAGATGATATTTAGGAACCTAAAGAAAGCATATGTTAAATTCAATCTGTCTAAAATGACAGCATGATCTAACTACCTACCCACAGAAAATTCAGTCCATATATGTATTCACCATTTTTTTAAACATCTATTTATTTATTGTGAAAGAGAGAGAGAGAGCACAAGCAGGGTAGGGGCAGAGAAAAAGGGAGAGAGAGAATCCCAAGCAGGCTCTGGCAGAGCAGAGCCCAATATGGGTCGATCTCACAAACCCATGGGATCATGACCCAAGCCGAAATCAAGAATCCAATGCTTAACCAACTGAGCCACCCAGGTGCACAAGTATTCACCATTTAAATGAATATACACAATTCATCCAGTTTTGTAAACCATAAAGCCAGGAGTCATCCTCAATATCAGCCTTTTCTTTAATCTACTACCTACCGCGTCCAATTCATCATCTATTTATGTTCATATTCTAATTACTTTATACTTAGTGAATATTTCTATAATATTCCATATCAATTGAGAAGGCCAATTCCAAGTTACCACTAGCTCTTGCCTGGATTTCCATAATGAACTACTAACTGAATTCCCTATATTTGCTCTTTGTACTAGGTTTAAAGAGAAATATGTATATATGTATAATTTATATAAGAAATATGTATATATATATTTATATATATATTTTGCTTATATATGTATAAGTTTATAAATTTATACATTTATATATATAAAATTTATATGTATGTATTACTTATATTTTTATTTATATATGTATATATATATTTAAAGAGAAATATGTATATATATAATATATATAAGAAATATGTAGAAGGAAAAATATATAATATTAACATAATTATATTATATATAATAAATATATATAATATAATATAAATATAATTTAATATTATAATTATATAATATTTATAAATATATTAAAATATATTATATATAATTATATTACAATATAATTATATATAATATAAATAAATATAAATATATGTAAATAAATATATAAATATATAAATTAATATAAATATAAATATAATGATATAATATATAATATATATAATTATATATAAATATATATTATTATATATATTTTCATATATTATATATAATTATTATATATTATATATATTTTCCTTCTCCTATATTATTTTAATACATATAAAGAGATTTGTTATAAAGAATTCGTTCATGTGATTATAGAAGCTGAGAAGTCCCGAGATCTCTGTTGGCAGGCTGCAGACTAAGAGCAACTGATGTTGTTCTAATCCACATGCAAAGACCTGAGAACCAGTAGAGTCAATGATATAAGTTCCAATCCAAGGGCATGAGAAGACCAATATCTCAGATCAATCAGTCTGGCAGGTGAATTTCCTCTTAGTAAGTTTTTTTGTTTGTTTTATTCAGGTCTTCAATTGATTGATAGAGGGCCACCCATTTTAGGGAAGGTAATTTGCTTTAGTCAGTTTACTGATTCAAATGTTAATTTCATCCAAAAGCACCCTCACAGACACAACCATAATAATGTTTGACCAAATATGTGGGCATCCTGTGGTCCAGTCAAGTTGACATATAAAATTATCCATCACACTCATATACCCAACCATACATACGTACCAATGACCAGAGTTATTTTCCCTCAACTGCATGTGCCTTAATGGAGCCTACAAAGCCTTGAATAATTTGGTCCCTACACAACTCTTTAACTTTATCTCACACTTGGTTTCTACTCTTCACCTCCACCAGTAACTTACAGCGCCTCAAGCATGCCTTATCCATGCTGGTTTCTCCTGCTGAAGGGATTTCTTGCCTCCTCCTCTGCTGACTGATTTCTCTGCAAATTTGAAATCTCAGCTCAAATGTCATTTCCACAGGGAAGACTTCCATGAATACTCAGATTTGGTTATATATCCCCATTACATGTTCTTATAACACCATTTGCTTCACCTTCATACATTTTTACCTCAGTAATAATTTTCACGGTTATTTAAATTTTGTAAGTCCAGGAGACAATGTCATGTTAAATTTTGCTTAATGCTCTACCTTCAGGGTCAGGCCTAGTTCTTGGCACATCAGAAGTATTTAGTACATAGTTGGGTGAATGACCCTTACCTATATTGTACCTATGGTCCACTAAATCAGTAAGGAAATTAGAGTCACTTAGCCTGGAGTTCTATTTCTTGTCCAAATTATTATATTTTGTTTGCCAACTCATTGTTCATATCATTAATATTTTTATAGATTTTTCTTTGCTTTTTTTTTTTTTATCAGGAAACTTCCCCAAAGTAATTAGACTACAGAACCTTCCAACCAATAGTGTTAGCTTCCTTGAAAGATGGGAACTGGAAAACATACATACACTCAGAGTAAAAGAAGGAAGAAAAGGCAGTTAGGTGGAGCAGAGGATTAAAAAAAAATGAAGGAAAAAAAGAGCACCACTGAGTTTTGACCAACCCATGGTATGAATGTAAAATTAGATTAAGGGCATAGAGAAGATCATTGGTAATGCAGTAGAACAGGGCTGGCAAACTGTGTCTTCTGGGTCAAATCCAGTCTGCCACCTGGTTTTGTACAGCTTGTGAACTAACAATGATTTTTATGTTTTTATTTATTCATTTATTTTTTTATTTTGATATTTTTAAACAGTTTAAAAAATTTTAAAAAAGAATCATATTTACTGAAGTGAAAATTTTGAGATATTCAAATGTCAGTGTCCACAAATAGTTTTATTGGGAAATAGCAACGCTTATTGTTTATATATTTTCTATGGCTCTTTGTGTCTACTGTGGTCTATGTCTACAAAGAAAAACTGAGCAGTGGTGATAGAGACCAGATGGTTCACAAAGTCTAAAATATAACTATTTGGTCCTTTACCAAGAAAAGTTTGCTGACCATTGCAAAAATCTAAACTACTCATTTATGTCAGAGTAAATTCTTTGCAGATTCATTTGGTTGGAGCAAAATATGCACTAGTGTTCAATGTTACATATAAAAGTGCATTTGAAGGCTAAATTAATTTTGGATCATTCATCAGTTGGGATTATCTGTGTCATGCACTTGCTCCTGATATAGCACAGATTATTAAGACATGATGGAATATTTCATGACGTGAAACTCATCCAATTCCACAGTCCACTTGGAAAATATGTGTATGATCACATTTAGTTGTAGTTCTGGCTCTGCTACTAACTAGCATGAACTATATTAGCGGACATGCTATAGTGTTTCCAGAACAATTGTCTGATGTTTATTTATTTTTGAGAGAGAGAGAGAGAGAGACAGAGTGTGAGTGGGGGGAGGGCAGAGAGAGAGGGAGACACAGAATCCAAAGCAGGCTCCAGTCCCTGAGCTGTCAGCACAGAGCTCTACGTGAGGCTCAAACCCATGCTCAAACCCTCAAACCATGAGATCATGACCTGAGCCGAAGTTGGATGCTTAACCAACTTAGCCACCCAGGTGCCCCAAATTTTCTGAATTCTGATAAACCATGCATTGAATTTGGGCCTTGTCATTTACATGCTATATGACCTAGGGCAGTCAATGCCACCATTTAAAGCCTGTGTCTTCTTCATCCTTAACATTACAATGTTAATGGTAACAGCATCATACTTTGAGAGGATTAGGTGAGAAAATGGATGGAAATCATTTAACACACCATCTACAACATGGAAGAAGTTTGTGATTAGCTGTTTTTTACCGAGAAAGCTATTTACCAGGTCCCTCATCTGATATAGGGCAGGAATGGGGGTGGGGAGGAGGTTGATTTGAATGAAGCATCATATGTGGCATCAGCTTTTCTGCTGTTGATGCTGAGTATTGAAACTGATATTGAAGTTGATTACACATGGATTTCTCAAAATACATTATGGCCCTAGATCTCTTTATGAAGATAGCAAGCTGACCAGTTCCACAGTCTCCACTGAAGATATATCATATTATATCAGGCACTCAGAAAAATATACTTATTAGCTTTCACATGAAAAACTGAATTACATTTTCCAATAGAATTAGACTGGTGAGCACTATCAGGAATACCTTTTCAAGGCATAATGAAGAACCAGTTTTTGGTCAGCTACCATATATGAAAATAATGCATTTGGAAAGAGTACCATGTTCTATTTTCTTTCACACTTAAAAAAGTTCCTCATTTCAACAACCATCTTCCTGAGGTATGTATTGGGATGATTTTTAGAGAAACTTCCATCCTTGGTATTTGAGAAGGGTTTTAAAAACCAGGATGTATTGCCATTTTATTGATTTCTGGCACTGGTAATGAATCATTGGCATTTTAAGACTTCACTAGAACATATAGAGACATTTTGTAAGTGATGAATGATCCTAGGGTTGCCTACACTCTCTGTAGCTTTGGGAAGAGAAGCACTAGAGAGCCATGGAAGGCTACCTCTCTTAGGAATTCAGGCTGACACTGGTTTATAATTTGGCCCATGGAGAAATATTAACAATCATATCACATGGCTTGGCTTATCATGCTTTGCAGCACACACAATGATCTCAAGTAATAAACTTCCATGAGAACCTACTTGTGGCTTAATCTCTTTATGTGAGACATTTCTTTCTTTCCAGTGAGATTTTCAGGTAGAATCAATCCCTTAACCACATTCATCTGGCAAACCAGACAGACTTCCACTCAAGAAGCAGTCTAGTTCCTGACATAATCAACAAACGTATATTGATTTAGGGTACCTAACGAGATTGCTATGATTTAAAAAAATTGGAAAGACCCTATGGTGTAAACTAGGCATTTATGTAGTACAATCAGGTTGCTTGTCACTGGTTCTTTCTTCCTCTTTGTGCTTTTTTCTGAGCAAGATAGAATTAACTAAGACATTATTCAGAAAATACAAAAGTAAAACAATTATACAGTTTCCAATACTTTTCTTCATTCTAAAATCATTCTTTAGGGCATAAGATTAACAGTATTAACATGTGTTTGCAGTGCAAGAGTGAAATGTTCTATTCCACTCATAACAATCCAAGAATCATTTCCCTAGTTTGGAACAAATATTAATGAGAGTATGGGACTACCAAAGAGAAGTCATTCCTTCTTTCCCATAGACAAAGCTATTTTAATGGAGAAAGAAACATTTTTCTACTATTTTGTCTGACTTTTAATAGGCTTTACATTCTTTAAATCAGGTTTATTGAAGTATAATCGTAAAATACACCATTTACCTATTTATGTGTACAGTTTGAATAGTTTTGAAAAATGCATACATCCACATAACTGCTGCCATAATCAAGATACAGAACATGTTCTTTAATCCAGAAGTAAATAACCATAATCTTCTCATGTATCTTTGCAAATGATTCCCTGCTCCATCCCTGGTCCTAAACAAATACTGATTTGCTGCTTTCTGTCCCTAAGATGATATTTAACTTTTCTATAATTCTATATAAGTGAAATCACATGCTCTGTATCCTTCTGTGCCAGGTTTCTTTCATTCGGCATAGTAACTTTGAGATGCATTCACATTGGTGCATGTAATAAATTTGTTCCCTTTATTGATGAATACTGTTCCATTGTAATAATATATAGCAATCTATTTATCCATTTACCCACTGATGGATATTTGGGCTGTTCCCATTTAAAGCTATTGAAAAGTTGCTATAAACTTTTATGTAAGTCTTTTTATGACATATACTTTCATTTTTCTTGTATAAATACCTAGGTTTGACATTTCTGGGTCATATGGTTTATCAAGAAGTTTCACCTGACAAGAAAATTGCTCACTTTCTTTTAAAATGGTGAAACCATTTTATATTTACATCAACACTGCTTCATATTCTCACAAGCATCTGATATTATCAGTATTTTTTTAATATTTACAATTCTACTGTGTTTGTAGCAATATCTCTGTGGTTTTAATTTGTATATTGATAATGATTAATGATGCTGATCATTTTTTTCATAAACTCATTGGCCATCTTATTTAATGAAGTATCTGTTCAAATTCTTTGCCGATTTTTTTTTCACTGAACTATATGCCACCTTTTTTTTGGTAAGGGTTCTTTATATATGCTAGATACAAGTCCTTTTGAGCGTTGCTTTTAAGGATCCTTAAGTCAAATTTAGTGCATCCTTTATTTTGAGTTTGTTTAGCTCTACCACTAAGGTATACCCTTCTAATGTCTATACAGATACACAAGGTGTTCAGAAAGACTCCTCTCTCTGGCCAGTCAGAACATATTAGGCCTTCTAACCCTGTTTGTGTTCTGGGAATTGTTCAGTTTACAACTTCTGTTCAGTCTTTGCCTGGCTTCATGCAGTTTCAGTCTGCTTGTTCTGTCTTACTATCCTACAACAGATGCAAGGCTACTCTGTCAAAGATTTCTGAAACACCTTCTCTGAAAAATTCCCTCCTCTCTAGCTCTCCATGCTACTAATACAAGTAACCTCAAATATCCATCTTTGTCTTCTCAACTCAGTAAGACTGTTATGTTCTATTTATAATATCATTTCAAAAGTGAATCCAAATTACTCATAGGACTCATCTTGTTTCTCTTCTCTCATGGATCATAATCCTGTGTTTCCTGTTTTGCATTGTCTGTAAACAGCTGTCTTACAATTTTCGTCCAATTCTCTAGTTGTTTATGGTAGGAAGATAAATCCATTCCAATTATTTCATTATGGCTGAAGCAGAAATCTCAATATTCTTCTTAAATTCAGCTTAGCCACACAGATGGAATAGAAGACATTTGCATCCAATTGCATATTTCATTTAGGAATTTCAAAGTTATTT
The DNA here is from genome assembly GCF_022837055.1 of Prionailurus viverrinus. Taxonomy (NCBI): domain Eukaryota; kingdom Metazoa; phylum Chordata; class Mammalia; order Carnivora; family Felidae; genus Prionailurus; species Prionailurus viverrinus. The sequence goes on from NC_062570.1 coordinate 93,988,775, forward strand.
TATTCTAGGATAATATAGTTAAAGAAAAGAAGATGAAGAGATAAATGTGTCAGTGTGTGTATGTGTATGTAAGTATGTTCTGCTTTATGTGCTGGGTCTAACAAAGATTAAAATATCAAAAATAAAAGAAATTAAACATGTTTGTTGAACAAGCCAGAGTTTGATCCTGTGACTTCCTATAATAGGAAAGGAAAAGACACACTGATGTTAACTTGCTCCCTCATACAGAGTATTCTTTGGCAGTTTTGGGAAACCAGGTTTGACATACCTTATTCTGTTCTGTTCCTCTGCTATAATATATACAAACATGGACAGAACAAATCTAGTATATTTTGAAGAAAAATGAGAGATTTGTTTGAATTACATATATAATTCAGGGCTCATCAGTTTTTGCCAAAAAGTGGGATATGACAGGTAGATTTGCTAGGATAACCTGGCTACCTGTTGCGAACCTGTAACTTAAAATACAGATTTTTTAAGGCTGGTTCAGCCTCTGTTTTATGTTGTTTATGTCTAAACTTCTCTCATGGTTAGATCTTCTACACTAACCTCTTTAGAGGCTCATTCCTGATCTCCTACTAAACTTTGTATTTTTGAGATAAGATGATGAGCTTGTTACCATGGAGACTTAAGTCCCAGGTAAACATTACTTAATCTCACAAAATTTTGCATATTAACTGGGTAAAAATCTTGGCTCAAAAACAAGGAAAGTTACTTGTAAAAGTAAAGACATCTGAAAACTCTCTCTCTTCAAATACACACACACACACACACACACACATATATACATACACACACTTAAGTCTATACATTTAAGTATATGTACTTATATATAATTTATATAATGATAAAAATGTGTATATATGTATATTATGTGTACTTAGATGTTGATTTCTGTTGGGTCCCTTCCAAGTGCCTCTACAACAGGCCTGAGAGCCAGCAAGTACTGCTTATATTTAAACCCATTCCATCTGTTCTCTGGCTCCTAGAATGAATTGTGCAAACCAGTACATATAGTGGTAATTTAACAGAAATATGTATGAACTACACAAGAATAATCATTTAGGAAATAGCAATGAAATTGAAAAAAAAAATCTAATTAAAAATACCCAAAACAAAATAGTATCTAGAAAATAATACATGTAAAAATAAATGTACAAAATTCATATGAAGAATTCATGAAATTATTTGTCTTCTTGACTTTGAATATATAAAGAATAATAAAAAAATTACTTTGTAGGAAACATACTTGTTACTACTTTAATCAGGAACTCCGAATTGAATGAAAACAATAATTTTTTAACTTGAATAAATGATTTGGAATTATTCTGTACAGATGGACAATAAATAATGGACTTGCCAAACAATACATGGATTTGTCTTATATATTTCATTTGTATTACTTGCATAGTTAATTAACAGAAAAATAAATTAGGCAAGACAACAAAAAGAGCAATACAAAATGTTACTATATGTTCAACTCTTAGTCAGCTTACCCAGTCCAAAATATTTTCAAGTTCATGATGTTAGGCCTATTGCTAAATATAAGAGAGCCAAAGATTTACATTCTTCTTGGTTACATTAAAAAAATTTCATGGAGAGGAGCCTGGGTGGCTCAGTCGGTTAAGTGTCCTACTTAGGCTCAGGTCATGATCTCAGAGTTCGTGGGTCAAGTCCCATGTCAGGCTCTGTGCTGACAGCTCAGAGCCTGGAGCCTGCTTCCAATTCTGTGTCTCCCTCTCTCTCTGCCTCTCCCCTGCCCATGCTCTGTCTCTCTCTGTCTCAAAAATAAATAAAAACATTAAAAAATATTTTTAAAAAATTTCATGGAGAGAATTATAATATATAGTTACAAATAAAGAAGCAGGAATTTTCCTTAGACCTAAGACTGAAAGAGTCTCAAGTATTAAAATTTCCTAATACAGTTAAGAAATACTGGTTTCTGGCAGAGTAAGGCAGTTTGTAAAAATATCATGGATATTTAAATGGAGACAATGATAAAGTTATGGGTATAACAAAATGTTACATTGTAGAATGGCTACTTTTGGGTGGACACTGGCTAAAGTGGACGGGTCTGAAATTATAATCAGTTAGGAATCATTCCAAGAGAGAAGTATACCTTTGTGAGTACACAGTTATTTGTGAATCAGTATTTTCAACTGGATATAAATTTGTAGTTATATAATACATATGATGCTACATTAAGGTGCATCAAGAGAAATCAAAGTGGCTCAGTCGGTTAACCATCAGACTCTTGATTTTGACTCAGGTCATGATCTCATGGTTTGTGAGATTGAGCCCTGCATCAGGCTCTGTGCTGACAGCACAGAACCTGCTTGGGATTCTTTCTCTCCCTCTCTCTCTGCCCCACTGGAGCTCTCTCTGTATCTCAAAATAAATAAATAAATATTTTAAAAAAAGAAGTCAAAGGGAGATGGTATGGTGTGGCAGAAGACTTATTTATAAATATAAATATTGATATATATGTATATAAATATTTATATATATATTAGAATATATATAAAGAATATATATATAAAGAATATATATATAAAAAGAATATATATATAAAGAATATATATATATAAAGAATATATATATAAAGAATATATATATAAAGAATATATATAAAGAATATATATATAAAGAATATATATATAAAGAATATATATAAAGAATATATATAAAGAATATAAATATTTATATATATATATTAGAAGGGTTATTATGATTATCATCCTTATTACTCAATTATTTTAAAACTAAGGGATCTCAAATTTTTAAGACACGGACCTGGAAATGTCAATCAAATGGAATGTATCACTCAGGAAAAAGACAAGATGATAACCTATAGTTAGAAGCAAAAGGCTATATTGCTTTCCTTCCACCACCTCCTCCCTCCTGCTCCCTTAAAGCCACAATGGTGTTAGTTGTTTATACAGTACTTGACTGGGAAAATAGTCCTTTCTGAATCATAAATGGTTACAACCAATCTATCATGGCAATACCATGGACATCAATAGAATGATATCAAAAGAGTGTAGGTCCAAGAGTTAAGCAATCCAGGATTGATCTTTATTAACAGACTGGTTCAATCTCTTCATCTTTAAAATAAAGTTTACATAGGATTCCTTCCTTAGGTATATCCAGTTTTAACATGCTGACTCTTAAAAAGTTCAAAACATATGCATCCATCAAGTAAGAGATATCGAGTATTCTTTGCAAGAGATGGGGTATTTGCTTACATAAAAATTATTTTCTGCTTCTCAGTAATTACCAATATAAGATACCTTTTTATTATCATCCCAGAAATGACAATGTTTTGAATGCATTTATGGCACTGGAGACTCCTTTGTGGACCCACGTATATAGAAATAAAAAGAAAATTCAGAAACATACGACAGTAAATGGATGCCCTCATTTTACACACCACATTCCATTTTTCTCATCTAATTTCTAAGATGATAAAGCAAGAATAGAAAAGATCCTGAGAAGGGTAAGAAATGTGATTACTATAAAGCAATTTCCTAACAGGAGAATTTCCGAGGACGGGAGCTATTTAACATGAAAAAGAGAAGATACCAAGGAGGATAATAGAGCTACATTAATGATGAATGGCATACAGGAGGGTAAGTGTTTCTGTTTGACCTACTTTAAATATATAAAATAGATAAAAAGGTCATCACCAAAGTCCTGTTCCTAAACACCATTATAACAAATGGCATTTAGAGATTGTTCTTTGAAATTGACCCTCATATAGACTTCTTATAATGTATAATAGAGTAAAAGAACACTCCATGAAATCAGAGAGCTACCAAATTAAAAACTGCTTAGAAGATTTTATATATATATATATATATATATATATATATATATATATATATATGGAAAACTAATGAACATGCAGATTGCCAGTAAAATTTCATGGAGTTAGAAGGGTATAGAGAAGGAAAAAGGAGAAAAAAAGGGGGAAAGGGGGGACAGTAAAAGATGCAGAAAAGTTGTAAATTGAATATATATGTGTGTGTGTGTGTGTGTGTACATACACACACATATACATACACATTTATATATGACAAAAATATATATATAATAGGATCAACCAATTGCCAATTGATCATCAACTTATAATGGGTTCCAGAAATACCCGGAGCCTTCACTTTAGAACAACCCACTAAAGCATGACAGTCTGCATTCTCTAAATTAGTTTGGGATAGTTCCTTGACCTTTTTCAGTTTATGAAGCTTTCCAAATAATAGAACCTCAACTTTAACATGAGGATAACATTTCGTATTTGGTATAATGTTCCTTATAACTAGAAACTCAAAAAAATAATCGCTAACAGATATGACTTCAGCAGAGCAAAAGATCTTAAGATATTCCCAATATTATTATTTATTAATTTTGTACTTGGAGTGCCTGGTTAAATGACTGACTCTTGATTTCAGCTGAAGCCATGATCTCATGGTTGGTGGGACTGAGCTCTGCATTGGGCTCTGTGCTGACAGTATGGAACCTGCTTGGTATTCTCTCTCTCTCTCTCTCTCTCTCTCTCTCTCTCTCTCTCTCTCACCTCCTGCTACTTGCTCTATCTCTCTGAAAATAAAGTAAAAAAAAATAAATGTTATTAATTTTGTCTTTTATGTGTTTCCCCCTGGTCTATTTGGACCCTAATCGTTGAAGGTGAAAATCTTGTCTTAAGAAACGAGTTCTGCTTATGCCAAAAAGCTATAACTCAGTTCACTCCTAAATGTACCTAAATGCAGAGTAAATAAAGTCAAGTCTTAGTACATACAGATTGTTGTAGTCAGGAAAGTGAAATGGCAGGCTTTCTATACTGTAATAGACAAAGCCATCACTTAAGGTTTACAGTAGAATACAAAAATGCCATTTACAATTTGAAACAAAAGAACCATTAGCTTTCTGCCCCCTTCACTGCATTATTGATTTACTTCCATTTATTCCAGCCAAAAGCCTGTGTGCCTAACCATTTTTTATTCTTTAAAATGGGTATTACTGATTTTGCTTCCAGACAACACCTTCCAACCTTCTTTTCCTGCTGTCAGCTTTTTAGTTTGTTTCATTAATAAACACTTTCATTTTCTGTAATTATATTGTTAGCATGTTTTCTTGTAGACACCTTTTACCACACCACAATAACATTTTGTCAGGTCCCCTGTTTTAAGATTGAATCACTGTAAACAATGACTACTGCCCCCTGGCTCTGCTCTGAATGTATGTTGCTTCATTTGTTCTGACATCTGCACCCAGCTCTGTTCTGGGTGCTCTCAATGCAGATAGAAGAGAATGACAATGGCATTCCCTCTTGCCCTTCTCTAGTTCACACCTCACCCAACCAAATAACACAGTTTCGTTTTTGGTTTTAATTCACAGCATTTTTATTAGCGGTGGCGAAATGACTTGAATGAGACTGAAATGCCCAGTTGAACCTAATTTTACCAACTTCAATCTCAAACTTTGTCTCTTCCTCTAGGGTGTCTTACTGCAATTAGTAATTGGCACAAGATTCAGTTCAAGAAGGCTGAGTTTGGACAAGCAATTAACTTGTAATGCCAATCTGTTTAGAGCCTTTGCTACTGTGTTCCTTGTAACAAAGACTATAATAGAATTTATAGTCTTTTATAAATTTTTTTATTTTATATTTTTTATTTTATCTTTTATAAAGCTGGGGGATTTTACTCCTATTCATTAGATATGATTTCAGTGTTGTCATTTACAGCAAAGACTTAATAGATACACAAACAGAACCACTTAGCTAGTTTTTATCATCAGTTTACTTTTATCAAAAATTATTTTAGACATTAACATAGCAATTTTGTTATAATGAAGACCACTATCCTTAAATGACCAATTATTGCTTCAAAATCATAAACAGGAGTGCTGATCAAACTCTACATCTTAACATTCTGCTATTAATAATGATCTTTGTTTATGGGGCACCTGGGTGGCTCAGTCGGTTGAGTGTCCGACTTCGGCTCCTGTCATGATCTCTCGGCTCATGAGTTTAAGCCCCATGTCAGGCTCTGAGCTGACAGCTGGGAGCCTGGAGTGTGCTTCGGATTCTGTCTCCCTCTCTCTCTGCCCCTAACCCACTCACATTCTGTGTCTGTCTCTCTCAAAAACAAATAAACATTAAAAAATTAAAAAAAAAATGATCTTTGTTTAAATGGCACCAAAGTTTAAAAAAATGGGCAAACTTCTGTATCACAGAAATAAATTTATATGTATAGTCCACACAGAAGATGTGAGTTTCCAAACCGTTTAATAATCTTACAAGATATGACTCATCCAAAGGAACACTACCTTATTTTTCTTTTCTTAATAAAACTACTACGGATATTACCTTCTTTACCCAGAAATTCTACTGGCTTACATTTTTGAAATTCTTTGTGAAAAAGATATATATAATATCTTTAATATCATATTAGAGAAAAATCCGAATTTGGAGAATCATTCCACCAACCTACGACTAATGAATAAGGGAAGTAAGTTTTCAAATTGGGTAAATTCATTTGAGTTCAGAACTTGTTCCAATCTTAGGGTAATATGATATATTTTCATTATGTCTCATAAATCGATTCTAAAGGTGATTCTGAACGTTGAGTCCCAGAATTGTTTTGTAAAATGGGGTAAGGTCATGTTCTTGAAAGAAGTGTCTTACAAGCAAGTTACCAGCACAACATTCATTGGACAGGTAATGCTATTTTAACAAAGCTGATGTGCATATATTGTCATAGGATTCATTTCAAGTTATCTTTTAGTTGAAAGAAGAAACATTGACCAAGATTCTAATCAGCTAAAGATAAACCTAAACAGATCTATATTCACTAAAGCCAAATCCAATGTGTTATATCTATTTCATATTTTGTTCTCTTGGGCTTCTACCTCACTCATTCACAATGTCTACCTCCATGTCTCAGAAAGACATTTAGAAACAGGCAAGCACCCCCTTTAAATGTCATCTTAAAAGCTTTAAGCAGCTGACAAGCAGTCACTAAGCAACTGCTCAGGTTCATCCTAGAGAAGGTTAAAGAGTTGAAGCCTGTTATAAAGTGGGTCAAGGGATCAAGGAAATACACCTTCTCTAATAAAACTCTGCCCTACTTCTCATCAGACTGCTGTGGTGCTCAACTGTGATCATGCATTGGGAAAGCAAAAACAAAATAGTCAATATGCAGTAGAGGTGAACTGACTTAGATCTCATTTTTTACTGCTATAATTAATCAAGCAATAATAGTAACATTTTGAACACCATTTTAAGAGTTTTTCATAAAGCTCACTCATGCCTCACAACCACTCCCATTTTGTCTCTCCCTTGTTCTTGTTTTGATTGCTGGCAGATTATTATTTTTTTTTACAGAAATATATGTGTTGGTTTTAAACAAAGTGGATTAACTTGAAAGGTCTGGTCTATAATAGTACATGCTGCAGTCTATTCCATATGACAGTCACAGTGAACGTTTCACAACTAAAAACCCTTAGGCAGTGTCTACAATACCACTGATCTTTAGGCTAAAAAGGGAATAAAATGGTGTATGCTTTTTAAGGTTTACTAAATCTTTTTGTTTGTTTGTTTCAATAAATTAGAAGAAAGAAACCAAGAACAGGAGGGAAGAAAAAAGCAAGGAAGGAAGAAGAGAAGAAGGTATAAAGGAACAAGGAAGAGAGGAATGAAATTTGAGTATTTGTGATAAAAACAAAAACTGAGGGTTACATAAACCTTGCACGAAAAGAACAATTTAAAAAATACCTGTCAAGTTTAAAATAATGAGTCTCCCCATTAATTGCAATGATAATATATTTGTAGACTTAGAATTTAGTGAAATCAGCTACAATTTTATAATTATCACACAGTTATACAATCGATGTTGTTATGCTAATTAACACATTTCTGTCTGGATAAGATAAGAGATGGTGCCCAAGAATGAATGCAATTCTGTGATTCACAGGCTGAATTCTGTTAATGTCAGATGAGATGTATGAGTAATAACAAAACCTGGGTGTGAATTTCAGGCCCATTATGTTCCTGTAGTTACAACGTGTCCTTCAACTTTTAAACTTCCAGTCTTGTAATTTGCAAGTCCTTTTCATTAGATTCCAACTATCATAAATTATTTAACAGTTAATTTGACTTTTACTTTAAGAGAAGTGATACTGCTAAAGGGTATTATTAGGGATCTTATTGATGTCCCTGCAATGGCATCTCTTGGTATAGTTTATGAGAGAAATGATCCATAGCCACCATTTACTCTTTTTCAAAATATGCGATTTAATATGTTTTCTCATCACTGTACAATCCTTTTTAAACAATGCCTTTGTACACTGGGCATAGATAGTATCAAGAAATCTTCACTTGAGATGAAAAACAAGTGCTTCACCGGAAGCTCCAGGACTATTCACTATCCTCTGGTAGGATGGAGGGCGGTGCTGTCTTCCCAAATGACTCAAGACAATATAATTTCAACTGTTCCTAGGAAAACAGCTTCATATCCTACTCAGATATTTTTCATTTAATCCCAAATGATTTGCCAGGTTCTGTCTAAAATAGACTGGTGCATCTAGGACAATGCAAATTTCACTTCAACCTTTATGCAAATCCCTCCATCATGCATTATCATCCTTTCACACACAGCCATCTGTAGAATTAGAGGATCAGTGGATATTGGAAAGAAAATGAGTTAAGAAGAAAGGAACTTCCATGGGAAATCAGGTTTGTCTTCATTCCTATAAAATCCAATAACCTCTTCCAAATTATACGTGACTGTTGGTGTCTTTTATTCTTTCCTGGTAATCTTCCTAAAATGTTGACCTCTGGATATAACCTTACTTGAAAGATGAAGGACCAGACTGAATGGTGCTGAAAGTTGGTAAGATTTCAATTTTGAATTTGGGTCTCTTTTGCTGTAACGAATTGAATTATTAGCTACAAGTATTCATTCCGCTGGAATCATTTCCTATATGTACACCATTGTCATGGCCCCATGGTGTACTGAGTAAACTTTTCCAACCATGGATTTTAGTTTTGGCCCTGTGACTTGCTTTGGCCAATGAGATGTTGGTGGAAATGACTTGAGCAGATGCTTGAAATAGCCTGTATGGTTATTAAGCTTGTCATCTTTGCCTATGCCATCATCATGAGAAGAAAATATCTTAAGTAGCCATAGTCTTTGAGCTCCACACACAGATATGAGCCTTAGAGCCACCACAGCTGATGCTTAGAGACCCTGAACCTGAATCAGAGACACTCCAACCAATGTTCAGATTTGTAAGTGAGATATAAAGGTATATTGTATGCCTTTCTGAATTCTTTTTTTGATTGTTTATTAGCAAACAATCTATCCCACCTGACTTCTGCTCTGAATAAAAGAACTGGGGGCACCTGGGTGGTTCAGTCGGTTAAGCATCAGGCTCTTGATTTTGGCTCAGGTCATGCTCTTGCAGTGGTAGGATTGAGCCCCACATCGAGCTCTGCATTGAGCACGGAGCCTGTTGAAATTCTCTCTCCCTCTCTCTCTCTGCCCCTCTCCCCTGCTCACTTTCTCTCTCTTTCAAAATAAATAAATAAACATTAAAAAAATGAATAGAAGAACAGACCAAAAACCTTGAAAGCAAAGTAAAGCTATGTTACCTGGCAGCATTTGTGTAGGTAGTAGGGATCAAGAGGGAGAAATTTGGGTTTATATTACTTTCTCTGCTCCATAACTTTTAATACTGTTTTTTTAGCCACCCCAAATAAACACACACGTCAAAGATAAAGCATGCTTGCTATGGGGATGTGACTGCAGGACAATTTCCCAAATCTTCATTAGGATTTCCTCCCCCTAAACCACCTGTAATAAGCAAATGATCTAATTCAGAACTGTGATTCATTTTTGCACAACTAGCTCTGAGTCAAGGTTGCTAGATCCTCCCTTGATTGAGATGACCCCTTCTGTGTTTCTCTTATACAGAAATGTTGGTATTGTCATTGCTGGCTGGGGGGCAGACAGGTGCTATGAGGCCCTCCACCTCCATATCAAAATGAGGTGGCTTTTGCTTGGTGTTGAAGAGCTTCAGAGTATTTCCTTCTATGCCTCAGTCTCTGCCAGGCTTATCTCTCAGATGCCAGCATGAACACTGAGAAACAAAACCCTGCCATTCCATATTTTTCAGTTTCTTTAGAGAAATTTACATATTTTCTGGATTACAAAATCCTTTCTGGCACAGCACTCTGTAACAGTCGTTGAATAGGGTCAGGAGGAGGAACAGAGGGAAAAAGGAAGGAAACAGGGGATCTGACTTGTCTTGCTCTTCAGTGCATAGTTCTGTAGTTAGTCACCCAAAAGTCTATCCCCACTGTCCACTCCTGCTCTTTGTACTTGCTGACAGCAAGCTAGAAGAGACCGCAACTACGTGGAAAAGAATGGTTCTTCTCCACCACACATCTGCAGGGGCAGTATTCTCTCTTCTGGTTTACCTATCAATGTGATCCCATGTATTTTCTTACTTATAAAGTTCTTCAAAACATCTGAACTGTCTAAGACATGCCCTCTGATACTGGTCTGTGTTGCAGATCTATTCTTTTCCTGTCATAATGACATTTAAATATAAATGGAAAGGATGTAAAAAGCATGTGTTCAATCTGCTATCTTAATCCAGAAGTCAATTTGACAATTTACAAAGGTTTGATTAGAGGCACATAATTTAGCTTTTACTTAAAAACAAAAAGCACACTGCAACAGGGATTGGAACTAGTTGAGCATGAAGCCAAGTCAGGTTTTTTGTTTGTTTGTTTGTTTGTTTGTTTTCCCCTAAGTGATCACACTACAATTTTTTACATTTGAGATTTCCAAAAAGGAACAAGTGGAGTGAAAGGAAGACAAGTGACAGCAGCCAGTGCAGGCACAGAACTCTTTGCATGGGAGAAAAGAGACTGATATACAGATATCTATATCTATAGCTTTCAATTTCTCTCTTATCTCATCTTATAACATGAAAAACATTGCCTTTATAAATGTTATCTTGTTTATTCCTTACAACCTGGTGAACCAGCTAATCCTATTGCCATTTTAAAAATGAGAAAATTAACTAGAGATGTTATATAATTGTGGAAATTCACCATAGACACCCAAAGCTTAGTTTGAACCTAATTTCGGTGTTCTCCGTTGAGTGATTTTGTCCCTGAGTCCTCAGGTTATTCCAAAAAGCACTTCCCCATAGGCATACATCACCGGTGTGGGGCTCTACTTTTCCTCAGGATGAATTCAAAGCAGCTGGATGTGTATTCAATTTTAATCAAGCAACTAAACATTTGTTTCTCTTCCTTTCTCCCTTCTAAAGTTCTTTGCCTCTGACTTGGTGGGCCATCTGAGTATACTCTGGTGCTCTAAGATTTGCAGTCTCACTTACCTCTGAGGATAAATGCAACCTCAATACTTGCTGCAAATGTTTAAGTTCTCAACATTTTCAGGAATAAAAATATCACAATTAAATACGAGAAAATATACCAAGGATGCCATATTTACTAGCAGGTAGCTTGAGTGATACTGCTACTACTGTTAAGAATTGAATAATGAGGGGTGCCTGGGTGGCTCAGATAGTTCAGCATCTGAGTCAATTTCAGGGGCTCAGGTCATAGTCTCACGGTTCATGAGATCAGGCCCCACGTAAAAGAATTGAGTTAATGAGCAAAGATGTAACTTTTCTCCTCATTTTTATTTTTTGTCCTCTAATTTTGTTCTGTGACCTGTTAAGGTCCATTTCACTTGCCAACAATGAGAGTTTCTCTAACAGTTTTAAGAAAATAGTTTATTAACTTATAATGTTTCTCCCTTCAAATCTCCTAAAACACCATGGATATAAGATACATACTTAGGTATAAAAAAGATAATCTGAGAGGCACTAACATTTCTCGTAAAAATGCAAATTAAAAAAATTATAAGCTCATGGATAAGTGGGGTTCACAGGTAAGAGAGTGAAAGAAATCAAGTCTGAAGTCATAGACCATCCTTTCATTATTTAACATCTATAGCTATAAATAGTTTAGTCTAGCAAAAGGACTGAAATAAAATTAAACTTTTGTTATAACAAATATAATGTTTACTTTAGGAAAGGTATGAGCCAGAAATCAGTTTAGTCTCTCCTTACTGGTAACTAGTCTCTGTCATCCAAAATGTACACAGCCCATTACACACCAATATCTAAAGTGGTTTGGGCTTCCCCCCATCCTAATTTCCATGCTCTTCAGGTGCAATACAATAAAAATGAAGGTCATAAATTTACTTTAGCAACTTCTTAAATACATCTTTCATCTCTCTCACTCTCACCTCTCTCTCTCTCTCTCCCTCTTAAGTGGCATGCTCAGTAAGTCAATGAGATTTTTAAAATAAAGTTACTCTGCTCCTGTGTAATTCAGATATATTTCTAAGATTTAGTGGCTACTTGTCAGCTCAATTCAGAAAAAAAACTCATCCTTTGTTGAATCCATGTTAAATGGGAACGTAGAAAACACACAAATGTTTTCATAAGATGAAATAAACAAGTATACTAAATACCTGTGAACTATATACATTGACAAGTCTTTTTATTCAACATTTATTGAGTTAGATACCTCCCAAAGTCATAACATATATGGAGCAGATATTCTCTGGACATAATCCAGGTCTACCAAGTGTTACAGTACAAATCTATACACATGATAATAGAGTCACACACTAGATGTCATATTAGCACATATGTGGGGTATATTATTGCAGCCAAGAGGCTGCAACAGGCAATGATAGGCCAAAACAAATTCAAGTAAGAGTTCTATATGTGCCTGAGTTTTAAATAATTTAAAGGTTGAGCAACATTTTTTTTCAGATTGAAAAGAGCAAAGACAGTAAAAAAGAATATGGGAAGGTCCTGAGATGTTAAGTAACTAATAAAATCAGGGCAACACTAGAAAATATAGAAGATTAAGACTGCAACCATAAAGAGTGGCTAGATTACAGTGGCTCTTAACCGTATGATAAAGCAGCGTTTGCCATTGAAAGAATTCATGATGTGGAATCATGTTATCTAGAATGGATACCCTATAAGTGGTCTGGACAAGGTTAGAGGCAGGGGCAAATTTATTACCTTGGCAGTTTTTATGCAGTATGTTCTCTTTTGAAGTTAGTATTCACAAATTAGAATTGTTATAAAATATGATTTTATTACCTTATAGCCCTAGAGAGACATTAACACCCTATTGTGTGTCAGCTCAAATACTTTAATGCTTTAATCACCTATTCCCATATATGTAAATTTGAGTTCTTTTGTCAATTTTGATTGGCTGAGGTGATCACAAAATTCCACATATAACCATGTTAGAAATTGGATGCTAACACTTAACTAAAGTGCTAATTCCTTTCTGATGTGTCTGTGCTGGCTGCAGGATTCTCTCTGAGGTGAACATGAGATCCAAGTCCCCATATTGCACATGCTGCCTTAGCTAAAGGAAGCCAAGGGGATTCTCCCCTAGGACCACTTCAAGTAGAAGCAACCAAAAGAACTTCCAATCAAGAGAACATACTGCATTGTCCTAAAATCTCTGTAAAACACATCTTCCAGGGACTCAAGTCTATGTATTTAAGTCTCACATCAACAAAGCTTTCCATTTAAATAGTCCCTGTTGGGAAAATGCATTAGTGTTTGCGATCTGTTAATTATAAATAGGCAGACTACTAATTCCTCCTGTAAGGTTTCCAAGACATCCTGTGAAAATTAATCATGATGGATTTTTTTTTTTTTACATTTTTGTTTCTCTCCAATGGCTAATTATAGCTCCAATGAGTCTAATAAGACTGTGCCACAATGCTTCTATTGATAGTCTTTAGAATCGCAGGAAGCCTAAGGCCCAACTTATTTAATCAGGGGTCTTGATTTGTTTGGAAAATTACCACAATATGAGCTGTATTTTGTCACTCGGGGCCTATGTGATGAAGGGCTGTGAGTCCTTTTGTTTTCCTTGCTCCGGATGAGGATTATTTAAAGATTTTCCCCTACCACGAGCATTCTGGTATAAGGGAATACAGCACATGCAGCTACTTTGGGGGTAATAAAGCAAAATATCTTGGTTTAAAAGAGCATTGTATGCTGTTGATAATAAACTGTAATGATTTTACAGCAGTCTCCTCTAGTAAATACTGTGTCTGAGTCTTTCACATTTAGAAAATCATTAAGTTATCCTCTTGAATCAGTTAATTTCTCCCAAGTGTTCTTATATCTTGGGAGTCCAAGAAGTGTTGCTTGAAAATATGAAGAATTAGAGTTGCTTCTGAACATACAGAATATGAACCAAGCAGAGTGCTGCTGGAATGCATAATCCCATATGCACGTGCACTTCCTGTACTCCAGACGCAACTTTGCCCTGGCTTCCATAAAATCACCATCAGAAACACTTAGAAGAAATATTATCTGTGCAAAAGGTTCGCAACCAACAGAAAGGTTATATTCCAGTTGAAAAATTATTTAGAAAATGAATATGCAAGTAATTTACCTTTTGTAATGAAACACACCTGAATTTCATGAAGTCCCTCTGCTAATTCAGTGAGATCTGTAGGTGGATGGTGCAGGATGGGAAATAAAGCTGCCTCATGAAGAGAGATGATCTTCTCATGCTAGACTCCCTTCTCTTCCTTCTGGAACAGAGAATGAATTGGGTTCAGTATGGTCTCCTAGATAGCAAACAGGCTACTCATGTTTGTTTAACATTCAAATGGAATGTGATGATTCAATGCATGGAGGTAAAGTCCTGCAATCTCATGAGTTTTGTTCTAGCTGGTAAAAAGGCTAGGGCTTTTTTTCCCCTCTGGTGGCTTTGGTGAACTGATCTTTGTTTCCCTCGCTCCACCAAGTAGCTCTGAAGCTCTGCATACTTTTCGAATTTACACTTAACATAACTCTAAGAATCAATCATTAGGCAATAAACTTCAAATGTTTTACTACTTCTCCAACATGTGGCCAAAGATATTCTACTCTCAGCTCTACTCGAGTGCTTGTTTAATTTGATTACTGGGGAAAAAATGATGTATTTCATTATTTTTATCCATTGAAATAATTATAACATCCATAGAGATGTTTCCAGGAGGAAGTAAAAGAATGGAATAAGGTTTCTCTGTATGATTAAAGTTTATTCCTCAATGATTATGAGCAAGTTGAGCAGGCGTGTGGGCTAGTGGGAAAAGAAGTTTAATAGCCAAAGAAAAGAAATGGCCTTTTTTGTTGTGTTTTAAGTCCAAAAGGAGAGGTTTAAAAATGTTTGAATTACTAGATATCTCAGTTCACTCACCTTTGAAAGAAACCAAAAATGCACAAGAACACAAGAAGTTACAAGAAGCTACAAGAAGTAATGCAAGGTGTTTCTCAAAAACCCTTAAGAAATAATGCAATTATTATTGTTTAAAAGTTTGAGGGGCTCACACAAAAAAAAGAAATGAGTAAGAAATACTTCTTAGTAAGCTTTGTTAGTTCCTAAACTAAGTAAATAAAACTATTCAGTTCAAAAATGACTGCAGTTAAAAGGAGTTTATCTAAGCAACTGAAAGAAAAGAAGAGAATTTTCAAGTCCATCGATCTAGTACATAGTAACATCATCCTTATTATCAGTAACAGTAACAAACTACATTAATATATCCAGTCATAAATTGAAAATCTATGCATGGATTAACTGATTTAATCTTCACAGGAAACCAAATAAATAGGTCAGTACTACTACAGCCCTTATCATGAATCAGGAAACTTGAGGCACAGAGAGGTTAAGTATATTGTCTAAAGTTATACTCTTAGGAAGTGATAGAGCAAAGGTTTAAAACAAGATTGTCTAGAAATAGAGTCCATGATTTTAACCAGGAAGTGTGGTATATATTTTAAAAGGTATATACCAAAATGTTATCAAATTGGATATACTTAACTGGTGGAAATGTTGGTCGTTTTCAACTTCTTTGTGCTTTTATGTACTTTTCACATCATCCATTACAAATACAAATACTTCTAGAAGTAGGAATAAAATATCTTGAATATACTTTTAAAGAACTCTTACTAGCTTCCACACCTCTCATTTACTTTCATAAAAAAAACTTTAAAAAATAAATGTTCTTTTTCCAAATATGCCCATTTCTGTATTAATGTCTTGTGTTATTAAACCAACAGAGCACTGAAATAGCCTTCATCAGGGAAGTGGTTCACAAATCAGTCCCCTAGAGATGGCATAATCATAATTCAGAAGTCTTGCATTAGTTGAAGGGCAACCAATACATGCTAAGAATCTCATAATGAAAGACGTATAGACACTGGACTATAGATTTTGGGATATTTGGGGAACAAACATGCAGACAAATAAATAAGTTCAACAAATACAAAGTACAAAGATACTTTGAAGTTAGGAATTAGAGCGATTCTCACAAAAGCCAGCAAAAGGTGGTTGGGGAGATGGGTGAAATAGATAAAGGGATTAAGAGGTACAAACTTCCATTTGTAAAGTATGTAAGTCATGGAGACAGAAAGTACAGCATAGGGAATATAATCAATAATCTCGTAACAATATTATATGGTGACAGATTGTAAGTACATTTATCATAGTGCGCACTGAGTAATGTATAGACTTGTTGAACCAATATGTTGTATACCTGAAACTAATATAACATTGTATGTTAATTATACATCAGTTAAAAAAAATAACATCAAGAAAAGTGATCTACAGGGACTAGGGGATGTAAGAATGGTCAGGCATATGTTATTTTCCCGTATAGCCTTACTCGCCATCATGTCTCTAGTTATCCATTATGAGACTCACAATTCTGCACAGTGTTACCTATAAAAACAAACAAACCAAACGAAACAAAACCAAAAAATACCTCTTCATTCGTATAGGATGGAAGGGAGAAAATAGAAACTACATCAGTCTGTGAAACTGGGAAATTCCAAATAATAGGTCTCTATACTACAAGCATTACAAGTGCTAATGTCTAAGGGCTCTTGGGAACTATCAGGCAAATCTATGAGACATTTCTACAAGTAATGCTGTTAGAACATTCAATTGTGTTCTCTAAGAACAGTAGTGAAACCCGTCAAATAATCTAGGGAAGCCAGAGCTATAAGAAAATCAGATCCTGACTCAAAGTCTGTAACCATAAGTTAGTGCCAAAGCCACAAAAGGTGCCAATATTAGTAAATGAGGTTTGGTACCTGTCCTGGGAGCAAGTACTGGACAAATGACCCAAGAACCATGTACTGAGTTCTAATTCATTTCTCTTGAAATAGCTCCCACTTTCTTCCTTCTACCTCCTCAATTCTTCATTAAACAACACACCTTTTACTAAAGATAATTTCTCTACTCCAACCCTTCCCACCTAATTTAAGATTGAGGTTCTTCATCTGTGTTTTCACAATGGTTCCTTCCCTTGGTAGCACTCAATGACTTGTGATCTTACAAAGCAATGATGCACTCTAAAAAGAAATAGATATAGATATAGATATAGATATAGATATAGATATAGATATAGATATAGATATAGATATAGATACAGATAGATATAGATATAGATATATTTCACCAGAACACTGCAGCAGAGAATGCAAAATATTAGCAATGATTACCAGGTATGGAATCTTTATTTCTCCATACTCATTTTTGTTACTATTAGAAATGCAGGAAAAAAAATGAACATAGTAATTATGTAGAAAGTCACAGCAGAGTTATTTTGTGTCAGGTAGAAATTTTTGCATAAGCAGTTTAAAAAAGAAATCCTTCCATTTTCTTATAAAATGAACATGTTTATTTGAAGAGAGTATTTATGATATATCCTTAATTATCAAAATAGAAGTAATATAATTGCAAATATTTTCAAAAGAAAAGTCATATATTTTATTCTTGGGTTATAAAAGGCCAATTTTGATTTCAGAAAAAAAAATGTTTAAAATCTTCCAATTAGACCTGTAGGATTTTAAGAAATAATTATGCCATTTTCATCTAAGAGAAACATAGCAAAACAAGTTAGGTAAAAATTACCTAAGACTGGGGCGCCTGGGTGGCGCAGTCGGTTAAGCGTCCGACTTCAGCCAGGTCACGATCTCGCGGTCCGGGAGTTCGAGCCCCGCGTCGGGCTCTGGGCTGATGGCTCAGAGTCTGGAGCCTGTTTCCGATTCTGTGTCTCCCTCTCTCTCTGCCCCTCCCCCGTTCATGCTCTGTCTCTCTCTGTCCCAAAAATAAATAAACATTGAAAAAAAAAATTTAAAAAAAAAAAAAATTACCTAAGACAACTGGTAGTTCAAAGAAAAATGTGTCCTTTCCTCCTATGTTCCTAAAATAGTAACATGAAAATATATTATTTTAAAATTTAGTATTAGCATATGTTGAGTATATGTAGGTCCCCCAAATGATGATTTTCTTCAAGTATTTTTGGAACTTGAACATAGGGGTACTTTGGTATTATACCCAGGCTTCGGGGATCTACTTTATAGAAAATACGTAAATTTCACTAGTCACTTCACATGCCTTGGGTAGGGGGTCTGGACAATAATCAGGGTGGCAAAACCATTACAATAAAGGAGAGAAAAGAATAAATGTCTCATTGCCAAAGGAGCCTAAACTCAAGAACAGAGCTGTACCAGATGTTCAAAATAGTATGGTCATGCATTTTGTTAAGTTACATGTCAAGAATATAGTACAAACTGAATGTCTAAGTTCACAAAAGTTCACATAAAGAATGCTGATTTTAAAACAATGAATGAGTTTGGAAAGCAAAAGAAAAATAATATGTTAGCATGAGAGAGATCACTTTAGCTATGTTGTGAGGAGATAAACTTTTAATTGATGGGATCAATGATTTTGTGATAAGCAATGAGACTCAGTCCTGCAAAAGCCCAGGGTCTTTAGAAAAGTTATAATAAATGAAGAGTTTGTATTTAGAAAAGTTAGTGTAAAAGAGAGCAATGAGAATTAAATATGACAGCTGATTTGGGGAAAGCAGAGGAATAAGGAAGGCTTCTGATGGACCACCATAGATACCATACATGATAGGATTCAGGCAGTATCTCTGAACAAATTGGATCAGTGGGCAGGCAATAGAGAATAATTTGGATACAGTGATACCAGGTAGCTTTTAAGAAAATGAGAATTCAAACAATGGTAACAACCATGGGAGAACAGAATACTTAAGAAGGGAGACTATTAGCAAATCTAGGTGAAAATCAACAATGATGAAAGTGTGATGAAAAATGACTCTAAAATTTTGGAGTAAGAAAGAAAGAAGAGTCTGTGATTGGGATATATGAATGGAAATGAAGGGGGTGAGGTAGACCGGGGTAGGCAATGAGCTAAAATGAGGTTGGTTTTGAAAAAGTATGTTCCAGATTAATATGAGAAATCTGAGAGAAGATATTCTATGGAAAATTAAGATAAGGTCCTGGAGAGATGGTGGGAAATCTAGTTAGAAATGCATATTGGAGGGGCCCCTGGGTGGTTCAGCTGGTTAAGCATCTGACTCTTGATTTCAGCTCAGGTCATGATTTCAAGGTTTGTGGGAACAAGCCCTGCATTCAGCTCATGTTGACAGTAAAGCCTGCTTGGAATTTTCTTTCTCCCTTTCTCTCTGCCCCTCCTCTGCTCACGCATGTGTGCTTTCTAAATAAATAAGTAAACAAACAAACAAACAAACAAAACAGAACAAATGTAGATCTGGAAACCATAGGGATTCTTGGTCATAAATGAAACCATTAAAGCAAAGAGATACACAGAAAAGATCTATGAGTCTTAGAGATAATCCACAGTTAGCAGGTTAGAAAAAGAACAAAAGAATATCTTATTAGATAAACTAAAATGGTAACTTTGGGATCATCTAGGTGGCCTTGTCAGTTAACCATCTAATTTCGGCTCAGGTCATGATCTCGTGTTTGGTGAGTTTGAGCCCTGCATCGGGTTCTGTGCTGACAGTTTGGAGCCTAGAGTCTGCTTCGGATTTTGTGTCTCCCTCTCTTTCTGCCTCTCCCCTTCTCATGCTTTGTCTCTGCCTCTGTCTTTCTCTCTCTCTCTCAAAATAAATATTAAAAAATTAAAACTAAAAATAAACAAAATAAACCAAATAAACTGGTAACTTTGATACAAAATCAAAATATATTTCCAATTTTACATAACTCACCTATAAATAATGAGTAAAAGGGAAATAAATACATGGAAAATTACTTTACACTACTTTAAGAGGCTATCATGTCTTTCTTCAAGACATTGAGTCTTTCTCCTGATCCATTTGCTAATATTATTAATCTTACCTGTAAATAAAATTTTGGACATGGATTTTCATTTAGCCTGACCAAAAAGGGAAAAAAAAAGTATGTTTATATAATGGCAAGCTTCTTGGGAACGGAGGATCAGTATTTGCTGGTTATAGACAAAATACTATACAACACCGTGTTCCCTCTAAATGAATAACAAATTAAAACGTGACCATTGTTATTAAGCTAAATTCCTTCAAGTGTGTAGGAATCAAGCTCAGACTTAGAGATACTATTATTAATTACAATGTCTTTTTTTCCAAACATTGGAACTTGCATCTGAGCAATGGGATTCCGATTCTGTCTGCCATCTGTACTGTTGGCTCTTCATCTCTATGCATGTGGTTTTCAAGTTCATTACTTGAAATGATCTTTGTCCTTTAAACAAAGGGCTACAGCCCAGGGTCTGCAGGTACAAGATGCTGACTTGCAGCATCCATCTAGTGCGCATCAACCACAGAAGTTTAACGAATGACTTTCTTGCCTGCCCTTGACCTTGCCCAGAATGCTCTGTGTGCAGGAATCAAGAAACCTGTGAGGCCATATGCTGGGAGTCAGCCTTTGACCGTTTTCCCCCATCCAGCTGTCGCCCTGAAAGTAGCATCACACACACATACATTTTTCATACACATGCAAGTGTCTCAAATTTTGGCCACAGGGGAACCGTATTCAGAAATTATATATTGGAGTTGTTCAAAGTGAGATAATTTTCAAATGTGGAATTTGGGAGTTGTGAGTAATCATAGATACTCTCTCAATTTATATGATCTAATTTTGATTCTTAAAAAAATAAATAACAATATGCATGTAATAAAATCAATAAAATATACAGTAGATGCATAATAAAAGTCTGTTTCTCTCTACCTAGAAGTTACCAGTATTAGCAGTTTCTTTTACATCCTTCCTTTTATATGCTTATAAACAAATATAGTGTCCTATCATTTTTGTAAATTGAAATCATATAATTTATATTATTCTGCTTTGGTTATAGTTGGCAAAGAAAACTAGAATCATTGCACATCAACACATATGGGCTTACCTCACTGTTTTCAAGGACCATGTAATATTTCACTTTACAGAATTATTATAATTTATTTCACCAATCCCCTACTAGTGGACATTTTTAATTATGTTCTTTTTCCGATAATTTTCTCCTGTCCCAAACAATTCTGTAATGTTTAGTTTTGTGCATCTTAGCATTGTTTTGTGATTATATATGTGGAGTAAAATAGTATCAGGGAAGTTCTGTGTTATCCATTTGTTTTATTTTTATAGCTTATTTTATTTTAAATTTTTTTAAATATTTACTTTACTTTTGAGAGAGAGAGAGAGAGAGAGAGAGAGAGAGAGAGAGAGAAAGAGACAGAGTGCAAGCGGGAGAGGAGCAGAGAGAGAGGGAGACACAGAATCTGAAGCAGGCTCCAGGCTCCAAGCTGTCAACACAGAGCCTGAAGGGGGGCTTGAACCCACAAACCATGAGATCATGACCTGAGCCGAAGTTGTATGCTTAACCGAATGAGCCACCCAGGCACCCCTCCATTTGTTTTAAATATAAATAGCAGCATAGTAGAGTTAAAAAATAACTGACTTTGTAGTCAGGCTGACCTCAATTTGAATCTTAGTACAGTCACTTCTCTGAGTTTCTTTTGCATAGAACAACCCTTCTCTGAGTCTCAGATTTCCTCCTTGCAAAATGGTGATAAGTCTTTCACAGTGAAGATTTTGAGGTTAACTACTTTAAAAGATACCATAAGTAAGTATGTATTCCAAAACTCATAGCTAAGAGAGAAGGTAAGAGGAGGAAGAGGAAAAAAGAACAATCTCTAAGTTCAGAGCTTTAAAGTCAGAATTGGACTAAATGTCAAGTCATCTGATTTCAGATGAATGTTTTTCCAATTAATTGCACTGAAACTTTCTAGGCTCCATTTCATCATTTGTCTTTGCCTATTGATTATGAGGGTATCTTCACCTTGTCTGCCCCACATGGTGCAATGGCTAAGAAACTTTTGGCAAAGTCCATATAAACAACAGAAAGAAGTCTAAGCAGAATAGGACTGTTTTGTTGCTCTATGGTCTCTTCCAACTGGGGAAATTTTTAGGACAACGCTCAGCCATGACAGCAGTTATGGATTGAGGGAGAGGCTTGACTGTGGTCACAGATGATACACATTTGATCAATACCCATCATCTGTGAACCAGGGTGGTGACTGGTTGGTTATTAAGAAGCATTCACTCCAGTGACATTCATCTTTGTCTAAATTTACTCCTTTAAAATGCCACATCACAATCAGACTTTCACATTTGTCTGAAGGAGATAATCATCACTGTCTTGAATATATATATTCTTGACAATGGCCTTGTGAACTAGACAAAGGAATTGCTAACGTTTATGTTGGGGTGGGGGTGTTGAGGAAGATAAGTTTTAGAGGCATTAATCAATTGGCCCATATCTTTTAGCTCCAAATTCACTTTTCTTTCTACCATATAATACTGAATGCCATTGTATTTTTTTATGTTTATTTATTTTTGAGAAAGTGCAAGTGGGGGAGGGGCAGAGAGAAAGTGGGGCAGAGGATCTGAAGCGGACTCTGTATTGACAGCAGCAAGCCCAATATGGGCTTGGACTCACAAACCACAAGATCATGACCTGAGCTGAAGTCAGGTTCTCAACCAACTGAGCCACCGAGGCACCCCTACCATTGTATTTTAATACAATGATCTGGTCACAGATCTTCCTCTAGTTCTGCACCCTTAGCTCTTTTTGGAAAAAGTAGCCTCCATTCATATACTTTCAGTAATGCCACACTGAATATAACACAGACTGCTCCACATGGCTATCAAACCTCTCCTTTTTTCAGTCCAGCATTTATGAATAGCCTCATCTCTATCATCTGTGATCTTCAGGCTCATCAGACCATGTTTCTGTCTCTTAAATATTCCATGCACTTCTTCACTGCCATGCCTTACCTACTGGCTTTCCTTCAACTTAGAGTTGCTTTTGTCCATTATCCACCCACATAAATTATATTCTTTTTTTTCTAAGCAAAGCAGATAAAATCTTGACTGATAAGCCCTTCCTGATTCCTACAGTCCAATGAATTATCCCTTTTGCATAAAGAAAAACAAATACGTATATACCTATAGTGAACTCACATATTTTTCTGCCTGTCTTAAAATTCTTTATATTTCACCTCCCTGACCAATTAGAAACAATTTATGTGCAAGGCTCATAACTGTGTCCCATAAGAATTGGACACCTACCTAGGCATATTTACAGTTCCCTCCAACTGGTGTGCTCTTCCTCACTAGGCCCTATCCAATATTCAAGGACCAGTGGAATACCTCCTTCCCCATAAAACCTGTTCTAAGTTCCTTTAGAGAGACATATTCTCTTTTGAATTCCAATACCATTTTAGGGCAATTTCCTCTCTTTTTTTGGTTAAATGTTTGTTTGTTTGTTTGTTTGTTTATTTATTTATTTATTTTGAGAGAGGGGGTGGGGAGGAGCAAAAGGAGAGGGAGAGAGGACCTCAAGCAGGCTCCACGCTTAGTGCAGAGCCATACGTGGGGCTCTATCCCACAACCTTGAGATCATGACCTGAGCCAAAATCAAGAGCTAGAGCCTTAACTGACTGAGCCACTCAAGGGCCCTGGAAATTTTCTCTTTCTTATACTACAGTGGTTTTAAGTATATTTCCATTCTTCCAAAAGATTTGAGCCAGCATGTAGGCGCAGACTACACCTATTTTGTTTAGCACTGTATCTTCAGAGTCCAAGGCACAGGAGACACTCAACAACATATATGGAGAAACATAATCTTCTTGCTCAAATCATCTATGCTTATGTCTAATACATTTTTAATCTTTCAGTGACTCTTATTCAGAATTCAGTAAGTTTTATTTTTAACCATATGCAATTACCATTCCCACAGGCACCTGGGTGGCTCAGTTGGTTGAGCGTCAGACTTCAGCTCAGGTCATGATTTCAGGGTTCGTGGGTCCAAGCCCCACTTCGGGCTCTGTGCTGATAGCTCAGAGCCTGGAGCCTGCTTCAGATTCTATGTCTCCCTCTCTCTCTGTCCCTCCTCTGCTTGTGCTCTCTCTCTCTCTCTCTCTCTCTCAAAAATAAATAAACATTAAAAAAATTAAAAAGAAGGAAATTACAATTCCTCAGTTCACAAACAGTTGAGTATATGCAATTTCATTTGGTTCAACCTAAAAGTTACGGGTTGAATGGAATGATGGATAGATAAATGAATGAAAATTCCTCACAGTTGTAAGTCATGGCATGCGTGCATTATAAATCACAATAGAAATATTATTTCATTTGATGGAAAGTCATTGGGAGGTCGAGGGAGAATTTGCATTAAAGTACGTCACTCTCCTACATGGAGAAAAACACATTTCAAATACATCATTAGCCACAGGAGGATTAGTACAGAGTACACATCCACCAGGCTTTTTTACCACTACATTCATTTTCCTTTGTGTTCACCAAAATGAAAAATCCCTGTACCTGAGTAAAATAACAAGCTTGCGTCTTCCTTTGTCCTTCCCTGGTGAGCATTTCAGCTAGGAGAAGTCATTTTGCTACATTCCATTCTCAAAGCTGTGCTGGAGAAGCCAGAAAATCACAACAGCTCAGAAGTCAGGCCAACTGTACACGTCAGGAGACCACCTTTGCTATGGGACATATACACAGCAGTTGCATAAAGGGTGTGCATTGCCCATACTTTTTAGCTGACATTGGCCTGGCGTGTCCCAGATACCATTAATGAGCTGGGTTTCCCTCCACGGTACCGACAGGCCTTTTTGGAATTTACTTCTGTGTCACTGCAGCATTGTGTAGAAATTAAGGCATGGGTTCTAGAGGTTGAAATCACAGGGTTCAAATCTCATTTTGTAATTTTTGCTAAATTTTGCAATCTCTCTGCACCTTGATGTCTTTATTTCTAAAATTATTTAAAACTAAAGTTATATTATGGGTCAGTCTGTTAAGCATCCGACTTCGGCTCAGGTCATGAGTTCAGGTCATGATCTCACAGTTTGTGAGTTCCAACTAGACTCACTGCTGTCAGCCTCTCAGCACAGACCCTGCTTCAGATCCCCGGTCCCTCCTCTCTCTGTCCCTCCCTCACTTGTGCTCTCTTAAAAGATAAATAAAACATATAAAACACTAAAGTTATCGTAAAGGTTTTTGTGACTGTGATAATGCTTTAGAGGAAGCCAATTTAACAGATTCTCTGTTTTATAGTGGGTGTTTAATAAATGATAGTTTACAAAAACCTTTCTGGTTCCCTTCTACATTGTTTAATATTTCCCTGGACTGAGAACAGAGGTCCACATATACTAGATGCAGAGATGAAATACAGAAACCAAAGAATTTAATTAAAAAAACCCAGAAATTGAACATATTGCTTGGGAAGCAATAATAATAAAGTAGAATAAGAGGAAGCAACTACAGAAAGAAAAGGAGAGAGAGAGAAAGAGAAGAGGAAAAAGCTATCATTTCTTTAGCACTCATTGTATACCACAGACTGAGTCCCATTCTTGTGTTGAGGATCATATAATAAAGTAGACTAAGCATTTCAGAATAGAGAGAGAATAGAAAAGACATAAAAAATGAGAAAGAAGAGATGAGAAATTTAAGCATCAGTCCTGACAGATTAATATCCTGATAATAAAGATTGCAGAGACCATGAAGAATAAACATGGAGGGAAGAAAATGATACAAATAATAATTCAATTTCACAGAAATAAAGAACATACATTTCCAGGTTTAATGGACACTCATGTGCCCATCACAATGGTTGAAGAAAGGCTCACACCAAAGAACATCTTCGTAAATTTCAAAATATTGGTGGGAGAAAAGAAAAAGCTGAAGAAACTTTTTAAGATAAAAGACAACGCAAAAAGGATTCAGAATTATAATGGAATTGGAATTCAATAAAATACTAAAATCTAGGGTAAAAAATTGAGTAACTTCCTTCAAAACTCAAAAAGAACAGGTAGGTGGCCTCCAATACTACAGCCAGCCAAACTACCAGCTAAGTACTTAATATTTCTGTGGTATTTGATATATGGCAGGAACTGCTGAAAACATACTACACATATTAGCGCATTTGATTCTTCAACAGGCCTAAAAGTTAGGTATTATTATTAGTCTCATTTTACATATGAAGAAATGGAGTGACGAAACTCTTAAAAATAGTGTGTCCTACAGTCATACCATGCCTATGTGTGAAAACCAGAATTAAAAAAAAAAAAAACACAATCTCACTTTAACCAAAAATAATATCCTGCATTTTAACCAAAAATAATAAACTACTAGCCAATCAACTATTGCCTCCATTAGGTGTGGCTTTATCATCCTAAGCATAAAACCACTTCATAATAAATTCAAGAGAATATTTTCCCAATCTGTAAATATGTACTTCAGAAATAATTATAGATTGCCTATATGGTTCTTATGTTTTTCTTGCTACTTAAATATAATCAGGTAATTGATCAAAACCTAACTTTAATTATTATATGGATTTCTTTCTATTTCCCCTTCCCAATGGTCTTTTTCTAATTTTACTAAAAATATTAACCTTCTCATAGGCTCCATTTTCTTATAAATTTGATGAAGGTGTCTACACACTGAGCTCATCCTTGCCCTGACTTAAAATGCAAACATATTCAGTAGAATAAGAAATATTTCAGTAGGATAAGAATATTTCTAAAGCTTTGGTTTAAAAACATGCTTCCAAGAAATGTGACTTTTCCAGTGACCCAATTATTCTTTAAGCTTCTCACATCCCCAGGATGTACACCACCTAATTGAAATAGTTTCATAACCACCCTTGTTCTTCACATGTTTAGTGACACCACTCAAAGAAGCACATCAGTCACCTGGCTAATAAGCATTCTCTGAAGCCCATGGAAACAGAGGGAAATTCTCCCTTTATTCTTCCACTGTGAATTATGTTCCCTAAGCATGTATTATTATTATTCTTATTACCCAGTTGAACTAGTATAATTTGCAGTTGGATAAATCATAAGCCAGTGGATTCTCAAGCCTCCCCAACTTATTACGTTACTTCATCCAAAGATTTTACAGCAGAGAGCACTGGGGATATTACAGATGACTCAAAATTATATATTTTTTTCCTCTCTCCAAAAGCTGTAAAAGTGCAAAAACTCCTATGCAGAAAACTCACATAAATAATTAGCACTGCATTGCATTGCTCAAAAAAATATTTAAAGTAATCCATAAAAGTGCAGGGTTAGCTCACTAGAAAGTGCTGGTGTTTCCTAGATATTCAAATATATACTGGTTCCTAAATCAATATTAGAGGTAGACAAGACATTTTTAGGTCTAGTCACCCAGGATCCAACACCCTATCTTATAATAATAATACTCTAATGGATTGGGGAATATAGAACCCATTCTCTGTTCAGACCATACTGTAGGGGACACTCTCTTTACTTTATAACCCAGATTGAAGGCTGAGTTTAGCTAATCCACAATCCCATTACCTGGCTCCCAGAAATGCTTTAGCAAAATATACACCCCCTAACTTGACCTAGCTAAACAAGAACTTTTGTTCAGTACTTGGGAGAGGAGAATGATTAGGGATATTACAGATTTAAGATTCTTAGAACAGCTATGGTGAAAGTATGTTGCAAATAAAGCAAACCCACAGACTTAAGTTCAGAAGTAAAAAGAGAGTGAGGAAACAAGGTCTGCTCACATCACTTGACCTATTGGATCAGCCTCTGGAATTTTGAATTTTGAGAGCCATTCATTTTTAAACCAGATTGACTTGGTTTCTCAGGTCCTTGGTAAAAAAAAAAGCCTTAATATTCTACTTGACATGCAATTATGAGGGTATGTAAATATTTGAGTGACAGATTTGTTCATACATGAAACTAGAAATCCTGGGTGTACTAAATACTAGTTTCGGGAGTGTGGAGATAACTAAGGCATTTTTTCCATCCTCAGTCTACAACGGAGTTATTTTCCCAGGATTCTTGTTGAGGTTCTTCACTTCCTTATATAAATTTCACAAAACCCATGGATATAGTTGTCAAGATTCTAATGCTCAGGCAAACAATATTTAATTTCAGTTTGGTCAAACTATTGCTAAATCAGTTCAGAAATGTGAGATGTATAGGGTTCATTAGATTGTCAGATTCATTGTTTATTTTGAGATTACTCTTTCAAATTTTTTTTTTGTTTTAATTCCAGTATAGTTAATTTACAGTGCTATATTAGTTTCAAGTGTACAATATACCAAGAGGTTGCTTTTTTAACAAATAATATAAAGTTTCATTGTGTTTACACAGGATAAAGCACAGTCCTAGAAATCAGATTTCCTGTTGTTCTGGCCTTGCTACTTGACAATGGTAGTTTCCTGAACTTCTAGGAAAATCAGGGCCCTACGATGTCCCTAATGTCCTACCGCTCACCTTCGGTACTATAGAGTGATAATTTCTAGATGCATAGGGTTTCTCTTATTTACATTAATAAAACAGAAAAAGGCTTACCACCATTCTTGTTACCTGCTGCTGTGTAACAAGCCACATCAAAATGTGATAGTCATGAGAAAACAAAAGAAAACAAAACAAAATATTTATTCTGCTCATGAAGCTGCATTTCAAGAGGGCTTATTTTGTTCCACTTTGTCTCAGCTGACTGGCTTGAAGAATAGAGCTGAAATCATCTGAAGGGTCACATACTCATTCAAATGTCTGGAACCTGGGATGGAAGGCTCCAGTTGCAGTGGGGTGGGGGAGGGCAGGGCAGTTGGTGTTCCTTGGGCCCCTCTCTTTCTCCATCTCCATCTCCATCTCCAACTCCATCTCCATCTCCATCTCCTTCTCCATCTCCATCTCCATCTCCATCTCCATCTCCATCTCCATCTCCATCTCCTTCTCCATCTCCATCTCCATCTCCATCTCCATCTCCATCTCCATCTGCATCTCCATCTCCATCTCCATCTCCATCTCCATCTCCATCTCCATCTCCTTCTCCATTTGAGTTGCTCTACAGCTCCAGCTCTACCATCTCTATCGCTGAACTCTCTAGCAAAACAGATGCAGGGAAGCTAGACTTCTTGCATATCAGCTCGGGGCTCCCTTGGCACACGTTCCAAGAGAGAGGCAAACAGAAGCTACAGCACCTTTTCTTGTTTTTTGTTTTTTAATTTTATTTAAATTTTAGTTAACATATAGTGTACTACTATTTTCAGGAGTAGAATTTAGTGATTCATCACTTACATATAACACCCAGTGAACAACAGAACAAGTGCCCTCCTTAGTACCCATTACCCAGGTAGTCTATCCCCCACACACTGACCTCCATCCACCCTCAGTTTGTTCTCTGCCATTAAGAGTCTCTTATGGTTTGTTTCCCTCTCTCTCCTTGATTTTGTCCCTTCCCACATGTTCACCTGTTTTGTTTCTTAAATTCCACACAAGAATGAAATCACATATCTCCATCTGACTTATTTCACTTGGCATAATACACTCTAGCTCCAACTGCGTTGTTGCAAATGACAAGATTGCATTTCTTTTGATCACTGAGTAATATTCCATTGTATGTATATACCACATCTTCTTTATCCATTCATCAGTTGATGGACATTTGGGCTCTTTCCATAGTTTGGCTATTGTTGCTATAATGCTGCTATAAACATTGGGATGCATGTACCCTTTCAAATCTATATTTTGTATTCTTTGGGTAAATATTAGTAGTGCAATTGCTGGATTGGAGGGTAGTTCTATTTTCAACTTTTTGAGGAATTTCCATACTCTTTTCCAGAGTGGCTGCAGCAGTTTGCCGTCCCACCACCAGTGCAAGAGGGTTCCCTTTTCTCTGCATCTTCACCAATACATGCTGTTTCTTGTATTGTTAATTTGAGTCATTCTGACAGGTATGAGGTGGTATCTCATGGTTCTGGTCAACTAATCTTCGACAAAGCAGGAAAGAATAGCCAATGGAAAAAAGACAGTCTCTTCAACAAATGGTGTTGGGAAAACTGGACAGAAACATGCAGAAGAATGAAACTGGACCACTTTCTTACACCATACACAAAAGTAAGTTCAAAATGGAAGAAAGATCTAAATGTGAGACAGGGAACCATCAAAATCCTAGAGAAGAATACAGGCAGCAATCTCTCTTACCTTGGCCATAGTAACTTATTACAATACATGTCACTGGGCGCAAGGGAAACAAAAGCAAAAATGAAGGATTAGGACTTCATCAAGATAAAAAACTTCTGCACAGTGAAGGAAACAATCAACAAAACTAAAAGGCAACCTACAAAGTGACAGAAGACATTTGCAAATGTAGCACCTTTTTTGATTTACTCTCAGAAATCACAGAGCATCATCTCCAATGCAAACTGTGAACTAAGGCAGTGACATAAAACTGCTCCCTTTTAAGGAGAGTGGAGATAAAAACTGCCTTTAATGGAGCAGTTCTGAGATTCTAGAAAAGTAAGTGAGATCATAAGTGTTACAGCCATTTTTAATAAAGACATCATGATCACCATACACAATTATATGTGAGTTGCATGTATCTGCATATTTTGACTTTGGTCATTTCATTTCATTTTAGTTCCACAAATGTCTGCATCTGATTGCTATATGTAATACTAGAAACAGTCATTATTTCTCAAATAAGCACCACGCAGCTTCACAGCACCACGCAGGTAGGAAGAAAGGCATACCCTAGTTTTGTGCTAGAAGACAGAGTGAAGCTAGCCTCAAATTTGAAAATTTCCTTCATTTACCCACATTACAGAAAACTAAAGAGGACTTCTGGATTTGAGTTGGGTAGAATAAAAAAAAATCTGTCCTTTTTTCTATAATTCATCAAAAATAGCTACATGAAGGGGTGCCTGGGTGGCTCAGTTTGTTAAGCATCCATCTCTTGATTTCAGCTCAGGTCACGATCTCACAGTTCATGGGATTGAGCCCCATATTGGGCTCTGTGCTAACAACATGGAGCATGCCTGGGATTCTCTCTCTCTCCTTCTCTCTCTATGCCCATCCCCTTCTTGCTCTCTCTCTCTCAAAATAGATAAAATTTAAAAAAAAAGTTACATTAATATTACATTTGTAATGACCCAAGTGGATGCTTTCTTTGAATTTTTGTTCCTCCCCTTTAAGAAAACTGGATGTGGTTGTCTTCAAAATATGCAGCTAACTTTCTAGGCACCTCCCTCAACTTTGTTAACAACTACTCTCCATGTGCCACACAGCTTTTTCCAATACACTGACAAGTTGTCAATAACTACAAGACTCAATTTCACAGACTGTCAAGAGATAAATTTCAGCCAGGTCTGAAGACAATAAGACATTTTATTTTGACACTGTAATGGGCTGCTGCTACTTGTCCCGTGACAGGCTACAAGGGTTGGCTCTCACCTCCTGGTTTTTATCATCACCCCAAACCCTGTGATCATAAGTCTATCTTTTAAGAAAGAAGGACAAAACAAACCGGGAGCACACCATTTGTTTATTTCATCCTCTAGACTCCCTCTCAGTATTGATGGGATTGACTGTGAGAGATAACACCATCATTGACCTTGGTGTGTAAGGAACAAATAAGTTGTATACTCCTAAGGTCTCTCTGACAGGACAGAAGACTTGAGGACTGTGCCACCCCTTTCTGTGACAATTAAAATCTCTTCCGAAGAGCAAACAGAGCTGTCTTCTGAAACTGTAAATACTATCAAACTAGTGAGCACTGCAGGTCTCTGACATGACTTTTATGGGTCCTTTTGAACCTCTGCTTTTCAGCTACAGTATCACATGTTCACAGTAATTCAACATCTCAATCTCAACTTGGAGAACCATCATATGGCAAGAAATACAAAGTGGTGTTCTATTTGTACAGGACCTTAGGGAGAGCTGTAATTTAGAAATCATCAACTTGCTTGATACAGCATTCAAAGGTACCAATGAAAACCTTTGTTCCTGCCTCTGCCTGAGTATGAACAGCTTCCAACACCATGGCTTGTGGCATTGTTTTGATTATCTGGAGTAACACAGGCATCAGACACATCTGGGTCTAAATCCCGTTTCTTCTAATTACTAGTTAGTTCTATGGTCATGGGCAAGTGACTTAATAACAAGTGTATTGGTTTCCTTATTTATAAAATAGGAAGAAGGATAGCTGCCTGTGTAAATTTCTCAATTTGAGACACATAAATGGTAATTAATGAAAACTCAACACAGTGCTAAGTAATCATCTATTAAATGAGGGTAATAAAAGTAATAAAGCTATAAGTAATAGTGTATCTTATGTTGTACATTGAAATATACCACTATGTCATCATTCAGACTACTACAGATTTACTGTCCATCTTGGCTTTGATAAAAATGATAACAAAACTTATGAGATGATGAATATACTAGCATTTTCAGAAACATGTTTCCCCATCCTTACCTGCTTATTACTATCTCGAGCATCTTTCTTTGTATAATCTTCACTTATCCATCACCCAAGTCAGCCAGAGTTCTTGTTCTCAACTCTAACTCCCCACTGCATGTGTTGTAATTTGATTAAGCAATTAACATATATCCTCTAATTTTTGTTTTATTGTTTATGCTTTCCTTTCATCTTCCCTGACCTATTATGAAGGAAGGGATGTTCTCTGCACTCCCTGCCCACTCCTCTGCACACTGAGCAGAGCTAGAAAATCATGAAGCCACCCTGAACTGTCTCATTTTCATGCATGTCACCAACCCCCAGGGGCTCCTGGCAACCCTATTATCTAGCCCTTTCACTATTTAGATGAATGTTTCCTGCCTTCTCTGATCCCAGCAAACCTTCAAATTCCCCTTCTCTTTCCTCTCATTTGATAACTTGCTTCCTCTATCACTAAGGAGGATCAATCAGAGAGAGCTCTCCCAAGCTCCCACCACAGACACACAGGTATCCAAGCCCATACACCTTTCTTCCTGTGGCTATGGTTGATCGGCTGCATCCACCCCCAAACCTTTCACTTTCCAGCCCCTCTCACCTCTTAGGGGATACTACTTCAACTATTTTTTTCACTGCTGGAGAAATCCCCTCAGTGTTCAAACATACCATTATAGTTATATCTTTTAAACCATCCCTCTCTGAACCCCATTGCCCTCCAGGCACCATCCCATTTCTCTGCTTCTCTTTATAACAAAACTTCTTGAAAGAATTTTCTATACCCTTTATCTCCAATTAATTCCCTCCCTTCTCTCTTGTACTCACTCCAACCAGGCTTCCTCGTCTATCATTCTACTGAACTGCTCTTGTCAAAATCAAAAATGACCTTGTTCCAAAGAGCTAACCTACACAAAAAGCATCAGTTTCTTTCTCTCTTCTCCTCAAAATCTTTTCTAAACTTGGTCTGAGAAGACTCTACTTCAGGGCCTTGAACTCACAGATTCTACTGCTGGGTAACATGGTGTTTTTGTCTGTACCTTCGAAGACTTTTACATCTCCCCACCTTCCAGTCCTACTTATAAGCCTTACTTGTTGTATTTTTTCTTCATAGCACTTTTTGCTATAAACTATTTTACTCACTTGTTAATTTACTATACATCTGCCTCCATCCCTTTAGAATAAAAGCACCACCAAGAAAGGAGGATTTTCTGCTTGCTTGTTTATTCCACTATTGAAACTCCAGCACCTAGGATAGAAATTGACATACAGTAGATGCTCATTAAACATTACATTTTGAATAAAATAATGCATTTATCTCCCTATCCCTAGATCCCAGCATCTGTCTTACAAAGTGTAGACCCTCAGTAAATAGTGGTTCTTCTGCAATTTGTTGAGCCATGTTTATATTATTCTCCCTAACATAGGAAGTTTTCCAAACTTTTATGACCTTCAGGATTGGAAAGATTAAAATGTAAATAATGGTTTGAAGTGGCAAGACTGCTCATAATAAAGATTTTAAAAACTCCTCTTTTAATCCAGATCCTATCCAGCTACTGCTTCATCTATTTATTTCCCTTCATAGCAAAACTCTTCAAACATATTGTCCCTATTCATCACTTCCATTTCCTCACCTCCTGTTTATTCTGTACTAGCCTCAACACTGATTTTCATTTCTACTATTCCACAGAAATCACTGTTGTCCAGGTTGCCAGTGACCTTTTGGTGGGCTCATCCAATGTTGCCTTACCTGCCTTATCTTATTTGGGCTTTTGACAGCGATTCACATAGGTGAATATTCTCCTGTTGAAATATTTTCTTCTCTTTGCTCTGTGTCAGTGCAGGTTTCCCATCTTTTTCAACAGCAATCTTTCAGTTTCCTTTGTTAGCTCCTTCTCTCTTTGAGCTATGAATATGAGAGCAGTCCAGTGTTGGTCCTGGGCCTTCATCAGTTCTTTATCCACACTCTCTCCATGATGATCTCATTTTGTCCCATGGTTTGAAATCATATCTATATGTTAATGATTCCCCAAATTCTTTCTCCAGCCCTGATCTCTCTTGAGAGCTTAGCCTCATTTATTAAACATAGCATTTTCCATTGGATGTCTAATAATCATTTCAAAATAAGTATATCTCAATGGAACTCCTGGTTCTCACTTTTCATTTCTGCAATCCGCTGTTTCCCTTGCCTTCTTCATCTTAGTCAATGGCATCAATACCTACCTAGTGTCTTACAACAAATACTTATATATGATTCTTCACTCTACTTCCCTCATCCCCACACTCAATCAATCAATATACCTTTTTGGTTCTATTTCCAAAAATATATCACACAACTCTCCTCAATTCCACTGTAAGCAACCTAGTCGAAGTCACCATCATGGATCATGTGGATTGCCACCATAGCTGCCTAAATGATTTCCCTATATCCTTATATACCTGTTTATAACCCAGAGCAATTTTTCTAAAAATATGTATCAGATAATAACATCTTATTGCTTAAATACTTCAAAGTCTTCCAAGTTCACTCAGAATAAAATCCAAACTCTTCTCATTTTCTGAGAAGTCTTCCATAATCAGACCTCTGCCTTCTTTTCGAGCCTTGTTCTTTATGTTCTAGAAATCCTGGATTTCTTTTGGAACCTTTAGAGGAGCACTCTGATTCTTTCCTCTGGGTAGTTGGACTTGGTCTGCTTTCATCTGGAGGTGCTTCCCCAAGCTTTTTTCATGTTTCTTTTCTTCCCAATGATCTCACTCCAAATGTGACCTTCTAAAACAAGCCTTCCCCAAGTCCATTGTCTAAAGCATCAAACCATCTTCCCCCTTTATGTACCCTAGGTCTCATCACTATTACAGTTCCTTACTTCATTTCCTTCAACGCAGCTAAGATTGCCTCACGTGGTCATGCCCATTATATTCAATAACTGCTGAACTGTCCTCTCTTACAAGAATGTAAGTTTCTTGTGGACAGGAAACTTGACTATCCTATTCATAGGCATTTCCTCAGAGCCTAGTACAAGGACATAATCATATGGAAGCTATCAAACATGTTTTTTTAATGTTTACTTGTTTGTTTACTTGTTTACTTATTTGTATCAAACATGTTTGTTTTTTTAATGTTTACTTATTTACTTATTTATCAAAAAGAGAGAGCACAAGCAGGGGGAGGGGCAGAGAATGAGGAGAGATAGAATCCCAAATAGGCTCCATGCTGTCAGCACAGAGCCTGACATGGGGCTCCATCCCACAAACCGTGAGATCATGACCTGAACCCAAATTAAGAGTCAGGCGCCTAACTGACTGAGCCATCAGGATCCTCAAATATGTTTTGAATTAATATATCAATGGCCATGTTGGGTTTCACCCTTGGGTTCTGTGTCCTCGTGTGTAAGATGGGGAGAACAATACCCACTTTGCTGGGATGCCAAGAAGAGCAAATATATAAAAGCCAGTGTAAATCCTATGGTTCCTTCAGAATACAACAATAATTTTTATTTTTTTAATTAATTAATTTATTTTGAGAGAGAGAGAGACAGAGAGAGAGAGAGAGAGAGAGAGAGAGAAGGGGAGGGGCAGAGGCAGAAGGAGAGAGAGAGAATCTCAAGCAAGCTCCGCACTGAGGCTCCAATTCATAAACTGCAAGATCATGACCCAAGCCAAAATCAAGAGTTAGATGCTTAACCTTTTGAGCCAAGCAGGTGCCCTAATAATTATTAATGAAACTTAGTGTAATTCCAACCTACATGTATCCTTTCTCTCTCATTTCACTTATCATCATTGTAACTATTGCCTGGTTTCCTATGCAATAGTTTATATTGTTTGTTAGCTTAGGTTATGACTTCCCAAAGATTATAAATTCAATAAATGCCAAATATAGTGGAAAATGAGATGCTCACTTTTATTATTAGTCCTAATTTGTAGTAATAGAATGGAGTGGAAAGCTCACACGTTTTTAAATCACATATAAACAGGTTTCTGTTTGGGTTTCACAAACATTGCTAGTTATGTGAGTTAGGCCTCTGACTTAACTCTCTTATTCAAAGTCTTTTCATTCATAGAATGGAGACAGTTACATACATTTTTTCAACATACTTATAGAAGATGAGTGCTTAATAAGTAGCACCTGTCGTATCAATAATAATAGTAAAATAATAATATCTTATGAACTAAGCTTCAGCAAAGAAGCTTTGTTTTCAATACACCCATTGCTTTTTGTTCTCCATGATAAAGTGTTATAAGATTTTTAGGCTCTCTGTTGTCAGTGCAGAGCCTATTTTGGATCCTCTGTCTCCCACTCTCTCTCTGCCCTTCCCCTGCTTGCCCATGTGCTCTGTCTCTCTCTCTCTCTCTCTCTCAAAATTAAATAAACATTAAAAAAATGAAAAAAATAATGTGTTATAAGATTTTTAGTGCTTTCCAAAACCTGGATTGAGAATATACAGATGGAGAAAAATAAATATCTTTGCTCTATGATCTAAACCACAAGAATACATAGGTGAGGAAGAATAAGCCTCCAATGGCAAAAATCCTAGCACACAATTTAATTTTCATTCATGAAAGCAAGTGTGGTGAATAATGGGCAGCTGCAATTGCCAAAATTAGGATAATCAAAGATTATGGCACCAAAGAACAAGAGAAGCTATCAGTTACCTATTTGTTTCAAACAGGTCCGTGGAACTTGTTCTCTGCAAAATGTGTAGTTTAAAGAAAGAGAAGGAAATGATGCAAGAAAGAAAATCAAAAGTGTAGAAGAATCCTATATATTCTGGAAAGGCAGGGAGGATATATGCATTATATATAATATGTATTTACTATAGCATATCATATTATATCCCCGTCACACAAACAGTGCATTTCTTCATGCAAACTTCTTGAGATCAGTTAAAGTTAAAAATTCAATGAAATTTCCCAGAGCATTTGCTCAAGATCCCAGAGTTCATTATCTCATAAAGAGCAAAGATTGGTCAACTTGTGTGGTTAAAAGACACTGTCAGGATGTGATCCAACTGACCACGTCACCCCAGAGAATTTTGGAATCTACAGCATAATTCCTTCTTTCTTGTAATATACTGCACGCCCTTCCCTTAGACTCTTTCCCTAATCATTCTTGATACACGCTTAGTTCTGATTACCTTCTCGGGTCCATAACCCTGCCTTTGTAGTTCTTAGATGCTTTCCAAAAGAGTGCTGATTGCTCTCCATGGGGGGGGGGGCATAGTCTGCCACCCACAATTCTCTTTGGCTTTCTTCTTGCCTCTTCTTCTTAGAGCTGATAATGTATGGCCCATGTCTTTCCCAAGCAATGACAATCTCATTAGAATTGACTCCCATTGCTACTGTTATGTCAATTTCAGTGGAAATGCCACCCGCTCAGTGCACTGGTTGACCTGTACCTTCCTCTTTAACTCTAGCCCGACTGATTGTCAGATAAACATCAAGAAAAGGAGCTTAGTATAAAGGCAACACTTTCGACAGTGCTGATTATGTGTGTTCTAATAGAGAAATGACCTACATTTTTACTTCCCAGCATTAAAACTAATAACTAAATATCTTCCTTATTAGAATATAACTGCTTTCCACACAAGTAGTCAAAACTATGTAATGCATTCCCAAAGTTAGTAACAGTGAAAGTAGAAATCTAAGAGGACCCTTTTTGACCTCCTGTTATAAAGAGAAAGGAGTAGCCCACTTGGACTACATGAGAGAGTTGGGTCCATCTGGTGAGGCAGGAAGTAAAGCTCAAAGAGATCAAAGTTGAAGCTTGCTGTCACTTTAAAAGTTGCACACATATTGAGTGTTGTCTGCTTCTTTGGGGAATGAAAATGGCAGATCCTTATCTCTATGACACTAGAGGCAACCAGGATAAACTGGAATGTAAAAGCAAGAATACTGCAATCACTTTGCATCTGTATGCAAACAGATTGCCTGGATTTCACTCTCAGCTTTTCATTGAGATCATAGAGCAGCAAACACAGCAGAAGATACCCAAGAGCAAATGTGAAAACCAAAACCAGATGTCCTATCTTGTACAGAGTCACAACAGATATCAGGATGCTCTTCACACACTACTCTTTGACGTTTTTGCCTTTTTTTTCCATCTGAGAGAGGGGTGTTCTGTTCAAGCAAGGCAAGAGTTCAGAATGGTAACCACTGGATCCACATCCTGATTCATGACATTGTTACTATGTTTTTCAGCCACATTCATATGTAGAGTCATCATTATTAGCATCATAGTCATGAATAGAAAAGGGTATGTGGACAATTATCTAGTGATGGGAAATTTTCATTGTTAAGCTAATTTCTAGATAGAAGACCATTCAATTACAAAAACCTGGGAGATTTCTGGGCTTAGAAATCAACTTTGAAATGACTTTAAAGTTAGGAAGTCTAGGCAACCAACGGAATTGGAAAAGATATTTGCAAATGACATATCGGACAAAGGGCTAGTATCCAAAATCTATAAAGAGCTCACCAAACTCCACACCCGAAAAACAAATAACCCAGTGAAGAAATGGGCAGAAAACATGAATAGACACTTCTCTAAAGAAGACATCCGGATGGCCAACAGGCACATGAAAAGATGTTCAATGTCGCTCCTTATCAGGGAAATACAAATCAAAACCACACTCAGATATCACCTCATGCCAGTCAGAGTGGCCAAAATGAACAAATCAGGAGACTATAGATGCTGGCGAGGATGTGGAGAAACGGGAACCCTCTTGCACCGTTGGTGGGAATGCAAATTGGTGCAGCCGCTCTGGAAAGCAGTGTGGAGGTTCCTCAAAAAATTAAAAATAGACCTACCCTATGACCCAGCAATAGCACTGCTAGGAATTTACCCAAGGGATACAGGAGTACTGATGCATAGGGGCACGTGTACCCCAATGTTTATAGCAGCACTCTCAACAATAGCCAAATTATGGAAAGAGCCTAAATGTCCATCAACTGATGAATGGATAAAGAAATTGTGGTTTAAATACACAATGGAATACTACATGGCAATGAGAAAGAATGAAATATGGCCTTTTGTTGCAACGTGGATGGAACTGGAGAGTGTGATGCTAAGTGAAATAAGCCATACAGAGAAAGACAGATACCATATGGTTTCACTCTTATGTGGATCCTGAGAAACTTAACAGAAACCCATGGGGGAGGGGAAGAAAAAAAAAAAAAAGAGGTTAGAGTGGGAGAGAGCCAAAGCATAAGAGACTGTTAAAAACTGAGAACAAACTGAGGGTTGATGGGGAGTGGGAGGGAGGGGGGGGTGGGTGATGGGTATTGAGGAGGGCACCTTTTGGGATGAGCACTGGGTGTTGTATGGAAACCAATTTGACAATAAATTTCATATATTGAAAAAAAAAAGTTAGGAAGTCTATCTGACCTAGTTTCCATAGGGCAGTTTGACATTTTTTTTATCATCAAACTTATTGCAAAATACATTATACGCAGAGGTGATTGTGAAGGTTTTTAAATGTCTCTGTAACACATAGGTGGAATACCCATGGTTTCTTCATGATAACATCTTTTAAAAAGGCAGGTAATACTGGATGGGTGAAAATGCAGAAGCTGATAGACAACTGTTTCTTTTTCCCTTTGAGCCTTGCCTACAACAGTTAGCTTAATCCAAGACTAGCATAATGACAGCTGTCTCTGTTCTAAGATAAATTGTAGCGGTATAATAAATGACGATCGAGAGCTAGAACAGCCAACCTGATCAACTCTCTGCCTCATTCAGAAAACTTGCCTGCCAGTGTGTCTGTACTAGGCAGAAAGCTGACACAATATTTATCTAACTGAAGGGAAATCCAGGTGGCAGCTATCTGAGATATCCCTTTCCTCTTTTTTTGCACAAATGAAAGAAAGGGGGAGGGGGGACACTTTCTGAGACCATGGTTCTTCATATAAGGAAAGCTGAGAATAATTTTTCAGATCCTTCCAACTAATGAGGATACCTGGATTTCAATGTCCCTGATAGATTCCATGCGTTGCTTATTTAAGGTTATTTTGGGAGAACTCAATCAATTCATCTCGGTAGAAGTACACTTTGATGCAAGGGTTACGTGGTTTATTAAGACTTTAAGTATTTTACTGAGATCTAGTTTCTAGTTTAGTGTTTTACTGAGTGTTTTACTGAGATCTAGATCCCTGGTCCCCAGTCTCTGACATCATTCATGCCCACCAAATTCTGCTCCTTCTCCCATACTCTTTCACTCAGTGAATGAAAGCATATCCACTAGTTTGCCCTAATCAGAAACCTGAGAATCTTTGTTGACTCCTATTTTTACCTTATATTGCAAATTGAGTCTTGGTCTCCAACTTTTGTAAATGCTTGTTCTGTAATGCTTAGAACCATATCCTCTCAATTCCCCCTTCTGGTGTTGTAAGTTGGGCCTTCTTTCCTCATCTTTATTATAACAATATTCATAATATCCTTATAATTGGCTCTAGTCTTTACTTCTATGTACTCTGACAGTGACAGCATAATGCCCATTGTCTGCAAATCTTTGTACACAATGTGCGCATGTCAGGAATTCAGCCAAGTTAATTATGCCACCTTGGCCTCAGGATTTGGTTTTGTTTGTTTTTCCTTAAAACTATAAAAATATATACATAAAGTGCCTTGATAAATGAATGACTAACAAGAAATGGAAAATAGATATTACTTTTCTCATTACATCACCTTTTTCACCCATCTTCCCTGTGTGGGCTATATCCTGGCACCTTGTTTAAGAAATCAAGGGTCTGATGAACCCCCTGTGCTATTTCCATAACATCTATGAAAACCTCTCTCATGGCATTCACTGAGTTATAGTTTCATGTTCTATTCTCCCCAAGGATTCTGAGTTCCTGGAATACTAAGTGTTTTTCTTTCTGCCTTTATGTACACAGTGCTTAGCTCAATGTGTTAGTAGGTGCTCAACAAATCTTACTTGATATATCATGCTACACTAAATTTGTGATTAAATCAAACTCAGATATATAACAGTTCAGCTTGTTTCTGTAACTATTAAGTGCTTCGTAATGTTCGATACTATTGTCATTATCACCACTATTATTAAGAATTAGCTTAACTCCTTTCTCCTATCCTCACTCAAGTTCTATGAGAGGGACGAAGAAAGAAAAGAAGAAGAAAGAAGGAGGAGGAGGAGGAGGAGGGGAGAAGGGGAAGGAGGAAAAGGAGAAGAAGGAGGAGGAGGAGGGGAAGAAGAAGAAGAAGAAGAAGAAGAAGAAGAAGAAGAAGAAGAAGAAGAAAACAAGAAAGGATTAATCCTAAAAAATACAAAAACTTTTTTAAATTAACTTTTTTAAGACTAATATTCTATACCATTTCCCTTATTATTCTATTATTTTATATTGAGATTTCATGTTTGGAATGATGACTTAAAAATCTATTGCAATTGGGACACCTGGGTGGCTCAGTTGGTTAAGCATTTGACTTTGGCTCAGGTTGTGATCTCGCAGTTTGTGGGTTCAAGCCCCACATCAGGCTCTGATGCTGATGCTTAGAGCCTGGACCCTGCTTCAGATTCTGTGTCTCCTTCTCACTCTACCCCTCTCCTGCTCATACTCTGTCTCTCTGTCTCTCAAAAGTAAACAAACATAATTTTTTTTTTAATCTATTGCAATTATCAGTTCCTAAAGATAGATCTGAATCAATAGGCTCCAAACTAGATTAGGAAAGTAGATTTATAATTTCTAAACCAGTTAAATTTGTCATTCAAAAGACACCAGTCAGAAAACAAAGAAGACAAGCAACATAGTGGGATATATATTTTCATAATCACACATCTGATAAGGAATCTGAATGAAAACAGTTAAGGAACAGTTAAAAACTGTTGAAAAATAGTTAATGAGCAGTGTAAAAACTGGCAAAAGATTTGATGGGGCACCTGGATGGCTCAGTTGGTTGAGCATCTGACTCTTGGTTTTGGCTCCAGTCATCATCCCAGGGTTGTAGGATTGAGCCTTGCATCAGGCTCTGCACTGAGCATGGAACCTGCTTAATACCCTCTCCCTCTCTCTCATCCTCTTCCCTGCGCTCTACCTCTGGGTCTCTCGCTCTCCCTCTACCCCACCTCAAAAAGATAAATAAATAAAAATAAAAATTGGCAAAGGATTTGAATAGATATTTTACTAAAAGAGATATGGGAGTAGTTAACAGGCAAATTTTTAAAGATTCTCAGAATTTTTAGTCATCAGGGAAGTACAAATTAGAGCCAAAAGAAGATACCAAAGCATACCTTCTAACAAAAACACCAATAACAGCAAGTTCTGATAAAGATATGGAGAAACTGGACTCCAGTTTCCAGTTACATTACTAGAAGGAATATAAATGATAAAGCTACTTGAGGAATCAATTCACCACTTACAGTGTTAAATATAAACTTACTTTGGAACCTAGCAACTCCAC
This sequence comes from Prionailurus viverrinus, assembly GCF_022837055.1. Lineage (NCBI taxonomy): Eukaryota > Metazoa > Chordata > Mammalia > Carnivora > Felidae > Prionailurus > Prionailurus viverrinus. The sequence goes on from NC_062570.1 coordinate 94,031,892, forward strand.
TCTTAAGAATCTAAGCAAAAGAAATGAAAATACACGTTCCTACAAAAACAGCTACCCAATAGTCACAGCTGTAGCATGCAAAATAGCCAAAATTAGAAACAATCCAAAACCTATCTTCTGAAAACCTGATAAACATAATGTACTAGAACCATACAATGAAATAACATTGAGCATTAAAAGGAATGGCCTACCGATAATGAACTACAACAGGGATTGAATTCAAAAATATGTGTTAATACTAAGTAAAAGAAGCCAGATGCAAAAGACTACGTAGTGTATGATTATTTTTATACTGAAATACACAGAAAAGGCAAGTGTATAGGCACTGCATAGATCAGTGTTTGCCCAGGGCTGAGAATAGGAGTGGGGCATACCTGCAAGAGGCATGAGGAAACTTTGAGGGGATAATTGAGATATTTTAAAACTGAAATTTGGTGGGGCGCCTGGGTGGCGCAGTCGGTTAAGCGTCCGACTTCAGCCAGGTCACGATCTCACGGTCCGGGAGTTCGAGCCCCGCGTCAGGCTCTGGGCTAATGGCTCAGAGCCTGGAGCCTGTTTCCGATTCTGTGTCTCCCTCTCTCTCTGCCCCTCCCCCGTTCATGCTCTGTCTCTCTCTGTCCCAAAAATAAATAAATGTTGCAAAAAAAATTTAAAAAAATAAATAAATAAAATAAAACTGAAATTTGGTAATAGTTATACAATCCTATAATTTTATTTAAAATCATAAAGTTGTACATTTCCAATTTGTGAAATTTATAGCATTATACTTCAATAAAGCTGTTAAAATATATAGTTTTTGTATAAAATTAAAAATTAAAAATAGATTAAAATGAAAACTAACGAAATTAAAAATGAAAGTTAAAAATTAAAGTAGAGGGCTCAGTCAGTTGAACATCCAACACTTGAGTTTGGCTCAGGTCATGATCTCATGGTCCGTGGGTTCGAGCCCCACATTGAGCTCTGCACTGACAGTGTGGAGCCTGCTTGGTATTCTCTCTCTCTCTCTGCCTCTCTCTGCCCCTCCCCTGCTTGTGCTCTCTCTCCCCAAATAAATAAATAAGCTTTAAAAAAATTAAAACTTGAAGAAGAAAGTGCCCTTGATTACTTCCTAAACAGTGTCTGCACCATATATGAAATAGGGAGTCAGATAAGGCAGCCTACAAAAATCTATCATCTCAAATTTCTGGATTCATTTTTCCACTACTAAAAATCTTCATGTTTAAATATTCACTCCAGCCAAGCTTTGTTTTCTTAACCATTCTATTAGTACTCATCTAAATTCATGAATGTTTGAAGCGTCATTCATCATGCTAATAGTCTTCTTAATCGAAATATCTAATACATATTTCTAAACAGGCCTGCCAGTCAAACTATTACATTATTAGAAATGTCGACAGTCTCTGTGAGTGGAGACCCGGAGTCTACTGCCCCCAGTCAAAATTTGAATTGCATTCACCATTTCTTGTTACTGCTATCTACATTCTCAATCGCCCAGAATATCATATGCTAGGCCACAAGAGAACTAGTAAAGATAAGTATGCTCTCTCACAACATATGTAGTCATATAAATGCTGCCATCACTTCTGCCCCACTGCTTGGTCAGGTCACTGCTCTTTTACAGTGACTTGGTCTTTGCTTTTAAGTGGCTATTACAGAGAAGATAATAGCATTTCAGGCTGCAAGAGAGGGAAACCGGTATTTAGCTGGTACCTGCTAAGGACTAGACATTATATAGGTGCTTCCACATACATTAGATCACTTACTCTTAATAACAACTCTGAATTTGATTTTAAAATTTGCTTTTTATATACAGAGAAAATGAGACATAGAGAAGTTAACTACATTATTCAACTTTGCCCAGTAGTTTCTTGGCGTGTTCAGATTAAAACCTCCATTTATAAAAATGATGGCTCTCACTCTGCCAAGCCACCAAGACATAGATGATTCATATGCAATCAGAAAAGAATCCTCCCTTATCTCATCTCTTAAAGGAGACCACCCAGACTCAGTTTCTTTAGAATTACCCACGGAGTCTGTGTTTAGTCAAACTATAAAATAAGTAAAATGAAATATCATTCAGAAAGAAAAAAAGAAAAAGAAAAAAATGGCTGTCATTATTCCAAACCACCAAAATATGGATCATTAATATATGCCTATTTCCCTTCTTCCTGTCAAATTATACTCTGCTTTCTCAAGCAGACATCTAAACGCACTCCATCCTCTCTGAAAAACAACTTGGCATTCATAGCAAGAAATCAGTCATACACTGGCCATAACAATAAAGTAAAAGTCACTGTAAATAATTAGTGCTATTCAGTATAATGTATACTCATCCTAAAGTGCACAAAAGCTGAAGCATATGTCACAACATATAGATGGTTTGAGCCTGGCCTTCATCTTTCCCACCTCTGTTTCTTTTAAAGAATAGTAGAGTGACACAGGGGAGTGTTTCCTTTCCTCTTCTGACACAAGATATGTCATATCCCCATTACAGAGTCTGACACAATCCACTCAGTCCACTTGACACACCTTGAATGGAAACCATGAAGGTAGGAAGGGCTAAAATATTTCTGGAATGGAAGAAGCCAATTGCACAAGTTTGCTTATTTGTTTGGGTATGTGTCTTTGCAAAGAAGAAAAAGAAAGAGCAGGAGAAGGAGAAGGAGAAGGAGAAGAAGAAGAAAGGGGAGGAGAAGGAGGAGAGAGAAGAGGGAGGAGGAGGGGGAGGAGGAGGGGGAGGAGGAGAAGGAGAAGAAGAAAGAGGAGGAGGAGGAGGAAAAGGAAGAGGAGGAAGGGGAGAGGGAGGAGGAAGAGGAAGAGGAGGAAGAAGAGGAAGATGAAGAGGAAGAAGAAGAAGAAGAAGAAGAAGAAGAAGAAGAGGTTTATAAACCAGCAATTTTTTGTTCTTTCACTTCATGTGTCTCCATTATTTTATATTCTTTGGGCCTCACATATATTTAATGAGTACAGGAAGGCAAAATAAGAAAATTGCTGGGTTTATGAGGATTCCTTTCTGTGTGACACACCCTTTCAGCATCCACAGGCACAAAACCAGGAGCAGATTTATAAAGGGGAGAATTATTTTCCCTCCCAGGTAGAACTAACTGCTTGTTAAAGAGCAAATCATTCCTTTCTATTTAGCCAGATTGCTCTCTCTCAATTGCTTACTAAATCATGGAAATTGAACTTTCTTCCTGCAGATACAATTCTTCTTTGCAGTCAATATGTAGTCAATGCATGTTAATACAGTCAAGCTATTCCTTTCTCCTCCCACTCTACCCAGAGCCCCATTAATAATGGCAATAACAGCAACATTTGACATTTATACAGCCTGAAGGATTCCAAAAAGATTTCACCAATTACTGTGAACAGAGTTCTGATGAGCTGCTGCTACTTTTGAGACAGGACAGTAATAAGTAGAAGCACAAAGTTGCAATGAGACAGATTCTGCCCAAGGGTATGTGCCAGATGCCCCCTCTTTTAAAAAACTGCAAAATATCACTCATACACATGTAGAAAAATCAGGTCTTTTATTTTTAAAACATCTAAAATATATCATTGGAAGTCAAATGATATTGAGCTGATTAATTGAAATGAGACGTTAAAAAGGCTGGAACTCCCCATATCAAGCTTATTTCCACTGGTTTCCATTTTTTAGATGATTATTAACCACATGAATGGTTTGCACACCAATTGGAAGCATGGAGAGACAACAGACAACTCCAGTTGTCCTGTATTTTAAATGTTCCCATGTATTCCTGTATCCTTTTAGGGGCCAGCTCAGGTTTAGGACAACCTTTGAACTTGGATGATCTCAGTCCATTAACTAAAATATTCCCCTACAGACAGAAAACAAGAGTTTCAAGAAGATTTCACCCTTCTTTATTAAAAACAAAACAATGGGGCACCTGGGTGGCTCAGCGGTTGAGCGCCTGACTTCGGCTCAGGTCATGATCTCACAGTTTGTGAGTCCGGGCCCTGCATCAGGCTCTGTGCTGACAGCTCACAGCCTGGAGCCTGCTTTGGATTCTGTGTCTCCTTTTCTCTCTCTGCCCCTCCCCCACTAGTGCTCTGTCTCTCTGTCTCTCTCTCTCTCTCAAATAAATGTTAAAAAAAACAACAACAACACAACTAATGTCAAGAACAAAAGCTTTTATGAGATCTGAGAAATGATACTATCTTTACAAGCTGTACTTAACTAAAAATTTATGTAGTAATTTTAGATGACTTGATCATTCAGAGATAGTTTACTAATAACACAATCTGTAATAACATACACAATAATGTTAATATCTTTTGATTGCCTTAAAAGGAATGTTTTAGAAGCACGGCCTTACTAGAGCCCCACAAAAACCCAGTTCCACTATAATACAAGTGTTCAAAGACTTCTGTAATTTGAATACGCAATTGAGCATACCTGGGAGACTGGTTGCTGAACTTACTTGTTTAAATCCATTCTAGGCTAATGAATGTTTTTTTTTTTTTCAGCTGGGATTGCAAAAGAGGGGGCCTGTCCTGATTTACATTCCCTAAGGAAGCTGAAGGGCTTTGCTGTGAAGGAAGTCACCAGAATTCCCAGACAGGTACTATTGTCTATGATTACACATATCTGTGAAAATCAGACAAGGTATATCTACTATATAGGCAGAAGAGTAAAGGGAAAAATGAATAGTTCTTCTTGAGCCTGAAGCCAGAAGCAAAGACAAAACTCTTTACAATCATCCTCTAGAGAGACATACATGGACTCTTTAAGCCTAACTAAAACCTAATAATAGTAAAATCTGCATAATGCAGTTATAAATACAAATCTCCATGTAAATTCCAGTACATGGTTCCCCAGAGAGAATGGAGCATTCCTACAGTGAAGATAAATAATCTGAGGACGTTTTAGACTAGAAAAATTAATGACTTGATTTTTTTCTTTTTTTCTTTCTTTCCTTTTTTTTTTTGTTTCTTTGCTTTCTTTTATTCATTCATTCTTTCTCACTTTGTTTTTTGTTCTTTGGTACAATAAAATATATGTGTGTGTGTACGTGTCATTAAATATCAAATTATCTCAATTCCAGACAGAAAACTCTATAGGTTTTCACATTTCATTATCAGGTGAGTAGAGTACATATCATACATTAAGGATTAAGTAAGGTAAAATATATCACCTCTCTGATGAAGAGGCATGACCTTTTCCAGGGAAAATGTACTGGTGCTCATCAAAGATAAAAAGCATTACAATCCCTTTTTAGAGTTCCCCCAAATTTATAAGTCCATCACTGTAGCAGATTCTTATGATCTTATTAATTGATAGATGTTTCCAAAAGTGCCTAAGACAAAAAATGCATATAACCAAATTTATGCTTGAATAAATTTTCATGTGTACTGTTCTTTATTTTGTGTATATACAAACACACATACTCTAAAAAAAGGATGAAATATATGCTATGTAAATGTATATGTTATCCACATATAAAACACAAATATTGCATAATTTTCTTGATAGGATCATATGAATTATGCCATTTAAATTATTTTTCCTAATAGTGAAAATAAATGAATTTACACTAGGATTATGCAGCTATATGATGCAAAAGACTATTTTAACTATTTTCCAGATTTCTATCAAGAATATGCTTTAGTTTCCTGGGTGACTCTGTTGGTTGAGCTTCCGACTTGGGCTCAGGTCATGATCTCACGGCTCGTGAGTTCGAGCCGCGCATTGGCTCTGCTGACAGCTCACTGCCTGGAGCCTGCTTCATATTCTGGGTCTCCCTCTCTCTCTCTGCCCTCTCCCACTCATGCTGTATCTCTCTCTCTCAAAAATAAACAAACATTAAAAAAAAAGAATGTGCTTTAGTTTGCTAATGTCTAGAATATTCTGAAGTCTCCAGGCTAATGGAAACGTATATTGACATGTTATAAGAACAAACTCTTTGTATATATTTAAACAATGTAAAGTTTTGAGTTGTGTTTTAATTTAATATTTAAATTTTCCACCTTTATACTGGAGAGAAACATTTAGGTTTAAACATTTAATGGTCTGGATATAGAAAATATTATGCAAATGGATATTGCCATCTTTTAAACTCAGAAAATTACTGATAGGAAGAAATGCCATAAAAAACTTACTTCATGTTCTGGCTTCTGCCACTATCTACTTATCTAGCCTACAGCAAGTTACCTATACTCTTCAGGGTTTTATACCTTCATCTGTAAAATCTATAGTTTGGACTAGACAATTGGTCTTAAACTGTTCCTCTGAAATATTACTAAAGGTCATAGGATGACAAAGCCCCCATTCTTCCTATTCTCTACTGCTGTCTGCCACCAAAACTACCTAAGCCGTAAATCTAAATATTTACAAAACTATACCAGAATAGTTATTAAAACTATTTATTTTCTAGCACATAAGGCACTTTTTACTCAACACATTTGCTAAATTTTTTCTAGCCATATCCTGGTTTCTAAATATACTAATGTACCAACAAAAATCTTGGTTGGAATTCAAGACTTCCTGCCATTCATTCTCCTATCTGAAGTCTCAGTCCTGGTAACATCATAATTGGTTTCTATAGAAATAATTATATTCTCATAAACAAGATACCTGAATTCTGCTTTGATGGAAATATTTTTAATGGAAATGAAATGAAAAGCAGTATATTACACCAAACATTGTTAGGCATTACTATGCTATTGAGGGTGGAAAAACAAATGAAAAGATAGTTTTGAAAACTCCTTCAGACCATCAGGTCGTACCAGTATTTAAACAGTATGGATGGCAACCATAAAGAAAGCTCAAACTCTGGATGAATTCTTATTCTTGTCTCAGAGATGGAAAGGTTTGCAGCCCCTGAAACTGTAGAGAGGAAACATTCTGGAAACATTCTACTTTTGTAGAGTAACATATGGTTACAGAGCTGCTTAGAAATATTAGTAATTTCTTTGGCAATACAGTAAATCAAAGACTATTGCTACAGATTTGTTCCTGAATATAGCTAAAAGCTGTTCAAATTACTTTATTGGATGATATTTAACAGCAAGCATTGGACAATTATGTAAAAAATTCAAAGAATATTAATTCTACCAAAACTAAGGCCATTTGAAACAATATTGTCCACATTCAGATGTGCTCTATAGAAAGACTTAAAAAAAATTCTGGCCATTGATCTGTCGTCAAATCATTATTATCCTCCATATAATCAAAAAACATACGTTGATACTGAGTCCAAGATCTATTAACCTCTGTGCCAGGTGCTAGGCTATAAAAATAAAAATAGTGTAATCTCTATGCTTAAGATATCATTTCATATTGCAATTAGACATGCAGATATACTAATAACAGAGACACAGTAAGATACTTTTAAGGGGTACCCATAAATGACTTAAAAACACCGAAAATCAATTATTATTTTCTCTGGAAATGTGTGGGTCAAGTCTAATTCAAAGAAGACTTATCTGAAAAACTGACATTTGGACAGTGTCCTGAGGGATGAATAGGTGTTTGACAGCAATACACACAATAAGATAAGATGCATGTTTAGGGGTCTTCACGTGTAAAAAGCCAGCATAGGCTGTTCAGAACTACAATATGACTGGAGTACTAAGAGAGAAGATGATATACATGCTTTTGCTAAGAGTGAAAGTAGCTTTTCATGGGAAGACAATTATTCAATAATGGATTTGAATGTGGATGAGTATAAAATACAGAGCAGTGTGTCAAAAATGTTAGGGACATCTATGTGGCATTTCTTTTTTCCAATTTTCCATTACTTTGTGGGTACACATAATACCAATTGGTATCTCATTGTGTCTCCATATTTGCTTCAGATACTGAACAAAGATGCAGTGGAAGCCATCACCTCCTGACTGTCCCTGACATCCACAGTCCTGACAATGGAGATTTCTCCTCTCTGATCACTCTTCTAAGTTTTCTTGGAAAATAAATTGCTCACACTAAACCAAAGGTAAGTGCCCACGGCCAATTTTGAATGGCAGCCCTCTAGTGATCTCTCTAGAGAGATCATATACTTTGAGTTCATTAGTTAGTAAGCTTTTTGCAGAGAGAGAGAGAGAGAGAGAGAGAGAGAGAGAGAAGAAAGAAAGAAAGAAAGAAAGAAAGAAAGAAAGAAAGAAAGAAGAAAAGAAAAGAAGGCAGGGAAGGAGGGAGAGAGGGAGGGAGGAAGGAAGGAGGGAAGGCAGGGAAGGAAGGAAGGGAAAGAAGAAGGGAAAACACAAATCAAAGTGGTATAAAATAAAAGGTAGCTCACAAATGAAGGAATCATATTCAGACAGGATTCAAGAACTGATTGATACAGGAGTCTCCCTTCACCCTTCATACTGACATACACAATATGAGGCTTCATATATTGAAGCCCTAACTCCCAATATGATAGTATTTGGAAATGAGGCTTTGGGGAGTTGATTGGGTTTAGATAAAGTCATGGGGCAATACCCTCATGAGGAGATCAGTGCCTTACAATAAGAGATAGTGGAGCTCATCCAAGCTCTTTCTCAGCTAAGTAAGAACACAGACAAAAGGTGGCAGTCTGCAAGCCAAGAAGAGAGCTCTCACGAGAAAACAATAATGCTGGCACCATGATTTTAGACTTCCTGCCTCCAGAACTGTGAGCAAATAAATTTCTGTTGTTTAATCCCTCCATCTATGGCATAAAACAAGGCTAATTTATCTTACTTTATAAGCTGGTCAACAACAGCAACTTGATTTATCTATCCTCAGTTACATGACTAACTTCCCATGGGTCCCAAGAATAAGATATTTCATTCCCTAATACCCCAAAAACCCTGAACAAATCTATGGCAAAGAGGATGGAATTATCATGGTTGATGTCAATTTATCTGCTACAGTGAAATGTCTGTTGAGAAATGAATCACAGTGTTCAATCTGAAGCATTAAAAGAAACTTGTTGGTATCACTAATACTGCCACAAACAGTATTTTCATGTCACTCTGTTAGCAGAGCCTCAAACACTGATTCTCTTTTCTGGTGGCTCTCCAGAGGTCAGATATCACATCCTAGGCAACAGGCAGCAGTAACAGAAATGATGGAGGAATGCATGACTCAGAAAGCTTGCCTCTGGAATCTTATAACTCACTCACAGTGATTTTTTGTTGGGTTCTAAGTAATAATTTCTAAGCACGTGGTGAACATTTATAATACTACTTTTGCTTTCTGTTAAATGCATAAAAAGTAAAATTGAATGTCACTATTCTCTAGTAGAAGAGAGAAAGGATTCAGATAGTTTTATTATGATCTAATCCCTGAACCAAGTAAGAATTAGATGAGGTTTTGAAATAGACCCATTCAAAGTTCCCCCAACAGACATAGCTCATAAATCTGTCTCCTGCCCCTCATCTACAGGTCATATAGGTTAAAGCAGTTCTTTGTCATTAGACTAAAATGACAATAAGTAATTAGATTTTAAACCTTAGTACATAATTAAATACAAAACTTGAGATTAAATTTATAAAATGTATGGTCATAAAACATGATTTTCCCTTGAACAACATGGGGGTTGGGGACACTGACCCCTGTGCAATCAGAAATGCATGTAGAACTTTTGACTCCCCCGAAGCTTAACTATTATTACTGACCAGAAGCCTTACTGATAACGTGAAAAGTAGATTAACACATATTTTCTATGATGTATGTATTAAATACTATATCCTTTCAATAAAGTAAGCTGGTGAAAAGAAAATGTTATGAAGAAAATCATAAGGAAGATAAAATACATTTACATTGCTGTACTGTATTTATTGAAAAAAAATCCATGTTGTCAACCCCATTCAGAGCCACATTGTTCAAAGGTCAATTGTATATAAATAAAGATTTTAAATTATTAAAAAAATAAATTTAAAATATTCAAAATAACTGGGGTATCTAGAATTTATGTAATATTCCTGCTTGGGATTTATAACAAAATAAATTTTAAAATAATTTTTAATATGCCAGACTCTGTTCTAGGCACTGGAGACAGAACAGTTACTACCTCAAATCAAAAGAACAAAGAATTATCATGTTTCTTTAAGAAATACCACAATTAGGATCCCCCAATGATGGACAGAAGTGAAAGGAGCTTGAGGATACCTATTACTATCTCAGTTAACAATGAAGACCACTCTGATAAATCAAAGGTCAAGTAAGTAAAAACTAAGATTGGAATCTAGTTCTTCTTTATCAATTATTTTTTTACTTCTGGCACAACATATTGAAAGAAAAACTATTTTTTTATTAGGTACATTTCAAATTTATAAAATATTGATGAAGTTTTACCCAAAATATTGAAAATATCAAAACAAAAATTTAGATTTGGTTTAAATACAACTACCAAAGGACCCAGAGTGAGGCAGAACATGGGAGGAAGAAAAACTCGTCACATAGATAAAAGGTAATATCCATAATTATTAATGTTAAGATTGTATGAATTCATTTATTTTGAAGATGTTTTGAGGTGGTGCATTTTGGCTATGACTGTGATACATGTAATGCAACATAAGCACGTGAAGGCTTCACAAGATCTTGGAAAATTCTGTATCCTTGTAAAATGTTAACATTTACTGTTAATCTTTAAAATTCTATTGACCTTTTTATTTCAATTAAAGCTGTTTAAAACTCACTTCAAGGGTGTGGTTATAACATTAGATGATATTTAGAAAGGCATAGCAGATCTTGGCGTGATACTTATCTAAATTCACCATGAAGGAAATTTACCAATCTCAGGCTCAGAATTTGTCTTTGACTTGTCTTCTCACATAAAGTCTCTGCTTGGCATTATTAGCAGAATGGGAATTATTTACAGATATAGGGAAGGTTCTAAGCCAGACTCATTCAATGAAAATTAATGGAGACATGTATGTAATTTAAAATTTCCTAGTAGTAACATTTAATAATAAATAGGTGAAATTAATATATTTAGACAAAACTATCCAAAATATTATCAACATAAAAACCAATACAAAATATCACTAAGAGGGGTGCCTGGGTGGCTCAGTTGTCCAGTTGATTTCAGCTCAGGTCATGATCTCATGGTTTGTGGGATTGAGCCTCACATGGGGCTCTGCATTGACAGCATGAAGCCTGCTTGGGAATCTCTCTCTCTCTCTCTCTCTCTCTCTCTCTCTCTGTCCTTCCCCCACTCATACTTTCTCTCTCTCTCTCAAAATAAATAATTAAATATATATATATATATCTATATATATATATATATCTATATATCTATATATCACTAAGGTATTTTAAATTGCTATTTTTCATCTTAGAACTTTGAGCTCTGGAATACATTTATCCTATAGGACATCCCAAATTGGACAGCCTCATTTCAAGCACTCAATGGCCACATATTGAGTATTAGCTTCCAAAATGATCAGCAAAGTTATAAATTGTATATATCCTTTATAGTTCTTGAAAATAGGACAATTTTAAAATGATTATTTTTCTTCCAAATAATAGAGCATGTTTAAAAGATGTTTAAATCAAATAAATGTGTATATATCGAACTAGAAACAATTATTAAAACATGTATGAAGGATTTTGAGTATGTGTGCATGTGTGTGTATGTGAGAGAGAAAGAGAGAGAGAGACAGAGAAGGAGACTACTGATAATCAAGAAAGCTAAGTACTAACATAGGATGCTTTTGTTTGTTTTTATTTGTGCATTCTCATGAGAGAGAGAGAGAGAGAGAGAGAGAGAGAGAATGTTAGTGGGGAGATAGGCAGAGGGAGAGAGAGAGAAAATCTTAAGCAGGCTCCACATTCAGCATGGAGCCCAATGCTGGGCTGGATCCCCTGACCCTGGGATAATGACCTGAGCTGAAATCAATAGTGGGCAGCTTAACCAACTGACACACCCAGGTACTCCTGACATAAACTGTTTTACATAGATTACAAAATGAATGACTATGCAAACCATTTCATCTCTGTTGATAAATAGCTGATATCTTCAACTGCCACATAAGGGAGTTGGTCTGAGTAAACTATCTACCCTATAGTCATTATGAAAACAGTTTGTTATGTATGTGTGTCCATGTGTCTGTATGTGCTCTATATTTACCAACAGATCACAATGGCGGTATTATCACACACTGTCCATCACAGTAAACTGTAAGATTAAAAATAATCTAGGACAAAATTATAAAAAAAACATTTTAAAATTATCTATGATAAAGTTATAAAGATTAAAACTAAGAAATTAATGTACTTAAAACTAATCCAAAAATTAATATATTTTATATACTCTTGAAATCCAGTATACTTCTTAGAGTAGAAGTGAAGGGGAGTTATAACTGACCCACTAGAAATTAAGTATATTGTTGGGTCCATCCATGGACAAATGCCTGATATATGAATACCATTTATCATACAGGCCATGTATTCAAAAATTTAAGAAAACAAGTTCATTTATTTATTTTGAGAGAGAGAGCATGTGTGAGTACAAGCACAGTAGGGGCAAAGAGAAGGAAGACAGAATCCCAAGCAGGCTCAGTGCCATCAGCTCAGAGCCTAATGTGGGGCTTGAACTCACCAACCATGAGATCATGACTTGAGCAGAGATCAAGAGTCGGATGCTCCTCCAACTGTACCACCCAGGGATCCCTCATGTATTCAAAAATTTAAAGTAAATGATTATGTATATGCTTCTTTGTTACTGAGATGGCTTAATAATGGATGCAGATTTCAACATGAAGATGTCGTTCCAGACCTGCCCTTCACATTCCCTGAAAATCATTCAAATGAACAAGGTTCTTGGAAATAAGAACAAAGTGAATTCAGGCACTCAGTAAACCACAATGTTGTAGCTTTGCCTTTCGATATGTCTGTATTAATACTGACATTCCATCTTGGGTATTGTGGATTTGGATTTTGGACCCAGAAAGAGGCTCAACAAAACACATGCAAAGAAAACAAAATAAAACAACAACAACAAAATGGTTGAATAAATGGCCTTGGATTCTGGAATTTGAATAAGTATACATACTTTCTAACTCTATTCTCAAAACTTTGGTCACTTGATTAGAATGTGATAGAAGGTATCTCAAACAGTGAAACTGTAGTCCCCAGTAGGACTATTCATATATAGAAAATAGGAAAGTTTTTGTTTTAATGTTTATTTATTTTTGAGAGAGAGAAACAGAGTGCGAGCTGGGGAGGGGAAGAGAAAGAGGGAGACACAGAATCCAAAGCAGGCTCCAGGCTCTGAGCTGTCAGCACAGAGCGGGACACAGGGCTTGTACTCACAAGCCATGAGATCATGACCTGAGCCAAAGTCAGATGCATAACCGACTAAACCACCCAGGTGCTCCCAAAATATTGAAGTTTAAAGGAAACATAAACATAGCTGAACAACTAACCCAGGATTCTTATCCCTGATATAGCAATGCTTCTCAAACCATCAAGGCCAATTTATTTTACCCATTATTGCAGACTGATACTTCTCTAAAATATTATAAAAATGAATTACTAAACAGATAAGAAGAAAAAGATATACAAAGTAAAAGACCACATGTTTTATTATTAGATCAAAAGACAAAATTGATCAAATTGCTTTAAAATTTCTGAGCACATACATTCAATTTCTGTAGTTATATTTTTAGGGGTTGAATTTAAGTTCACAGACTATGACTGGTAGGTGTTTTTTACTTCTTTGACTAATGTATCTCTAAACTATCTCTCTGAATAGATGATGTCCTTACAAAAAACAGGGAACTTACTAAGGACAAAGAACACTTGGTTTTAGAAATCTACTTATTAGAAAACAAGCCATTAACCTGGAAGTTCCAGAAAATGTACATTCAAACATGAAACATAAATGAAAGTTATAGATTATAGAAGGGCATAAAAGATAAAGACATAAAAATATTAGTATTTGAATATTGCATAGTTATATTTAGAAAATTTATATATATATACAAATAATTCATTATAAAATACAAAATAAATATTAGTATGTTGGCTAGATTGAATCATAAAACATCAATAGCTTTTCCTTATATCAGCAATAAGCAATAAAAATATAATGGCAGTTAAATTTGCCAGTGTGTATTCTTACCACATTTCATCTTGTTAGATTTGGTCCATTGCTCCCTTTGGTAAAGATATTTTTGGATCTTAAATTTGTCATCCAACAAATTTCATATTCATAGCACTTCATTTGCAACATTGGTAAGTGTGTCTCTACAATTTAATTCCAGTCATTGTATGCTCAAAAATTAAAAAAAAAAAAAAAAGGAACAATCTAAAAAGGAAAGAGCTACCACAAAAATAGCACACTTCAGGACCCAGAGTCACATGACTCACTAGTTAGTTCTTTAATGATTACAGAGAATTCTGGCTTCTGGGGCATATATTTGCACTCTCACACTAACCAAACTTCTCTCAAATTAAGTCTCCATTACATGAGGGTAAATGAATCCATGCCATCCCGGTTTCATCACTGAAGGAAAAGGATTCAATCTCATGACCCATGGAGGAAAAGCTTTATATGAAAGAGTAGATGATCCACTTTAATACAAATTAGATTTGCCCTAAGCCCTGTCTTCATTAAGTGGGAGCAGGTTAAGCACACACAGAGAGGTATTAGGTATATCATATGCTCTTAAATTATATGTCAATAAGAAAATATGTATGAAAGGAAGGTTCTAGAATTGATTCTATGCACTGTTTGGGGAGCATCAAAGACTCTTAAAAATACAGCTTCATGTTCTCCGCTGTAGGCCAAATTTTCTTAATAAGATAGAAATCCACTTCACATTTATAGGAAACCTTATAACACTCTTCTCAGGTAAGAGAGGGATGTGTATTAGAGTCGTTAAAAAATAATAATGAAAACATTTCAAAATAAATGACTTTGTATTCAGACCAAAAATTGATTTCAGCTCCCATGTTTACCAGCCATATATCCTAGGGCAAATTATTTAGTCTCTCTGAGCTTTACCTCCCTCTGTTCTACAATGAGTAGAATAATCCCTACCTCATAAGGTGATTATGAGGATTAAATGAGATAAACTATTCAAAGAGCTCCATAAATGGCCATTCTTGTTATTATCTCATCCATCAACATCATTTTTATTTCATCATCTCTGTCTCTATAGTTCCAACCATTTCTCTGTCATCACAGGATAACCATGGCTTCATATTTTTACAGTTCACTAACTGTGTGACCTGGAATAAATCCCTCAATTTTTCTAACTTCCATTTTCTAACATTTTAAAGGAGGGATTTTTGTTGTTGTTGTTGTTGTTTTTAGTATAGGATATATTTAAAAAAAGATTCTTTTTTTTAGTATAGAAATGATATGCTCCACTTAATAGTCATACACGTAGCTGTAGTTAATTGATACAATTCACCTGTACTCTTAGGAATTCATAGGCCTATGTTTTGATACCTGCTCCTCTATCTAGGCAAGCATGGCCTACAGTTAAGCGACCACTGTGCCAGTTATTTCAAAGACTTTTTTCAGGTCCAAAGTTTTAATCTCATAGCTATACAAAATCAGTCTTTACTATAATATGATGCTCATGAAATTTTATGATGCTTATTTAGATACTATGGATTATATTTTATCTCTAGCGTAAGTCATGTTGGAACCACTTTTTCCATAGCTGCAGTAATTCCATTTGTTATTATGGGAAGGACAATAGCCAAAGTTGAAGAAATGTGTTTACCTATTTGTGACACCCCACCCCCACCCCTACCCCCATCCCCTCTCTGTCTGCACTAGTCATAAAGCCTGCTTAAAATTCTCTCTCTCCCTCTGCCGCTCCCCCATACATTGTCCATACACTCTTTGTCTAAGAAAGAAAGAAAGAAAGAAAGAAAGAAAGAAAGAAAGAAAGAAGAAAGAGAAAGAAATGGAAAAAGAAAACCAACAACTACTGAAATCCCTAACATTTAAGCAAAAAAACTGACCATTGATTGTTATTCACACACACACACACACACACACACACACACACACACACTCATGTAAATACTATTCATTTGCTTTTTTGGAAAGAATGCATTTTAGACTTCTAAAAAAAACAGTACTATTAAAAATGGCACATTTAATTAAATGCATCTACTAGTGCCAAAGTAACCTCAATCATTGTTTGCTTTTAGGATTTATTGTGAAAAGGACACTACAACAGATATCCCTGCTGGTATTTTCTGTGTCATTTTTCTATGGGCTCCAAATGAACTAGGAACTCTACTTCTTTTTGACATTCCAATCTTTCCCAATGAGTAGTAATTCTAGAATTCTAAAATGGAGTTGGGAGAGAGAAGTATTTTCACATGTTTTTATTTTCTTGTTTTCAAAAAGGTTTTCAGATGGCTTTGGCTAATTGAAACAACTGTTGAAAATTTACTTGGCATTTTTAATTTTCTCAATATTTTCAACCCTGATGAAAATGTTTTGTCTCTAAGAATATCTCCTTCTGGGATCTAGCCACTTGACTCATGAAAAACGTATATTCAAAATTGCATCCAATCTATTCATCCATCTAGGTAGTTACCACCTGGACACTGTTAAGACAAATATTCCCAGTGTTCCCATTTTTTCCTTCATGTAAGCTAGCTTGGCAATGAACATGTATTACTTTTTCTAGACCATCTATGCACATAAAGTCTGCTCTATTGGTTCAAGAAGTTTGTTTGTTTATCTAAGACAGACACACAGTTGTCATATGAGTAGCAGTAACTGACCCAAACACTTAGGGGGTTTCGTGGTTTTTGTTTTGTTTTGTTTTTGGAATTTCTCATTTCAAATGTTTGACTCTGGAAATATAGAAAGAATATAATGCTAGTGAAAACTCCCAGAAGTGTGTATATTTATAGACTGTTGTAGGTATCACAAAAGAATAAGTGCCTCTTCCTTTATCCAATCAACTCTTCATTCGTGATCAGAAGGAATCTATCTTTTCTCAAAATATTAAGGGACAAAATAGGAATGAGGATGCACTGTGACAATTGGCTTAAATAGTCTCCAATATATATATATTCCTAGAAAAGGGCAAATGAGTAGGAGAGACCATAAACTGTGCTACATTTGCATATAATATGATTTTTCAGCATTTTCTTCCATTATCCCTGCCAAACACACACATGCAGCATTGCCTATAAATTTTGCTATGTTTTCCAAATTCTTCTACTAAAATTTCTCTATTGTGTGTCTAATTTACAAATTAAGACATTTGTTATAATCACTCATCACTATTTCAAACCCCACTGAACCTAGAGTTAATACATGACATGATTTAAGACGAAGTGAAATGGCCAAAAGGCAGTAAACAATTGAATTTTCCAAGAAGGGTATTCATTATTCTTGACCCTCATATGGCTACTTGTGGTCTGGAGGTAGAAAGGATCCTTCTTGGATCCTAAAAGGATCTCTAAAACTTAAATACTAAAGCAGTGACTTACAGGGTTAGTGCCTTACTAAGTAGAATAAGAGAAGCTTGGACATATGCCCACTGTTGAAGAGGAAAACATTCTTCTGATGGTACCTATTCTCCAATTCTCTTAAAAAATTTCCATTTCCAAATCAAAACTTTTGAAACATCTAGTAAAAATCATGACTGGTTCTCACATAGTTGATAGACTATTTAGAGAAATATCCCAACACCCTAAAACAAATATACTGTGCTTCATTTTTCTTTCTCCCAAACTGATAGTCCCTATTTCAGTAAATGGCAATTTTCTTCTTTCAAGGAGTTTAGGCAAAACAACAACAATAAGAAATAATCACAACAACTTTTCTTCTCTTCATTTTACATTCCACATCAAGTCTATCTGTGAACCTACTTATTTTGATATTAAAGCACATTGAGAGACATATTGAAATATAAAAATTCAAAATTGATTTTAAAATATTAAAAAAACAATTAATACTTTAGCAGAAGAGCACTAAAAAGTGATACAAAATTGTTAAAAAGTTACTATTTAGTGTAAGTCACTGGTATCCACAAAAGCTATTTTGATTTTTTTTTTCTGTAATAGGCATAAAATAAGAATAGAAAGTAGCTGACTCCAGGTTGGGGGGGGGGAAGTAAAGTGTAAAAAACACTTTACACAGGAACTAAAATTTCCAAAGAGTGCCCAAAACTTAAAATATATGTACCTAAATCACTTCTATCAACATTTAAAGTGCATAAAGTGATAAAACCCTAGGGATGATATTACAGTGACAATAATCAACCCAGTAGTAGTGAGACAGCAAACTCTCTTGTAAAAGCAAAACACATTTAAATATATATCAAAAGATAGATGAACACTGATATGTGTTTCCATTTATTACTCAGTACATCTCCCAAACCCCTAGCCTTCATTCTACCACTGTTGTTTATATTTCTTTATTTTACTACCAGGTATTTGATTGTATAATCTACTCCAATACACACTCCTTTAACTGTAAACCTGATTTGTCAGCACTCTTATAAATTGGCATTGAAAGGAATAGAATATAAAAGGCAAATTTTAGAGTTGTGCGTAATGAATTTTTGCAATAAATGAAATAGTGGAAAATCCAAATAACATAAAAATTGTGAATAACATTGAGTTGAAAATAGTAAACACCATTAGAGGTAACACTAATCCATTTACCATCTGGTGATATACCACTGCTTCTGATTTCCTTGAACTGGTAAATAAATTTTGATTGTTTGCTATTTCTCTTTTTAGTCAAATCAAATTTCTCTTCTTTTGAGCTCAGTTTTGACTTAAAAATCAAAAGATTAGGAAGTTTTAAAAAAGAATTCACTTTCAGGTTAAGGCTTTATAAATAAAGAACAGTGAGGGAAAATTAAAAAAATTAGATATATTTTGCTGCACTTTGTTAACATTAGTGACTTAGTTTACGTACATGCTTTGGGAATCAAAGAGACTCATCTCTTCTATCAACCACTTGTCAATCAAATTCCTTTCTCCTTATTAGAGTTAATGGATAGGATAAGGCCACAAACAACATTCCCACTTTCACAGGAACAGATAGCTGGTTTTGTTTACACTGATTATGTATAGGAGTCATCTGAACTAAGAAAATATAATAATATATATTAATGATCGATATGGTTTGAAAGTAAATATTTGTTACATCTAGATGACTCTATATGTCTAAAATATTATTTCTAAACTTTTAAATGTTTTCTAGTTGAATTTTGAACCCTGTTTGTCTCTTTCAAGAAAAGGAAATAGAGTGATCTTCCTAATCTCTAAGTCAAAATCAGTATACACTTTGTGTATGGGATTTATGGCACAGTTTATATCATTTTTAGTTTCAGTCCTAATCTTTGTGTGATAAAACTTTTCTTCTGTTTATCCATAGTCTGTGTAACAGACTGATGTTAGTGTACCCTCCTGCCCTGAATTCATATATTGATTCCCTAACTCCCAGGTTGGTTGTATCTAGAGGTGGGGCCTCTAAGGAAGTAATTAATGTTAAATGAGGTCATAAATGTGGGCCCTTGATTTGATAGGATTATTGTCCTTATAAAAAGAGATACCAGGGAGCTTATTCTACTTCCCTCTTTCCCTACTAACATGAAAGCAGAGATCCTGTTAGCACACAACAAGATGGCAGCCACATACAAACAAGAGAAGATGCCTCAGAATGAAATCTATCCTACCAGCACCTTCATCTTGGACTGCCATGTTTCAAAACTGTAAGAAATAAATTTTTATTGTTTAAGCCACCCAGTCTGGAGTATTTTGTCATGTCAGCCTAAGCAGAGAGCAGACTAAAACAGTCTAGGAGTCAATAAAAACACTGGAGATGATAAAGTTTTGCGAAAACATTGTTGTCTCTTAGTCTAAATGAACCAAGATTGCTAAACAGAGGGCATGTGCATAGTAAACACTGATTTGGCCATATTAGAGGATAGGTGTAGATAATTAACTCAGTCCTCTGTCAACTATACTCTAGCCTCTTATTTCTTGCTCACAGCATAGGATACAAATATATCCTCTTCTCTTACTGGCATGTTTCTGTTCTTGCTCCATTTCCCTTGTCTGGCACTATATATACGCTGCTGTCAGGTAATGTCTCTTGAACTTGTTCAGACTTACATCGTAAATCACTAACCCTGCCTTGTGCTTCACCATCTAAGGTTATTATGTGCTTGGACGACAATTCTTGATGTTACTACTTTGTTACCAGTTACCACGGTTTGCCTTTGGGCACACTATAAGTCAAATGCATTGACTCAGTTTCCAGATTTCAATGTTGGACTTTGAACACTGCAACTCTGTCCCGCTTGGTTCAGCCTCATGTACAATACCTAATATGGATGTCCTCATGTCCAAGCAACTGCTCTTTATATTCTGCAGGATGTCCTTATATATAGCAGTAAAATCCCACTATCTTCAGCTCTTGATGCACTGATTTGTTCAGATAAAAAATAATTTTATTTTGCTACCTTACAATCTAGGCAAATGGTAGAAAAGTGATTCTCAATCAGAAACATTGCAATAAAGTAGAGATTTCTTGGCAATCCAAATTCTTGGGCTCCATTCACACCAAATGAATCTGCAGCTCAATGGATGAAGTCCAGCAATCAGTTTTACCATGCACTCCAGGTGATTCTAACTGTTCGAGAACTATTTGCCTGGGGCAAACTGACTCCAGGATAGTATAGTAGCCACATTGCTGACTACCACCTATATTTACCCCCATTAAGAAGGCCAACTGGCCTTTCTGGACTACTTTATTCTCCTGCTTTTTTCTTGAAAGTTTGGACTTTCTCTTAGCCCTTTGCTTTCAGCAATCCTATATCCCAGACAGTTGTCTGGGAGTATCTCCCATCCCAGGGATTCTAAGATCCCTTTCCTTGGAATCCTTTTTTATTCCCTATACTATATGCCTCCCAATTAGTTGACATTTGTTAACACCACCCTATTTTCACCTGGCCTTAGGCATTATTATTGTCAACAATTTTCAAAACACCCAAGTTAATTAATAAATTAGTGGTGGATTCTTTCTAGGCTGAATTGCAATTTTTCTATCAATTAAAGGGCAAAGGCCTTTTTCTACTCTCTACCTTCAACTACTTTAAGCAGTAAAGCTAAGGAATTTGCTCTCATTGGTAAAGCTACATGCAACTATTAAAATAAGTTTATGAAGATTCTTAAGCCATTCACTCCATAAGAGCTGTTTGCCAAGCACTACACTCAAGTATTTATCTCACTTAAGTGTTGGTGTTCACATATTAGCCATTTTAAATTGCTGTATTTGCAAGTTCAATATAGTAAAATATTAGCAATTTCATATGTCTCACTCTAAATACCATATTTTAATCTCCTTTTGATAGCTGAGATAACTGAGTGTTTAGAAGTATGAGGAGCTTTACATAAGTAGTGAAATTGAATAAGCAAAGAAAAACGTAACAATTTTTGAACCCATAAATTTTTAAAACACAAGATAAACACCAAGACTTACCATTAGTGCTCATGACTTTTTTTTTCTTTGCCAAAGAGTGAATTGCCCTGTACTCTGCAGAGATGAAATGGCCCTTGAAAGATCTGTGGCATGGAGAATGCTGTGTTTTTGCAAATGTATGGTTGATTCTGCAACATTTATTTGTTTAAATCTTGATTGCTTGCTCTAAAGAAAACACAGCAATCTAATTTCCATTTCAATGATTGGTAGAGGAATAGAAATGTGATATAACTTGAATAATGAGGCAAGGTGGGATTATCTGCTAGGGATCATTCCATATTCCTGAAACAAACAAACGAGTAATGAAAAAAAAAATGCTCCCTCCCTTTCCACTGACTCTTGGCAGATCTGGAAGTGCTATAGTCATCTTACTAATGATCTGAGTATAAAAGGCAATCCAAGGGGTGCCTGGGTGGCTTGGTCGGTTAAGCGTCCGACTTCGGCTCAGGTCATGATCTCACAGTCCGTGAGTTCGAGCCCCGTGTCGGGCTCTGTGCTGACAGCACAGAGCCTGGAGCCTGTTTCAGATTCTGGGTCTCCCTCTCTCTCTGCCCCTCCTCTGTTCATGCTCTGTCTCTCTCTGTCTCAAAAATAAATAAACGTTAAAAAAATTAAAAAGAAAGGCAATCCAAAGAAAAATAGATTAGACATATGTCTTGATATGATTGAACCACTGGATCAACCAGTCCTGAAGCCAGATCTGTCACTAGAATTTTAGTCTTTGATCACAATTTTCTGTTAACTGCTTTTGCAAACAGACTAATATAAAAAAGTGATTCATTTTATCCACTACAATCTCTTAGGAAACTTCCCATTTCTAAATGGTACTTACATACTATAACAGTACTTAAGTATCATACAACCTGAGGACCCTGGCTAGTTGAAAATATGTATTCTAAGATTGGTACTTACTTTTTTCTAATTTTAAAAATGTTTATTTACTTTTGAGATGGAGTGGGGGGGAGAGAGAGAGCAAGCAAGCGAGGGAGGGACATAGGGAGAGGGAGATTCTGAAGTAGGCTCCAGGCTCTGAACTGTCAGCACAGAGCCCCACACAGGGCTCAAAATCACTAACTGTGAGATCATGACCTGAGTCGCAGTCAGAACCTTAATCTACTGAGCCACCCAGGCACCCCTAAGATCTGTGCTTATTGATTGGTCTTTGGAGAAAGTCAGGTCTCAGTTTCACACTACTCCCTTCATGTACTGGATTATGGCCTCGTACATGTAATTTAAAACCTCTCTAAACCATCAATTATCCATCTGTAAACTGGGACAATGTGAGTCCAAAAATGTTTAAAATAAAAGTTGGGGCTTCTGGGTGGCTCAGTTGGTTAAGCATCCAACTTTGGCTCAGGTCATGATCTCCCGGTCTGTGAGTTAGAGTCCTGCGTCGGGCTCTGTGCTGACAGCTCAGAGACTGGAGCCTGCTTCCTGTTCTGTGTCTCCCTCTCTCTCTGCCCCTCCCCTGCTCATGCTCTGTCTCTCTCTCAAAAATAAACATTAAAAATAAAAAAATAAAATAAATTAAAAGTTAAGTGAGATAATATTAAATAATATTAATATGTTTAGCATTGTGACCTAAAAGAGAAATTCAATAAATATGATTTAAGTTCCTTTTGTTTTGTTTTTCATGTATGTGTACACGTTAACCCTTTAAGGCTTAGTTATATATGATCTAACTGGGGAGAAGGCTTATTTGACCTAAAAATAATAAAAGTATTGTATGATAAAAATTAAAGGAGAGATGTCCTCATGAGCTGACATCAATCAAGAACATCAATGTGATACCATAATTAATAGGAGTAAAACTATTCCACATTCTCATACATCATTTTTCATTTAGTATCTTCAGTTAAATATAGTGAGGCCAGAATTGAAATTTTCTGGTACCAATTGAAAACTGAGATCATAATGAATTGGAAGTACTTAAAAATATATATGGTAACTGAATTTCTAAGTTCTTTCTTTCTTTCTTTCTTTCTTTCTTTCTTTCTTTCTTTCTATGTTTATTTTTGAAAGAGAGAAAAAAGAGCACAAGCCGGGGAGGGGCAGAGAGAGAGGGAGACTGAGGATCCAAACCAGGCTTGGCTCTGATAGCAGAGGGCCTAATGCAGGGCTCGAACCTGCCAACTGCAAGATCATGACCTGAGCTAAAGTACAACACTCAAACAACTGAGCCACCCAGGCGCCCCTATGTTAACTGAATTTTCATTTTGAATAGCTTAAGGAGTAAATATAGGTGTCTTAAATGAGATGGATTTGAAGAAAAGCTGGCATGAGCTAATATATCAAGTATACTAATACACTATGCACCATTCTGTTGATCAACGGGATGGAGAAGTGAACAAGTCATTCAAAGGCACATTTCATAACATTTCATTCTGCCTCAGTCATAGATCAATATCCATTCTGTTCTATTCTGTCAATAAAGCAGTATCCTGAAATTCAAATCATATCCATATAGTTAGCTTCATCTTAAAAATCTCTCTATGATAAAGTTGATGTAGCAGTTGGTTGTAATGTTAGGTCTTGGTTAAAGGAAAAAGTGAGTGGGAATACAGAGGTACATTTATTTGCCTCAACTTCTCAACTACACACACACACACACACACCACTATAAATACGGTAGCAGCTGATGATGATCCACTAGTGGTTACCTGAAAGGCTAATTTGAGAAGGATTCTAAGACCTTATCAGAATTCAGAGGGGATGAGTGTGAGATGGATAAATGATACCTGACATGGAAACATAAAATGGTAACAGCTGCATCAAGATTTGATTTGTTTGCTTGTTTGTTTGTTTTGCAATCTTTGCTTTAAACAGTTGAGCAACTATCACATTCTTTGACCTGAACTGTAGGGAAAAAAAACCAAAGACAAAAACAAACTTCAATACATCTGAAAATTACTCCCCAAAGTTTTACCATCATTCAGAAATATTCAGAAAGTTCCAAAAAGTCAAAAACAAGAAAAGATAAAGGCAAGGATAATTTGGATTGTCATTGACCTATTTTAAATTATGAACAACTCTGGGATCATTAAGAAATTAGGCAGTGGATATCATTCAAAACCCATGTAGAATTAGCTTGTTAAACCAATTTTGTGTTCTTGGCAATGATCAGAAGAATGAACAGGGTGAGCTGTGGTATGGAAGAAAGGAAGCTAACTTGGGAGTGAGAAACGGAGTCAGTTGCCATGATAGAAAATTTAAGGGTATCATAACAACCAGACATGGAGATGATAGCTGGGCAGGAAAAAAAACAAATAGCAAGAAGGTGTGGAAGACACATTTGATGGATTTGACTATTCTGTCCAAGGCTGCTTAGGTCAGTCCATGCCTACACCACCAACTCAACATTAACTGGAGGAGAAATCAAGAATATCACAACTGAAGCAAAACTACCTAAGGTGATTTTGTGCAGCAATCAGATGTACCTTTCTATGTGTAGATTGGCCTCTGCACATCACTCTGCTGTTTTCCTCATTTCTCTGGAGCAATCTCGTGACTTGTAGCAGTATTCTCACACAGAGACAGGCTTTCTCACACCTAGACAAGGCTTTCTTTGTCTAGGAAGCAACTTTATTTGTCATGCCGGCATGTGTTCAGTGGGTCCGTAGCTGAAAAAATGAGCCCCAAGTGCAGCAGGGTGTAGCTTTTTATGTAATTTCTACTTTTTTCATCTCCCATATACTGTGACATGTAGTCGGATTGGACATAGTCCAAGTTACAGAGTTATGTCAGACCTACACATAAGTGTCTAAAAGTTGATTGGGCCACGTTGCACACTGCCTTCCTTTATTCTGAGGAGGCCTCAATCACATTCCTTAGGGAGGGGCTCTACTACAAACTAAGTGTCTCAAAATACCATCTCTCATCCCCACACTACTCTGCTTCTTAAACTATACCTTCCTTGGAACGCCGTGGCTTAAAGGAAAGAGGACTGTTCTCAGGGAGTTGCAGATATTTATCCAAATATCATCAGTATTTGGTTAAAGGGCAGTCAATTGTCCCAACTCTTTCTTCGTGGAGCCAAGAAGCACTAACATTTTGGAATTAATCCACTGATGTTTAATCTCAGTTTCCTGACAAGGGAGGGCTGTGAAATAGATTCTAACGGGGGTGAAAGTTTTCCCATCACCCCAGGTTCTTACAACACCTTACCCAAAACAGCTGGCATTGTTTCTGGGTCTGTTCAAAAGAGAAGAGCCCTGTCTGGAGACCAGAGCTGCATTTCTATCATCTGCCTAGTTACCAAACCCACGAGGGCAAGAGAGTTTAGTTTAGATCCTCACTGTGTCTTAGCCTGTGTTATCCATGATATTGGAGACTATTTCTTTGTCATTATTCCCCGACAGCTATAAAGCTCTTAGGTAGGAATAGGTGTAATACTCTTTTCAAACACTTCTTGTTTCCCAGAGTAGCTTTGTTGCTCTATATGACAAAACAGCAATATTATAAACCTTCTAAATATTTTTGTGTGACCAAACATAGAATTAGTTAATGAAAAAGTCTAATCAAGTAGAGACTGAGTTTATATATTTTCTGTTATTAGGGTGACTGGTCAGTCACATGACACTTTCAGCCTTGATAAAACAACCATTGATCACTTCCACATTTGAAGGCAAGAGCTGAATTGGCTGAGTGTAAAAAAGACACATCCTAAGACAGATATATAGAAAATGATTTTTCCCTATTGACATACTAACTAAAGTTAATGTTGTAATTGCAATCTGGGAGTTAATTTCCTTTTAATAGTTGCTGCTTCCATTTCTCTGCTCAAAATGATTGTCAGAATAAAACTCATAATCCAAAATGTCTGGAAATAAAGACCATTTTCTGTGTCCTCCAACTGTATTATGAAAGTAAGTATTTCTTTTCTTCCTTGTGCTCAGATTTCAAAAAAGAGATTAGTGCAAAATGAATTATAAAGTACCTAAACTGTTCCAACAATCACATCTCCATTCTGGTGAATTTAGTAAATGCGTTTTATCTCTCCACTGAGATGTTTTTACTATAATGAAAGACCCAATGAAATGTTTCCTTATTAGGTCTATTATTCATCCCTTATGCCTTCCCTACCTTTACAATAGTAACTGAAAGGGCACAGTGAAGATCCAATTTTTATTCTGCATTTTAATAGCAAGTTAATCAACTCACCACCCATAAGCAGTGGGCACACTTGTTATGCATAGTGTTGCTTGGGGCCTTTCTGAGATGTGTGTTTTAGGATTATTTCACAGCATTAAACTAACCAATGATAGGGAAGTAATGTTTTAAAATCTCCACGGGGCATTAATTAACACAACCTTTATTTTTATGAATTTTGCATAGGTGTAACTATAGAATATGGTGTCAGCCGACAGGTTTTTCAAAAGATATTTCACAGTTACCTGCCTCAGTATAAAACTGAAGTTGTAAATTGGGTGTGGCCACCATGCATATACCTTCCTGGTTTGGCTGAAGAACTTATTTGAATGAATCATTAAAAACAAACAAACAAACAAGCAAACACACTCAACTTATAAGTACAAAACATAAACTGATTACAGGATCTATAGCTATGAATCTCATTTTACAATGTCAATACCCAGACTCGGGATAGTCTTATTTATTTTGGTTTTATGATATGATGTTGTTATAGCACATTTTATATTATAATATATTTTTATTTTATATTATTATTTATTTACTTTAAGGCTTTTTTTTTCCACATTAGGTAGATAAAAGTACAGGAAGAAAAACAATTCTTTATTTTTTCACTTAGTCTTTCTCTGGCTAATAGTCCAGTCACAAAGAGTATCATATCTCCAGTTTATACTGAAACCTCTACTCCAAAATATCTGGGAGCCATCCATTCCTGTATGTTAAAACGTGGGCTTAAAGAGAACTTCATGAAGTCTGTAGGGTGTGAATTCTTAAAATTCTAGGAAAATGCAAGCAGTCTAGAAATCACTTTGTTTTTGAAACATTCTGGATATATAGTTACATGAAAGAATATTCATTGGTAGAAATTATTCTAACTAGATACAGATTTGTAGTCCACGTCAAAGCCTTACCTACAGCTTCATGTTGAACATCTAAAATGCAGTGCAGATACTGGATGTGTCGTAATATTCATTCTTGGGAAAGAGAGACCAGTTGGCCATGTTTCCTTTGTCCGGAAGGAACATTTTTTTTTTTTTCAACGTTTATTTATTTTTGGGACAGAGAGAGACAGAGCATGAACGGGGGAGGGGCAGAGAGAGAGGGAGACACAGAATCGGAAACAGGCTCCAGGCTCTGAGCCATCAGCCCAGAGCCTGACGCGGGGCTCGAACTCCCGGACCGCGAGATCGTGACCTGGCTGAAGTCGGACGCTCAACCGACTGTGCCACCCAGGCGCCCCCGGAAGGAACATTTTTAAAACACATTTCATCCTGTGCTTCTGGAATTAGCCGAGACTGTTTAATACATTTATATATTTTAATACTTAATTTTCCTTATGAAAGATTTTCTGCTTACAGCCTTGGTTGAACATGTCTTCTAACAGAATTAAAATGTGTAAGATGGAATATTCGTGGCATTGACATTTCAGAAGCAACATTTTTTTTTCCTTTTGCTTAAGGGAGTAAACAAAATAAAACACAAACCATTTTTCCTAATTGATTCAGATGTTTCAATGAAATTGTTTCATCCTGCAATGTTCCATAAAGTATGTGATCAAGACGAGCTTGTCTTCCTTTACTCAGCACAGGAACTGAGTACAGAAAACAGCTGTCCCATTAACTGCAGCTGAGAGCCACAGCATAGTACCTATGTCGTCCTCAAGAGAACAGAGATTTAGAGAATGGGAGTTTCCTAGGATGAAGATTGAAGGTATACATCATATGATGACCACAGGGGAGATGAAGAAAAAGGGATGCTCAAATTGGAGATATCTAATCGTGTATCCAGACCAAACTGTTCACTTTGCAGATGAGGCTTAAAAACAAAGGTGTGAAGGGTGATTTCTGGG
This sequence comes from Prionailurus viverrinus, assembly GCF_022837055.1. Taxonomy (NCBI): domain Eukaryota; kingdom Metazoa; phylum Chordata; class Mammalia; order Carnivora; family Felidae; genus Prionailurus; species Prionailurus viverrinus. Next base: position 94,060,305 of record NC_062570.1, read on the forward strand.
AGGTGAAAGGACTAGAGCTAAAACTCAGGTTTTCTGTGATTCAGTTTTCCATCAAATTTATCCATTTGTTTAAATGTTGCAAACACAAAGTCTTAAAATGCAATGAAAAATTTTATATTAGTATTATTTGTTTACAACATCCTTTTTTTTTTTTTATCTAGTTGCAGGTTATGGCACCACAATAAAGGAAACCTAAGGAATTACTACCCATAAAACAAAAATGTGGATTTTATTTTAGGAATACACATACTTAACTAGGCTGGAACCATGATGAAGCCAGCTTACAAGGACAAATGAGTCTTAATAGAACAGGAAAAGTCAAAAGCTACATTATCAGCTATTATCCAGATCATATTTAAATTAAAAAAAATGAAAAATTTAATTCCTCAGTAACTTTAGCCACATTTCAACTGCTCAATAGTCCCATATGGCCAGCAGATACTGTATTTGCTAGTGCAACATTATAAAATCTTTCCATCATTACAGAAAGTTCTATTGGATAGAACTGGTCCAAAGCCTGTGGTGTTGAAGAAGGGATCATATGCTAAGAATATCCTTGAAAATAGGAGCAATAAGAAGTTGATTTCTTTTTTAAGCAATAGCATGATTTTGTCTTAACCCACTATGTAACCTTGCTCTATATACTAGAACAAATAACATAAATAAACAGGTTGAGAATGGACAGCTATTCTGTATACAAATATGTGCTTTAATGTATAAAACCCATGGCCTTACTAGCACTAAGCTTTTGCTAACAAAAATCAGTGTTCAGGGATAGGGAGAGTGCAACCATAGACCCAGGCAATTCCCACTAAAAAAGTTCAAGACACATGGATGATAACTGCTAAATTATTTAAATTCTTCTAGAGTGCAACAAGACAAGATGCCTAAGAATCATTAAACCCTCTGACCCCATAATTCCATTCTTCATAATTTATCGAGAGGGCAAAAGATGGAGAGCAGCAAAATAGATTCCAGAAGAGGCTACTTCCTGCAGGGACACAGAACATAACAAACCACTGGAAACAAGTTTAGTGGGGAATTGCTTATTAACCCATGGTATATCAGTAAGGTGGGTATTTAGAACGCAGTGCAATAAGCAAGAACATAGCATTTAGAGCCCAAGACCAGAGTTTTGAATCCTAGCTCCCCCACCACACTGGTGAGAAACCTGAGTCAGTTTATGAATACTTTCTAACTCTCAAACTCTCATCTGCTGAATGGAGAGAACAGTGGTGACTGATTCATTGAGCTGCTGTAATGATAAAAGGAGACTGATGCTGGAAAGGCTGCTAGTTTTATATATAGGACATCCAGCATAGAGTAAAAACTCAGGAAAGGCTGGTTACATTACTATTTTATGGATATTTAGTAAAATTATAGTTATGAAGAGAATGTAAATGAAATATGAAGCTTATTTATAAAATCATGTTCCGAGAAAAATTACAAATAATATCCTATGCATCGTCAGAAATAGGAGAATGAAATTACCATATGACCTGGTAATTCCTCCCTGAGGCATTTGCCCCAGATAATTGAAAATAGGTAGTGAAAAAGGAAAGAAAACAAACAAAACAACCTCCAAAAATGTGTATACAAATATTCATAACAGAACTACTCACTACAGCCCGGACGTGGAAACAACCCAAATATCCATCAGCACACGAATGAATAAACAAATCGTGAGAGACCTACACTATGGAATAGTACCCATAAAAAGGAACAAAGTTCTGACACATGAACAATGTAAATGGACCTCAAAAACATATTGCTACATGAAAGGAGTCAGATGAAAAGGGCCATGATTCCTTTTACATGAAATATCCAGAACAGATATATCCACATAGAGAGAAGGCAGGTTGATAGTTGCCAGAGGCTGAGAGCAGCAGGGAACATGAATGTTATTAGTTTCTTAGAGCTGCCCTTAAAACACACACACACACACACACACACACACACACACACACACACACACACAAACTGGGCGACTTAATAAAAATGTATCGTCTCATAGGTCTAAAGGTGAGAAGTCAGAAATCAAAGTGTCAGTGGGGCCATGGTCCTTCTGAAACCTGAAGGGAATCCTTCCTTCCTTCATCCTAGTTTCTGCGGGCTTGCCCATGATCTTCGGTGTACCTGGTTCCCAGCTGCAGAAGTCCTTCTCTGCCTTTGCAATCGCATTCTCCCAGGGTGTCTGCCTTCACATGGCTGTCTTCTTACAAGAATACTAGCCATACTGGATCAGTAACTCACCTAATCCAGGACAACCATATCTCAACTAGTCACATCTGCAACAATCCTCTATCCAAACAAGACTGCATTCTGAAGTACTGGGGATTAGAACCTTAACAAATCATTTTTGGGGGAGGATATAATTCAACACCCATTACAGGGAGTTGCTGCTTAATGAGCAGAATTTTAATTTGGGAGCTTGGAAATGTTTTGGAACTAGATAGCAATGATGACTGGACAATACTGCAAGTGTTCTAAATGCCACTGAGTCATTCATTTTTAAGTGGATAATTCTGTGCTGTATAGATTTCACCTCAACTTAAACCTTGCAGTGTATCTTGTAACTGTAACCATATAAGAACATTTTTATGGAGGATGTAAACAAAGGTGCTCCTTGAAAGGGGCTGAAGAACACTTAGGGGAAAGTAAGGTTTTTATATATTACAAAACTTTCATGGACCATTTAAATCATATAAAAAACACCCTCAGAGCATAGCTGAGATGGACGAACATAGGAAAAGGAAAAGCCAAATCACCTAGAAGTAAAATGAGATCCAGGGTATGCAGAAGAGGGTAAAGGTTTCAACAGTGTAGGAAAGCTGCGGCCTGAGGAGAAACGTCACCCCTGAAGGAAACTCTGCCAAGAAAGTTCTAGTCTTATGAAGAATAAGGATGTGTGAAATTTATTATTCATCATTGCATTGCATATTATTATTCATTATGCAAAATTCAGTTAAATCCGACTACAAAAATCTAAATTGTGATTAAGGTTTAGGGACAATCTGGGAATAGGACAAAGAACAAAGAAGTGAGGAGTCCTGAAGGAGTAAGATCCAGGAGTGTGGTCAAGAGATAATGTGAATATGGAAAAGCAATGAGAGAAGTTACGAGAGAACATGTCCCCAAGAAGGCACCACAGTCTTGGGAAGAGCTATGCTGCTTACTCCTTAGCGGAGTAAGTCAGTGCTCGTCACTTATAGAAGTCCATAAATTCAGTTATCAGCCAACTTACATGGGAATGTTTCTGGAAAATGGAAATAATTTATTAAATGCAAAAATTTAAAAACAAACCCAAATATATTTTTGCTGTTTTTATAATCTTATTAGATTATTTTATTTTTTACCTTATTAGTTTAAATATTAACCTTTGTATCATTGTGTGGAATCCCAGACAACTTAGTGATAGAAACACAAGGGTTGATGACGCCCATGTCCTCCAGGTGTCACTTAGAAAGTAATTTCTCAGCTATGTTTTCTTCTGAGAGAGAGGTTCTCATACTAAAAATCCCTTAGAAAGAAAAGAACACCACAGAAGATGAGTAAAGCACCTGAATGTTGATGTCCTGGTCCTGTCACCTGGAAACACAGTTCCTTATCTCCAGTGGGACAGATCTTGCTTCTGAGGAAGCATGACAGAAAAGCCACACACACCTCTTCAGTACTTCCATTATGAGCCATTGTTTTCACCTAAAAATGCTATTCCTTACAAAGGGGCGGTTATTAAGTAGCAGTTTACCTTCACACACAGACAACATTTTTAAATTGCCTGTGACACAAGTGATTTCTTCTGAGGAAGGGTTACTGGTGCTTTGAGGTCCTTCAACAGGGCACACAATATTTTGGATAATCATTTGCTACTTGCAATAGAGTCTGAGATTCAGGCACTGAAAATTATCATCGCAGTGAAGAGAAGATGGAATTATTGTGTAGCTTAAACAGAGCACGAAAGTTGAGCAGAGCTAATCGGATCCTTCGCATTCAATTCCACTGTCTTCACCTGAGTAGCCTTTCAGCCTAAGGCTCATTGGTCCAACAACAAAGCACAAACTAATTCATTTCCACCCATGATCTGCTTACCAAGAATGTCACAAGGTATTTCCAAACACTCAGAAGATGATGCCTTAGAAGTGCTCAACTGTGGGGCGCCTGGGTGGCTCAGTCGGTTAAGCGTTCGACTTCAGCTCAGGTCATAATCTCACGGCCCGTGGGTTCGAGCCCTGTGTCAGGCTCTGTGCTGACCCGCTCAGAGCCTGGAACCTGTTTCAGATTCTGTGTTTCCCTCTTTCTCTGACCCTCCCCTCTTCATGCTCTCTCTCTGTCTCAAAAATAAATAAATGTTAAAAAAAAAATTAAAAAAAAAAGAAGTGCTCAACTTTTAGGACATTTTTCAAGAAAATGGAGAGGCTAATTTACTATGCTAAATAAGAATTTAAAAGACAAGACATTTTCTAAGCCAGTTAATAAGACATGTGTTTCTTTAGTACTTCCTTTGTACAGAATCTCTTTCATGAGAACATGTCTCATAGCCTCATGGGTCATCCAGGTGTAGCCATTTTGTTATCTCTGTCAGCTATCCATAGCATAGATGGCTCAGGGTTGTTTCCCAATCTGCATGACAGCCCTTTTCTCAGAACCACTGCCCATGGTTGAATCAGCCCAGGAAAGGTATTTGACCCAAGAGTCCCTTCGCAGAAATTAAAGTAGAATCAAGGAAGAGTCCATCTTTTTCTGAGGCTAAGACTACACCTTCAGAGACTTCTGGCAGCCATATTTCTCTTCAAGTGGATTAGAGATAGGAAGGAAATTAGTCTGGCACATAAGAGGGAAGAATAAAGCAAACACACAGATACAAGTAGAGATTAAAGATGGAAACGAGTCCTGTTGCTGTTCATGAAATGGTTAATAGTGATCAGAAGGTCAGGTATAACTTAAATTAACTTCTAGTTTTTTTTTTTAATTTTTTTTTTCAACGTTTATTTTATTTTTGGGACAGAGAGAGACAGAGCATGAACGGGCGAGGGTCAGAGAGAGAGGGAGACACAGAATCGGAAACAGGCTCCAGGCTCCGAGCCATCAGCCCAGAGCCCGACGCGGGGCTCGAACTCACGGACCGCGAGATCGTGACCTGGCTGAAGTCGGACGCTTAACCGACTGCGCCACCCAGGCGCCCCACTTAAATTAACTTCTAGTTTTTAAAAGACATTATGGCATCCGTATGATAATTTCCCTAGTCTCTTTGAGCTACTTTCATGTGACTTGTAACCCAAACACTTTTTACTACTATAGCCTCATGTTCCAGCAACTATTGCACGCCATCCTTCTATCAAAAATAGAACCTAGGGGCACCTGGTGGCTCAGTCAGTTGAGCATCCGACTTCGGCTCAGCGCATGATCCTGTGGTCCATGGGTTCAAGCCCCGTGTCGGGCTCTGTGCTGACAGCTCAGATCCTGGAGCCCGCTTCAGATTCTGTGTCTCCCTCTCTCTCTGCCCCTCCCCCACTCATGCTCTGTCTCTCTCTGTCAAAAATAAATAAACATTAAAAAAATTAAAAAAAAATAAAACCTATACTAGATTTAGGTCACCCAGAAATGCAGTTATTCAATATAAGGAAAGATAATTATAATAATGAGAAAAAATGATAAAAACCATGTGTGTGATGAGTACTAGTTTATGCCATAATATGTACGAGTGCTCCCTCATTTCACCTAGTTGGAGATGTACAAACTGAAAAAGTATGGGCTTTTATGAATTTTTTTCTTGCTAGGTGATACACAGACATATAAGGCTGCCACCAAATATAGGGCCAGGTGAATAGTCTCACATTCTCAAAAATCATGATATGAATATCATTCAAATGAAGCTACATGATATACTGTTCAGATCAGGGGTCAGCAAACTATATGAGTCTATGGGCCAAATCTGGCCCTCTACCTTTTTTGTAAGTAAAATTTTACTGGAACACAGAATGTCTATTCATCTGTGTATTGTTATTTGGTTGCTTTAGTACTACAGTGGCAAAGTGGTTGCAATGAAGACTGTATGGCCTGCAATACATAACATATTTACTCCCTGTTCCTTTATAGAAAAAGCTTGTTGGCCCCTGATTTAGACCAACTTCCTGAAGCTAAGGCAAAATTGAAAAACATGGGGCTTACCTTTTCCTATTTTGCGCCCAAGACAGATATCCCCAATGGATCATGATCCTCATTCAAAGTATGCAAATACATGGCTACAAATTCTTAGCTACTACGCTAGGAAGACACTAGTAATTAATCAGCACTGCAATGAGATAGCTTTGTTCTCCCTGGACTAAGATATTTCATAGATTCATATTTTCAGATTCTTGGCTTTGTAACAAGTTTTCCATAATCTCTATGTTCAGCATTTATCCCCTTTCATGTATAAAAGATACATGGTACAGTATTATACAAGAGGATACATGATAGATAGCTGTTTAAACCACCATCTGGCTCAAGTAACTTTTTAACCTAAAAAAGGAATTTAACGAAAGTAAAAAGCATTCCTCAAATCCCAATATGTGGGCTATCTTTGAGGAAACAGCACTTGGTTCTCATCCAAAGAAATAAAACTCAAAGGATATTAGTGTCAAAAACAAAAACAACAAAATAACCACAATTCAACTGAGTAAATTTAAAGATCTAATTCACTTTATGAAATGATTCATGAATCAAGTGGTGCCCTATCTAGCAAATAGAAGGTGGCCTCTTAGAGCTGCAGAAAGGAAAAAGTTTTTAAAGCAAAAAAGGAATAGAACAAAGGAAATTATCAGCAAGGAATGCATTATTTTAGGCAAGATTGCCCTCCTAAGAGAAATGGAAGGGTCTTATCAGCAGATTACCTCCTCCTGTTGACTAGGAAATCCCAGTTTGGCTGGTTTGATTACATTTCTGCAGTTAAGTTAGATTTAGTTGGTTAACTGATGTGGGGCCTTAACATAAGTGATTACATTTAAGGGCTATGGTTTTCTTCTTAACACCAGAAAGACAAAATTAAAAAAAAAAATCACCTTTAGGGTTAAGGTAAACATTTTTTTTCTATACAAAGTACAAATAGAAAATCAAATTGCAATAACAGTAGGAAATAAAACTAAGAGACTAATAGTAAAATTATGTTTATGGTAAGCAATATTATATTACATTTGGTCTTGAATATTTGGACCAATTTGAATATTTGGACCACTATTACATTTGGTCTTGAAAGGGAGAATTTGCCACACCAAGTATGCCTCTTTTGTATAAGGTTTATCTTGAGATGGTTATTTTTAAGAAATAGCAGACACAGGAGGAGATATTACTAGAAATATATTTTATCTGAGCAAATCATGTGTATGGCAAAGAGGAGAGGGGCTGGAGATTGAATTCAATCACCAATGATTGATCTACGCAATTTAATCTACGGTGCCTATGTAATGAAGCCTGCATAAAATCCCAAAAGGAGTAGATTCAGAGAACTTCCAGGTTGGTGAGCCAAGGGAGATCTGGCTAAGTGGTGCTCAAAGAAGGCATGAAAACCCCAGAGTCTTTCACCATACATCGCCCTAGGCATCTCTTCCATCCGGCTCTTCCTGAGTGATATCCTTTTATAATAAACCAGTGATGTAGTAAGTATAATGTTTCTCTGGGTTCTGAGGGCAACTCTAGGAAATTAATTGAACCCAAGGAGAGAGTCGTTAGAACTTCAATCACTAGCCGGTTGGTCAAAAGCACAGATGACAACTGGGACCTGTAATGGGCATCTGAATTTGGGGTTGGGGGACAGTCTTCTGGGACTGAACCCTTCACCTGTTGGAATGTGATGCTATCTCCAGGCTGATACTGTCAGGATTGAGCTGTTGTCTGAGAATTACCTGGTGGTGTGTGGACCACCTCGACACACATGCACGTGCGTGCAGGTGCGTGCACACACACACACACACACACACACAGACACAGGCACACATTGTAAATTTGTGCAGAATCTTAGTAATTCACAGGGTTAATCTAAAATACATGATTAGGGACATGATCACTTTTCCAGAGATGTGAGAACTATCTAGACCATAAGGTAATTACATTATATGTGTTTGGAAAAATTGTGGTTATTTTAATCTATTGGATGAAATATGGAGATTTATTCTATTAAATTTTCTGTGTGAGACTGTAGCAATAAGCAACAAATAAAAGTATAAAAGGCAAGGACTACAAATGAATCCTTGCCAATTTGGACAGATGCATATGGTCTGATCTTTATATAGAACAGACAGATCAATAACAGAGCAACCCAAAGTCTCTGGTTGAAAGCCCAGGATAATTCTACTTTAAAGCAAAAAAAAAAAAAGTAGTAAGAAATGTGGTCTTTATCTTTTTTCCCTTCATTTTTTTCTATAAATACTAATACAGTTGGCTTTCTTTTCCTCTAACAGAGTGAAGGGAATACAAAAAGGATATTTCCTTTTAACAACTCAAAAAGGTCAGCAAAGTATAAAATGTCAAATCTACAAAGTTGGATAAATGTGGGTAAAGCATTAAATGTTAATGATGTCCTTGGTTGAAAAGTTTCACAAAAATCATGTACATTTTCAATTATGCTATAATTAAAACTGCATGATCCCACTTGTCATCACAGAATGAATTGACTAGACTTGTGTTTGGGGTCATCTTTCATATTTGTAGTAAAGATCAAGCAGGAAGACAATTTGACTCCTCATCCCTGTCCATTGGTAGATCTAAGTGAAACGGTATGCCAACAGTGTGGGATACCATCATGGTCCAGAGCTTTGGATCAAGGCAAAAGTGTTGTGACTAATTAATTCTTAATTAATTAGTCTGTGAGCTCCAGCCTCTCTGTGGTAAAATGGTGTTGCTGGGGGGAGGAAAAAAAATTTTTTTTACATCATTCAAAGGTTCTTCTGGCTGGTCTAAGAATTAAAATGATTTGAGACAGATTGAGAGGAGATCAATAAATCCAACATTCATGAGAGGCTCAAAGACAGGAAGTAAAATGAGGTGTATACAGCATCCTAAAATAAGAAATAGGATAGACACCGGGGACATTAAAAGGGAAAGAGGACATTTCACAGGGCAGTAAGAAGAAAAGTAGATGTTTTCCCTGCCATACAGAGGAGTCTTAGATAAAATTTATTTCTAGTAATAACTCTTATTCTGGGAAAGCACCACAACTTAGATTCTTTTAGGTAGGAATGAGAAGAGTTTCTTTTGACTTCATAGGGTCTCTACTGCCTTTGGCTCAAAATAGTCCACATGCCAAAGGGACACATTTTGGGGAAACTTGCTCTGAATCCTTTCAGTGTGATGTTACCTAACTTGTACCATTGTTGTAAAGGCCAGAAAAATCATGGTTTTTAGCACAGCATTTAGCACAATAATAATCCTATAAACACTCTACAGTATGACCACTGCGTCCTTCTGAAGCTCTATATTCCATCAATATCATCCCCGTTACCCACTCTGTAGTCTAACAAACTACCTTTAATTTTCTGTGGTAACTTGTGTGTTTTCTCAAAACCAATACTTTGTCATTCGTTTTACTCAGACTTCCTCCACCTCACCTCACATTCCCTATCCCCATCTTCGTTGGCCAAATTCTTCTATTCAATTTTCAGTCTTGACTGAACATATTTCCTCACAGAGCATATTGGATTCTCCTGCTATATGATGTCAGAATGCCCTATCTATTCCCTTCCAAAACTTAAATGGTACTTTAATCACTTGTTTTGTTTTTCAGCTACGCTAAGGCTGGAGATTATATTTGCCTTGTTCGCAAACACAGTGCTGCTTTTTTGACATTGTAAGTATTGCATAACTTATAGCCATTTTAGTCACTATATTCTATACATGTCTGCAATTTAGTAAGACAGATAGATGAGACTGTAGAACAAGAAAATGGGACTTTGACCTACTTCTCACTAGCCCTCTGATGAGACTTTGGACAAGTTAGTTGATCTCTACAAGGCATCATTTCCTCACCTATAAACTTGCAATAGTATTGTCTCTGGGTGTGATGGTGAGGGTTGAATAAGAAACTTATGAGAACGTTTATCTTCTATAATTATTAGTATCACCATTACTCTTCTAGAAGTTAAAGGACATGTTCAGTTTTCTTATTAGTTTTCTTATTAATTATTTCTTGTTCTTATAGGCCGCTCAGTGGTACAAATACATCAATTTTGGAAAAGAAAAGGCAGGTTCTATTGGTAAGGCAATGCATTTGCTGTGTATTTTGTTTTACCTTACCAAAGTTGCTTCCTAGCATTATGTTAAGAGAGATGATTTTCTGGGATTCAGATTTTATTCAAGGCCTTCCATCAGACTGCATACAATGCTAAGGCAGAAATGACAACAGTTGAATTTAAATTGGAGGCTAATCCAAAGTGAAGGGCATATCCAATTTGCAAGTCAGACTTGAAAGCCAGCCTTTCAGAGGTCTGCATCTATGACAAGTGCACCTGATGCACACCTCAGCTCACCTCCCCCCAGCCAGCATGCTCATTAGATAATGTCACTTTGGCAATGCACCAGGGAGATGGTTTGGGAAAATCCACATGACTTTGACATTTTGTATGATCCAGTGAGAGAATCTCATGCTAGCTCATGAAATACACATCTTTTGGCACTTTTCAAAGTCCAGAAAGGAGAGATCTATGGAAAGCTCCAGAATATTTTCATGGAAGCACTTGGGAATAGTCAACTGGATTTAAGGAAGCCTAGGAGGCTTATCCTGAGAGCATGTGCATTGCAAGCACACTGTTTTAACTTGAACTATGTCTGTACTTGGGTGACTGGGGGATGTTTATGAAGATTATGGGGGTGGGGCAGAGGAGTAAATAAAGACCCACCAAGATAAGATACTACTTAGTACAATAACTCTGGGAAAGCAACAGAGAAGTTGATTTTAATCACTGTGGTCACTGGGCTCAGGCTTCAACTTTGAAAATTTCACTCTGACCAGGTTGGTGGAATAGAGAAATCAGAAGATGAGAAGTTTACCTTCATAGGAAGCAGCTGGAGGGCCCTTTCTGCCCTCTTTTTATGGCAAAAACCCCTGTGATGCCCACATTGTTAACACACCACTTTAAGATGAGTCAGGATAAAAACTCAGATGGTGATTTTCATTATAAGCTTTAAAAGATTTAGTTCTGCAGCCCTGAATCCAAATCAACACTCTAGAGCAGGAGAATTTCTTCCCATTTGTTTCTATTTTCCAACCTCAGAGAACTACCCACAAAAACCAAGTTTCAAGGAAAAGTGGACTGCTTACTTCCCATGCCTAGTCAGCACTTGAAATATTAATAGATCATCTCTTGAGATTACTTTTATGCTTAATAATATATATTAAAAGTTGCAATTAAAAAGTCTAGAAATTATTACTTCTATGGATTTTTAAAGACAAAAATCAAAACTATATTTCATAATACTCATAATGATATTTAAGAGACTATGCTTTTCTGGGCCATATTGTCTCCTTCTCCCTATATGGACTTACAGAAGTGATAGAGAAGAAAATAACTTTCTGTTCTTCTCTAAGAAAGTATTTTGGTTGCAGAAACAAGATATTTGTTTGGTTCCTTATATAACTTTAGCTTACTAGTGTCGATAAAAAATATTTGATGGACTCTTGAGAGCTTAAGATCATTTTCAAACACATTATCTCATTTCAGCTATGAAAACAAACCTGTGGGGAGTGTGGACTATCCCCATTTATGAATTAAGGAAACTGAGATGGAAAGAAGTTTAAAAAAATTTACTCTGAGCACATGGTGGGACTATCTGAAACAAATACAACCCAATTTTTTCAAGAAAATGAAAAGGTAAAACAAATTAATCACGAATTCATGAATTGTGCATTGAAATCCTTATCAGCTTTCAAGAATGGCATCTACTGCTATTATTATTGAAGCCCTATCATGTACCAGGCACTGTTTAATGAAAAACAGGACAAAGTCTCATCCTCAAGGATCTCCCATTTTTAAATGTGCATAACACCAAATAAAAAGAAAACAATAAGGCAGGTAGAGAATGTTAAAGTTATATAAAAATATAATAGCTTTCAGAATAATTCCAAATCTAATCTCTCATTTGGTTTTCACTAGAACTTGACAATCAACAGCCTTAACCAGAGATGGCTACCATTTTGAGCGTGCTATGTAGTAAGTGGATCGGTGATATGTGGATGTCATGTCGTGGTGTAAGGAATGCTATATCTGTGGCATATGTACCACTGGCTGAAAGTTACAAAAGCACAATAGACATTTTCTTTTCCTGCTTACCTAAGAATGTTAAATATATATTCTAGCACAAACTGTTTAATTCCATGGTTGGAAGAAAAGTCTGTAAGTTCATGATTGGTCCACTTATAGAATCAAAGATAATTGTTCTGGGGCACCTGGGTGGCTCATTCGGTTAAGCGTCCGACTTTGGCTCAGGTCATGATCTCACAGTTCGTGGGTTCAAGCCCTGCGTCGGGCTCTGTGCTGACACCTTGGAGCCTGGAGCCTGCTTCGGATTCTGTGTCTCCCTCTGTCTTTGCCCCTCCCCAGCTCACACTCTGTCTCTCTCTGTCTCTCAAAAATAAGTAAATGTAAAAAAGAAATTAAAAAAAGATAATTGTTCCATGTTCGCAATAATTCTATACTATTCTGATTATTATTTGAACATCAATTACATTCTAAACATTTTTCTATACCCTCTCCCTTGTTGTGGGAATAATAGTGGACTCCTGCTATTTAAATGGTTTCTCTCATAGACCACCACTTCAATATTTTAGTGTATACCTATACCTATGCCAGATCTGGTAAATCATATACATTTATACCCTAAAATATATTCTGAAACTATACAAAATGCCAGCTACTGTGTGGGCTTTGATGACATGCTACAAATCAAGGGAGGCCCATATACTATGTCATAAAGTTTATATTCTAGCTGTCTATATGAACAGTGAAAAAGCTAAAACCCATTTTCTGTATGTTGTATGAATGCATACATACAAACATTCAGTTTACATATCTCACTTTGATTCCTCTGAGCATCTTACTTTAAATATCAGAATCACAACACTTTTGTTAGTGTTTTCAGTCTACCAGAAATTTCAGTCTACTAGATAAAAACTAGAACTAGAATCCCCAATTTTAAACAAAATCCATCTTTACATCTGTTTTTTATTCACTGTAAGTTAAACTTACAATTTATGATAATGATGCTGAAGGAAAATATCTCAAGGTTATTCTCCAGAACATACAGTACTGGGATTGAAAGCAATTAACAGTTTAGAAGTCTAGTGAAATCCTCATGTTTAGGATTAGAAAGATCTGTGTTCAAATTCTACTCCAATAGCAGTGTGTCTTTGAAAAAGTTACTCACGCCAAATAAGCCTCAGTTTCTACCTCTACCAAATGGAAATAATAAAAATAATAATAAAGAACCACCATAACCTGCTGTTATGCTAATTATATGAACTCAGGCATGCAACTTGCTAGAGCAGTGAGTCATGTTGGCTAGCACTTTGTATATTAGCTTGGAACAATAGCTTAGTATCTGGATCTTCAGACATTCTGTATCCAAAATCTTTCTACCACCAGATGGAATCTCTCAGCTGGTAGGTTTAGAAGCTTAGAGATGGTTCTGAGTTACAGAACAACGTAGCTATACCTGCAACTTGCAAATGAACTGTGTTCCCTCCTCTACCATTGCACATAAGAAAGAACATTACTGCAAGGAATAAAGCATCTGGTATACTTTGGAGAAACCAAGCATAGCTGCTTTTTAAAACAGAAACATGTTTTTTTTTTCTTCTATATGTAACAAGTCAAACAGGAATTTTTAAAAATATTACTGAGTTTTCCCCCAAAATTGTGGGTGACTTTCTCACTTTCCAATACATTGATTTATTACTGCTCACCTACACAGCATGAACTGAACAATTAAGACAATATTATTGGTTCATGCTCTTACTTAACTTTATTTTTAAATCTGTGCCTCATTTATTTCCTATACAGCAGAAAGGAGAATGTAATACTAAATCCTTTTAACTTTTTTTGCATCTATTGAAGTCTCATTTAGAGTTATGCATTTCTAATAAACATTTCACATTTTGTGTTCCTTGTGGTAAGAATCCAAGGCAATGAATTGCCCATCATGAAACAGAATATTTGTGAAAACTAGATTGCAATAACCAGTTTTTGCACCACTGACATGACAGAGAAGAATGTGATGTGTATAAGAATTACTGTTTAGCATGCTATTTAAATTCCTTCCAGAAGGACTATCACAAGGTATTAGAAAAGCCAGTTGGTCATTATTAGATTCAAGATCAGGAAGTTAAAGCAGAGAGAAAATGTACAATATGAGAACATGGCTCTTTCCAGGGAAATAAGAAGTATCTCCTGATAGCTCTGTATAAGTTGATAAAGATTTATTTATTGCACTGGGGTTTTATTGTCACAGCCCCACACCTAAAATACAAAATAAATCTCATAGCTCAGAATCAAACTGAACAGGGGTTTCCTTTGTACATGGATTTTGACCATAGCTCCATTTAAACAAATATGTAAGATTGTGATGCATTTCCAATAATGCTTCTCAACTCACCATTCATTACTTTCAGCAGGGAAAGATTATTCTCTGCCTACCTAGACCACATTTAGCCCCTGTGAGCTGCCCTGTTTAAATGGGTCATGAAAAATGAGAGCACATATTCCCTACGTTAGGAAGAATGAAACTCAGGGATTATTTCCTCAGCTACAATGTCACATCATGCCTCCCATATTTGGAAAATAATGTCTTTCACATCATTTTCCCCTTTTTCATCAGAAGAGCATCTACCCCCAAATGTTAGAATTGTAGAGGAAGTGCTAAAATTTGGAAGTAAAGAGGCCAGTGTATGCTTTCTAGGGTGTTGTGACCTGGCTGCATATTAGAATCATTTGGGAAGCCTTTGTAAAGTATCAATGCACAGATCTCATCTCTAGAGACAGATTCACTGGGTTTGCAATGGAGCCAGAGTATCTGTTTCTTCCAGCAGATGGCACTATCTCTGGAGAGAGGCTTGGGGCACAGACTGGTAAGAGAACCTGGAGGGAGATGCTGTTCTCAGTGGGCACTCAGTGAATAAAGACACCGAGGGCAAAAGGATGGGTCAGTTACTCTCAGAACTCACTTGTATATTAAATAAATAACAATGAGAAGTCATCTGACTCCTATTTCTACAAAAGGTAACCAGTTAAAAACTCCTCTTACATTAAGCCTAATAACTAATACAATCAAGATTGTCTTGTTAGTATAAAATGACAGAAATTATAAAATGATTTCTTTTTACTTTTTTTTTGGTTTAAGTTCACAATAATTAAAATAAATGATAAAAAAGCTACTAAAAATTTCTCAGAACTAGGACAAATATCTACACAAAAGAAATATTTTCTGGATGATATATTTTGTTCAAAAGTGTTTCCACCTCTATCAGTCTAATTCCAAAGAAAATAAAGCCAATACATCATTTCTTACTAGGCTTACAAATGAGGTCATTTTGATATCCATTCATACTTCCAATGTGTTGGGAACATTGAGACAATATTAAAAAATCTCCAAGTAATAGAGTAAACTGCACATTGTGATCATCTTTTTAGCACAAATAAATATTACTTCTAGGAACCCTCATTTGATGGGGAAAAAAAACCCTAATTTGGTTAATTAAATAAGAGAGCTACATGCACTGGCATTTCCTCTAGGATGGTAGGTAGAGTAGCACATCTCAGTCTCACAGACAATCTGTTGTTATTCACTGATAGTGAGTTTAACTCAAACTTCTCTTTCAGGGCACATGGGTGGCTCAGTCACTGGTTGAGCGTCCAACTTCAGCTCAGGTCATGATCTCATGGTTGGTCGGGAGCCAGATTTTGGCTGAGGTCATGATCTCACAGTTCATGGGTTCGAACCCCATGTCAGGCTATGGGTTGACAGCTCAGAGCCTGGAGCCTGCTTCAGATTCTGTCTCTCTCTGTGTCTCTCCCTCTCTCTCTCTCTGGCCCTCCCCCGCTCATACTCTGTCTCTCTCTGTCTTAAAAATAAACATTAAAAAAACAAACAACTTTTCTTTCCAAGCTGATCTTCTCTGCAAACTTTGTTTTTAAAATTCTTTTTTTGGGGGGGGTGCCTGGGTGGCTCAGTCGGTTAAGCAACTGACTTCGGCTCAGGTCATGATCCACAGTTTGTGAGTTCGAGCCCTGAGTCGGGCTCTGTGCTGACAGCTCAGAGCCTGGAGCCTGCTTCAGATTCTGTGTCTGCTTCTCTTTCTGCCCCTCCCCAACTTGTGCTCTGTCTCTCTATCTCTCTCAAAAAATAAATAAACGTAAAAAAATTAAATTTTTTTCAATGTTTATTTATTTTTGAGAGGGAGGGAGAAAGAGAGAGAGAGAGAGAGAGAGAGAGAGATTGAATGAGCAGAGGAAGGACAGAGAGAAAGGGAGACACAGAATCCAAAGCAGGCTCCAGGCTCTGAGCTGTCAGCACAGAGTCCAATGCGGGGTTCGAACCCATGAACTGTGAGATCATGACCTGAGCCAAAATCTGACACCCAACCAACTGAGCCACCCAGGTATGCCTCTGCCAATTTTGTGACTATGTCTTTCTCAATTGAGAGATCCATCACGGTCACATAGAAACAGATGCTTGTTGCACATCGACTCATAGTCGCAAAACCTAGAAAATAGTCTACCTCTGTCTGAATCTCTTCATGACAGAGGTTTCTTTTTAATTCTTATTACTAAACATAGCAAATGCTGTGGATTTCCTATAATTTTTTCAGTGAGCTTGTCTACCTTTTTCATCTTGTAGAAAACAAACAAATAAGCAAACAAATTAAGCTTGTGTAACAGCCAGAGTTCATGCTTCATAGGAGTCTTGGAGATGATACATTTTTTTTAACATTAATATGAATAGGTTTGGTCCTCTCCAAGGTTAATTTTTCTTGCTTTACTGGGATTTAAAATGAAATATCTCATGAACTTTTGGTCTCTTTTAACATGTCATTTGATGCTGTGTCAGAAAGTCACACATCTTAAGTACTTGTATTTTAAAATAATCTCATACAATTGATCCCTTAATTTATGGCTCAGTATTTCATCTGCTTTATCTAAGCACTTTGATCTCTTTTGGAGAAATTATGTTCTCAGGTTTTCAGCAATGTTTTGTGGTGACTCTGCCTTTGGTTTAGAGGCAGAGGTGAGGTTATTCACAAAATCTTTAAGAATCGTGATGCCATTTGGTTAGGCTGGGGTACGATGTCTCCTTGAACTTATTTTTCAGCTGTGGAAGGAACCAGCTAATGAAGCTGCTGCTACCCTATAACTAGATGTGAGTCTCACATCTTTCAATACAGTGGACATTAACTCTTTTGATGGCAGCTGACTTATTCTAATAGGCAGCAACAGGATGAATTTGAAAGAGCATTTATTTCACAAGCATTAGTTGCATATTAATGCATAATTAGTAAGTAGACATGTAGGGGAAATAAGTAAAATCTCTGAACCTGTCCTTAAAAAACTCACAAAAAAGAGGAAAGAGCTGTTAACAAATAAGCCCTAGAATTTATTAAGTGAACTCCCAAATAGAGAAAAGTTTAAGCTAATACAGTAGCACACACATATGCACACAAAGGCACAAAGAAATTGTTGGGGGCAGGAATTGTTCATGAAAGGTTTGCAGAATTCCTGCTTTCCTTTGGGTTTAAAGGAAAAACAGGAGTAAAAAATTAAAGAAATAATGCAAGAAAATTTAAATAATATATACCATGTGAAAGATTCAGAAGCATGGAAAACCTTGGAACATTATGGTAGATTGTATTTTTCTAGGAGGCCACTCAAATACATCTTATTCCAAATGCACATATGATGTGATATTATCACTCATCTTTTAGACAGCTGGGGTCTGTGTAATTTTCCCGGTCTGCACAAACTCCTATCTGCACAAACTCACAACTATGGACGAAGTGATATAAGGTAACTTCTAAGTCTAGATCCTAAAGACAATATGGCTTCTGTCTGGATCTCTTGGGATGCTCATTCTTGGAATCACGTACCCTACTTTGAGAAAACCAAATAGCCTCCTGTGGGTGTAACTTCCAACAAGCCCAGCTTAAATTCTAGCCAACTGCCAACATCAACTGTCAAATCTGAGAATGGGGAAGATGAGATGAGTCCAGCTCCAGCCAGCATCTGGATATAACAACATGACAGACCCGGTGTTATTACAACCAAGATGAATCCCAGTCAAATTCAAGAAGCATGAGAAAGACTACTGACAGCTGTCATTGTTTTTAGTTATTAAATTCCGGGGTGATTAATTATATAGTAATAGCTAACTGAATAGATATTGTGGACCCTGGGAGGAGTTTGATTTCTTATGCCATGGTTCCCTTGCTGACACTTATGTGTCCCTTCTCAGGTTAATGTTTTTATTTATTATTTTTTTTAAGTTTATTCACTTATTTTGAGAGTGGGAGAGAGAGCAGGGGAGGGGCAGAGAGACAGAGAGAGAGAATCTCAAGTAGGCTCTGCACTGTCAGCCCTACATAGGGCTTGAACTCACATACTGTGACATCATGACCTGAGCCTCAATCGAGAGTCAGAGGTTTAACCAACTAAGCCACCCAGGGGCCCCTCAGGTTAATGTTTTTAAATTTTAAAAATCCAACACATAGCATTATGGAGAACATAAATTATATATTATTAAACCATTATCAATATGTTAAAATTTTGTTGACATAAGAATATATGCGCATCTTTATTAATGCATTAAATAACCACATCTAGCAGAAAATCTAATAACTATAATGATTTCAAAGTAGTGATGAGTATAAATGATATTTTGTGGTATCTGACACCACTCTAATGGGATATTAAAACTGATGTTTTTAATGAAAAAGTCACAGGAACCACCAATCTGACTATGGTTTATTATCTACATTCATAATTGGCAGAAATTATGGCTTTACTTAGATATTAATTCAAATAAAGTATATAATTTATTTCTAGCTCTAGATCAAAATGCCTGTATTATATCACAAGTATTAAGGAAAAGATAAAAAGTAAGATAATGGGAGGTCCTTGCACAAGGGCCAGAAAATAAGTAATATTCTTGAACTCTAAAAGCCTGAGATCTTCAGCTTGCTCCAGTTACAAGGACTTAGAAAATTCATACCACCCTTCTGAGACTCAGTCTTTCTATCTGCAAATAATATTATAACCTCTTGATACACAGAATCTTGTCCAGTACATACTATACTACATGGTTTGGGAGAACGAAAAATAAAATATTATGTTAGTGCTTTGTAATATTTATAAGGCTCTTGTGAATGTAAGGAAGTATTGTTCTCTCTGCTTTATAATCTTACTAAATTCAGTCCTCTTTATTATATATCTTATATAACAACAATCCTGGACACATGTCTCACTCAGTTCCGAGGTCAGTGGCAACTCAAACACAAATGCCTTTTCTTTGCAAAGTGTTTAAGAACAAGATGTATTGGGTTTTTGGTGCTTTGGGTCAGAGCAAAGAAAACCAATCACAACTGCCACATGTTCTTCATTCCAAGAAAAAAAGGTAAGGGTGGGGCTGCTAATTTCTCTTCTTATGTTTTGTGCCATTGAGGTCATTTCAGCCTGAACTGTTTATACTCATTTTGTGTGACCTTCTCTGTAATTACTTTCACATTTGAGGTTTATTTATTTTGGACTTTTAATGGCAATTGGGATGTTCTTACTGGACAAGAAACTTTGGAATAAAACGACCTTAAAATATCTTTTTGATTCTAGATATAAGAGTTTAAGCACCTTTGTAGGGTTTTGCTAAGGCTCCTAGTAAAACATCTCTGCCCATATGAAAAACACCTCAAAACAAAATGTCACTATTCAAATGTCTGTATATTAATAGATCTGCCACTTGGTACCAATACTCAAATGTTACTGGAAATGAAAAAGACATATACTCATACATTAAACAAAAAACCTTATGATTCAATCAAATCCTCCTACACTGGTTTTACCTTCTTCATTGTTGCTCTACAGTGAGGGCCAGCAAAATTTTCTATAAAAAGCCAGATAGTAATGTTTTTCATCTTCGCAGACCAAATGATCTCTATCACAATCATTCAACTGTATAATCGAGTCATGAAAACAGCCATAGAGAGCAAGTAAAATTTGGGAATGGCTGTTTCAATAAAACTTTATTTAGGAAAACAGGTCATAAGGTCTGGATTTGACTAGACCAGTCCTTCATTTGGAGCTCTACACAATTCCAAGATTGGTAGCTGTAAAAAAATTTACTCATGTTATTTTCCAGCCAAAACTCTTTTAATAGCTCCCTACAGGAATAATGACCAAATACTACATTGCATAAACTGTGACACTTTTGAGAATGAAAAAGAGGGTGCTATTAATAATTATATCAACACGGCAAGTATAAATTAAAACAGTTCCTGACAAACCGGGGCATATGATCACACTACCTATGGCCTATGGGATACAGGCCAAATACATTAGGATACAATTCAAGGCCTTTACATTCTGACATCACTCTATCTTTTCAACCTTATGTCCCAATAGGCATTCCAACCTCTTGCCCACTTCTGTATCTTCTTAAATGCTATCCCCCCTGCTACTTGGAAACTCCTTCTCCCCTTTCTCTGCCTAGGGATTTCCTACTTATCCAAGACTTAAAAGTTGTGAGGTACAACCCAATGTCTCAAATTCTGTACTCACTTATAAAGTGTAACATTTACTATTACTCCAGTGCTTAATAGACTGTGATGCAACTATTTACTATTCACACTCACTTTCATTTCTCATTGGCTTCCTTTTTTTTAAGTTTATTTCTTTATTTTGTGCGTGTGAGAGAGAGTGTGTGTGTATTTATTTTGAGAGAGAGAGAGAGAGAGAGAGAGAGAGAGAGAGGGAGAGAGAGAGGGATAGTGGGAGTGGGGGAGGGGCAGAGAGAGAGGGAGACCAGGAATCCCAAGCAGGCTCCACACTGTCAGCAAAGAGCCTCATGCAGGGCTCAAACTCACAAACTGTGAGATCATGACCTAAGCTGAAATCAAGAGTTGGATATTTAACCAACTGAGCCACATAGGCACCCCCTCTCTCATTGTCTTCCTCCTTCTCTAAATGGGATAACACTGGAGCATCAGTGGGGCTGCCTTGTCACATTTTTTTTCTCTGAAATTTTAGCCTAGGATCTAGTATATATGCAAACAGTTAGTGAATATGCATTTCTAAGAAAACACTTTTTTGGTTGCATAGGATCGAAATCCTCTAAAACGTGCTTCCATGAAATTGAGTTTATTACATGAGAGGTATTTCCTTATCTGTGAGCCATGCTGCTCAGGTATAGAAACAAATCTGAAAGCCTTTGGAACCAAGGTGGCTACATTGTGAATCTCAGTCTCACTGTGCGACATCTTGGTGTCTTTCCATTCCCATATCCCCTCATTAGCTATTTCTGCTTTGCATTGCACACTGCAAATAATAATCAGGTTTATTGTTTTATGGTGGTTTTTTTTTGTCACTTTCCAGTTCAACAACTTGGGAGAGGTTAACAAAAGTCTCTGAGATGCAACTCTAAATCTTCAAAAGAGAAATGTAACTACCTAGTCTTAAATCAGCGTATGCTCTCCTTTAACTTTAACCAGCTGTGAACAGGGAGGGGTGCTGTCTTATAGAATAAACATGATTTTAGTGGCTCACTCCTACAGGTGACTGGTTGGAATTATAATGAGAAAAATGTGGACATAAACTAGACGAACATCTGAAAGATTTATATGATCACGTATTATCACCTATTTGTAAATATAAAAAAATTGTATAATAAGATATAAGCAAAATTAATACGAATACTTTGATATAGAAATATTCTGAATTCATGGATTCATTGCCAAACTCAATCTAAAACCAGTTATAAATATAAATAAAATATAAACATAAATATATATATTTAGAGCTTTGGCTATCATTCTTTTTTTTTAATATGAAATTTATTGTCAAATTGGTTTCCATACAACACCCAGTGCTCATCCCAAAAGGTGCCTTCCTCAATACCCATCACCCCCCTCCCCTCCCTCCCACCCCCCATCAACCCTCAGTTTGTTCACAGTTCTTAAGAGTCTCTTATGTTTTGGCTCCCTCCCTCTCTAACCTTTAATTTTTTTTTCCCTTCCCCTCCCCCATGGTCCTCCGCCAAGTTTCTCAGGATCCACATAAGAATGAAAACATATGGTATCTGTCTTTCTCTCTATGACTTATTTCATCTAGCATAACACTCTAAAATATAAATATAAATATAAATAATATAAAGATAAAGATAAATATAAACATAAATATATATATATATATATATATATATATTTAGAGCTTTGGCTATCATTCTTTTTATTTTATTTCTCTTTTGTTACTTGAAAGCTTTTTAATGCTTATTTATTTTTGAGAGAGAGAGAGAGAGAGAGAGAGAGAATGCAAGCGGGGGAGGGGCAGAGAGAGAGGGAGACACAGAATCAAAAGCAGGCTCCAGGCTCTGAGCTGTCAGCACAGAGCCCTATGCAGCACTACAACCCACAAACTGCGAGGTCATGACCTGAGCTGAATTCGGATGCCCAACCCACTAACCACCCAGGTATCCCCTCTTTTGTTACTTTAAAGTAAGAAAAGAAAATCTCTCTTAGGCATTGAATCCTTAACTCATGTTAGTGGCTAGAGGATCCCTATAGAAAGTGACTTTGGTAACCAAAATATTGGGGTTAAATAATATGTTTGACTTCAAAATAAAATAATGAGATTAATATTTATATGTGGAACATGAACTAGCACTATGAAAGAAATGTCTAATCATGAAGGAGTAGAGAGATACTCCTGTAGTTTAGGATATGTTGAGTTCTGAAAGGCACTTTGTAATTCTGATTGTAGGTAAAAATTGATTCTCATACGATCTATGTGGAAGATGTATACAATACTAAATTTAAGTTCCGGGGGGGGGGGGGAACCTGTAGGTGTTCATTGAATTGCTTCTGAATTTTCTGATAAAAAAAAAATCTCTTTTCAATATAGACCAAAGTGCTCGTATTTTGGCTTACTTTCATGCCATAAATAAATTCATTACTAGACACCACTCCTGACACACGAATGCACTGTTGAGTAATGAATAATGTAATTGCTAAGTTTAAAAGTACTGCTCAGAACTTATTTAGCTAAAATATGAGCACTGTCTTTTTTTGGATTGCTAAAGTCTTCTTAGAGAATGTAAATGTGGGCTTGACAAGAAGCAAGAAATGCAAGATCTAAGTTTCAGTATGTAGGGAATAAAGGCATTGTTATGCAACTACCAGACCACGCCCAGTGTGGTAGGTAGCAGTCCTATTCCTATTATCCAAAGCCATGCTTTGCCTCAAAGGCCAAGGATCCTGTAGTTTATATTTGGGACATGTAAAAACGCTGCTTTATCTATTTACATCCTCTGATGTATGAGCTCTGTAATTATTTTTGAGCTACATTTAAACTCCAAATGGAATTGTAAACAGCTCCACTATCAAGAAGGCAATATCATCAGCAAACTCTCCAGATTTCATGCTATTATCTGGTATCTTACTGAAGACAAAGATACCAAAAATGCTGAAAGGTCGGCTTCTTGAAATCTTGCAGTTCTTACAAGGTGATTAACTCCAAAAGGCTGTATCTGCTTGGCCAGAGTACGTATCCCTCAACAACAAACTCAACAAATATATTTTGGCATCTACTATGTACTAGGCTTCATGTTACGTATTTATTTATCAAAGCCCTTATTGATTCCCTATCAACTTGAAATTCCCTGAGGGTATCACTACTCCCAGAATCGCCCCATAGTTTGGAGGGCTGCATAATGTGGAGTGCATAGGGTTTTGGCTGGGAAGAGATAGATAGGCTTCCCACATACCAATTATTGAAGAAGTTATGGTGGCTGGATATAAAGTCGGCTACCCTAGAATGTGGGCAGAAAATGGAAGAAATCATGTATTGAACATTCCCCTTCTACATATTTGAAGGCTTGTCTCAGGACGTATTGTAATTATTAAGTCAACAATCAATATTGCATTTACATTTATTTATCTAAATTATACCAAGTATTTGGTAATTAAATAAATGAACCAAATATTGATTCCACTTCATTTAGAATCCAAACTGCTGCCAGAGATTTCAGTGGTGAAATCCATGTTCTCAAGATCTCTTAGCCCTAGAGTAGTCCTATTGAGGAAACTTTGGCTATAGTCACAGACTTTACATCTGTAATGTTTAATATACTCATTAGCATGTTTAATTTTCTTTTTTGTTCAGAAGTGCAGAAAATAGGGAAATTCCTTTAAAAAATTAAGGAGCAAAGATACAGTCATTCCTTGGATATGTCCTGCTTATTAGATAATACAAAGAATCTTAACATCTGTCGGCTTCCCATGACTCCCATCTGTGATGCAAGCCCAGGTGATGACAGCAATAAAATCCATATTATTTCCTGCCCTTACTCAGGTTCACCACTTACACCCAACTCAAATCCAAATCGGAGGCATGATAACATTAAATATTTAATGTGGTAAATAATAAGTGGCCAGATTCCATTTGAATGCCCACACCTCAATTCTAGAGAAACGTCTAAATTGAGCTATGAGAGGGAAATGATGGAAAGGTCCACTTTTGCACATGACATTAGCTTTCATTTTCTCTTTAGTGCCTACACAGCAGAGGTAAAAAGCAAGATACAACGATAGTATATATAAAGTGAAAGCAAGTGTTTGGGAATAGAAAAACAATTTGCCCAAAACCCCTCTATCTTCATGTTAGACTGAAAATATGGCATTCATTCTGAAAAGAGATTGCTTTGGTTTAAAAGCTATGTGCTACGTGACAGGTGGTCAGGATTGTTACTTCTGATTCTTGCAAATCCATACAGATGAATGTTAATTTACATCAAAGAGATGGAGTAGATCAAACATGGAAACCAGTTTAATTTTATATCTTAAAATGTATTATACATTAATTTTCAAACATATTGAAATAACACCTACAGAGTCCAGATAGACTCTCCAGAATGCACAATCTTGAAATATATATCAGCTTCTGAATCTGTACATCTGTTCTGTAGGTTCATGCAAGACAGATTTTGGACTAACTATTCATTTCGAGTGTTAATTTGATTTTACAATAATGAATAGATTAGAAATATGGCTTATTCTTTAATATATTATTTTCATTCATTGATCTATAACAACATGCATTTCTAGTTGTTAGGCTAGCTTAATCCTCAACTACTGATTTTTTTTTTAATTGGGTCCTGAATCAAATTAATTACCAAAGATACTCAACATCTTTTGTTATTAAAATCTATGTCAGTAGAAATCTCTCTTTATTAAATATGTACAGAAAACTTCTTAAAGTTAAAATGAAATCAGTATTAGAATGCTATAAAGTCTATACTAAGTGAAGAAATAAAAAATCAAAAATCTACATAAATAGCCTTGTTCATTAATGTGTTTTCTTCTTCCTTTCTCTCTCCTCTGATCTTCTGCAAAGTACAAATACACAAACAAAAATTAGTGCCATTAGAGGTAACGAGGGCACCAAGTCTTTACTGTGAAAACTGACAATAAAAGGGAAATTATTAAGGAAGCATCCTTCTTTGACTCTGTATGAGTGAGTTTCTTGGTAATTAAAGAGTCCTAGTTAAGTAACAATTCCATCGCCTCACATAATTACGTGTTGTGTGTGTGGGTGCGTGTGCACGTGTGCATGTGTGTGTGTGTGTGTTGAGAACATTTAAGATCTACTTTCTTAGCAACTTTCAAGTATACAATATGATATTGTTAGCCATAGTAAACATGCTATACATTAGATACCCAAAACTCACTCACCTCATAGCTACAAGTTTGTACCATTTAATCAACATCTCCTGTTTTCCTCCATTTTCCAGCCCCTGGAAATCACCATTGTACTGTCTGAATCTGGCTTTTTTTTTAATTCCACATGTGAGTGAGATCGTAACATATTTGTCTTTCTCTGACTTATTTCACTTAGCATAATACTCTCAAGGTCCATCCATGTTGTCACAAATCACACAATTTACTTCTTTTTCATGGCTGAAAAATATCTCATTGTGTGTCTATGTAAGTGTGTATGTATATATGCCACATCTTCTTTATCCACTCATGTGGACACATGTATCCAGTCATCATGCTGTACATCTTAAACTTACACAATGTTATGTGTCCTTTATATCTCAATAAATATGGCAGGGGGAGCCCTAGTTGTTGAGAAGTCCTTCTCCATAGAAGTCTTCCAGCCAAAAATTACAGAATAACAGAATTAGAAAAATTACCATTTCACAAACCAAAATGATATAATTGATTCAGACAACAATCATCAGTAGACTCTAAATCCATTTGGAAAAACAGCAAGGTCAGACTCTCTTTGTTGACCCTACTGATCAAACTTAGCATCACCTAAAATAGGATGATCACATGTGCTTCCTGATATGCTGAAACAGGAATTATATAACACCACCTACAAAATATTTTTTTGCTCAGCTATTAAACCCGAATATAATCAACTTTTTAGATCTAACTTTAGTTTACAAAAAATACTGAGTATTTGAATAAGATGTGGAGCAGAAATCTTGATGACCCACTTTGAACTTGTAGCAGGGAAAAAAATAAACTTAGTTTGTTTAAAAACACTGAGATCGTGCAATTGTTACTGGAAGCATCAACCAGACTAGACTGACTCATAGATTGCTAAGCTTATAGAGTTTGATGTTTAGTTGCAACAGGAATTAAAAGATAAGTCTACTGTCTCCCCCAAGGTGTGCTTTATGTAACATCTATTTTCTGTATGCAAAGCACTACCAGAGTACATGCAAAGTTTGAACTAATAACGACACCTTTGCCAATTCTTTAGGAATATTAATAATGTTGTGCCCATTTTTATAGCTGTGTTTGCATCCTCTCTCCTTATGGTTCTTTATTAAGGTACTGACTAGAAAATTGATTATCATTATAATGAAAATTATTTATAAACTTGTTTTCCCATGTTTCTCCTTTATTTTAACATTTAAATTGTAGATGTTATCTTTAAAGGAAATATATATTTTTACAAAGAATTAGACCTTGGTACTAGTAATCAAAACCAATTTCACAGAGTCACCAGTGGATTTCAAACCAACACAAATGTCATTTCATTACTAGGTTCTGTCATTTGACTAACTAAAAGGACAGACAACTTGTGAAAATTCTATAGTTCTGAAACATTACAAACACACGTATTCATGAATTCATAAAATAGAGGTGACTATGAATTTTAAGGTTTTCATTCTCACACATAGACACATACATAAATGAAGGTTATCAATGATAATCTACATTAAAATTTGTATTTTATGTTGGATTGTGTGAGCTTTATTGATTTGTGTTTTGTCTTCCAAGTACTTATTTGTTTCCATAAGTAGAAAGCATATTTTTAAAGTAACTAAATTTGGGGGTGTCTGGGTGGTTCAGTCAGTTGAGCATCTGACTTTCCATTTTGGCTCAGGTCTTGATCCCACGGTCGGGGGACCCAGCCCTGCATAAGGCTCTGCACTGAGTGTGGAATCTGCTTAGGATTCTTGGTCTCTCTCTGTCTCTCTGCCCCTCTCCCCTACTCATGCGCTCTCTCTCTCTTTCTCTCTCTTTAAAAAAAAAAAAAAAATATATATATATATAATATAAATATATATATATACACACACACATATATATACATATACACACATATATATAATTAATTAAAATTTTTATCTGAATGACAGTACACAATCTATTGCATGTGGATGTCTAAAGATTAAAAATATATTACGTTTTTCCACATCTGCATTTAATGTAAGATTAAAGTAGAATGTCGAACCAGTTTTAACCAACTTGGAAGTGGTTCTTTGCTGAAAAACAATTTTCACTTATTTGGAAATGTTGTTCCCTCAAGGAAACTAAGTAGCGTATCCACAACATCAACTTTCTCATAAAAAGAATTGGAAAAAGTTCTTTTATTTCAAGGTGATAAAACCATATGCTAATTTCATTAAAATATGTAAATTTCTTCTGATTAACCAAATCTCAAACTTTTAGGGCATGCTATGGTGAATGTTTATAATGAAATATTTTCTCCAGCTATTTGAAGGCTGTTGTGTGTACATTTATGACTTTCAAATGTTTATGAAGGTAGCAATGGTCCCACAGAACAATTTCACACCAAAACCTTATCTGCCTTTATTTTTTTCCCCCTTCAGGAATTTTGGACTAAATTAACATGTTAAATATCTTTATTTAAGGCAATGAACCATTATTAATAAAGTTACCAAACATTCGCTTATAGAGAGCACTACCTTCCTGGTGGGCAATTTGGCAATAACTATCAGAAGCTGTAAAACTTAGTGTACCTCATAACCCAACTATTCTCCTTGTAGAAACATATGCTAGTGAAATAATTTAGAATATTCACAAAGATTTCATTAAAACATGTTCACTGCAGCATTAAATCTAAATGCTCAAGAAAAGGGTAAGGTATGTTCTAGAACATCCATATACAAACTACACCATTATTAAAACAAAGCTGTTTTGTGAAAGGAAATTCCTCGTTAAGGAAAGAGGCTTATAATACATTATATATTGTTTAATGTGAATTAAAGGTTGCAAAGTACTATTATGGTATTCTTCTATTTTTATGAATAACATACCTACTTGTGTGTGTGCATCTGTGTGTATGTATTTATCTGCAAGTACACATACAAAAATACGAGCTGTTTCCTATGAGCTGTTGTGTGAGTGTATGTGACATCCTGTGGGGTTTTTTTTGTTTTATTGTTGTCATTTATATGTATATCTGATACCACTAACCGTATTCCTTATGAAAATAAAATTAGAAGGATAAAATCCAGAGTACTTTGCAATGTAAGAAAGATGAACACACATGAAATACATTATTTTGAATCATATGTGGTTTAAAAAATAAAAAAAGTGTTATATAATGCAGACTATGTGAGCTTCAAGTTAACATGAATCAAAAATCTGGCCATTATCTTTTTTGGGTGTTCTGCATTCAAGCATTCCTATGCTAATCCTCCAAAAGTAAAACTGGGTCAATCTGTTTGACTTCACATCACTACTTACTATTTGTTTAACCTTAGACAAGTTACTCAGGTTCTCTGGATGTCAACAAATTTGTTTGCCAAAAGGATATAATACCTATTTCATAGAGTGGTTGCACAGATTAAATGAGTAAAGTAATATTGTGTTTAAATAGCATCTGGCTTGCAATCAGTGTATATTAAAAAGTCTAACAGAACATAGATATGCTGTATGTCTCATACTTCCTCAATTTATGATCAGGCGGTAGTTTAAATATCTAGGTTCTTATTCTAAACACCACACACCAATCTGTGTACTGTCAAAAATCATCAAAATCACGGTTCTTCTAAGTATTTAAATTTCAAACAAGATCATATCAAAGAGCTTAGTTTAAAATATATATATATATATATATATATATTTATGTCATATTAAAATTAGAAAAAGAAAACACACACACTGCTGTATATACTCTGAGTAATTCATATGTCCTAGTAACTTGGACAAAAAATTTAGAATTGCCTTTCTCTTAGTAAGACTGTCCACTTAATGGAGTGGGGATAGCTTGTCATGAAGTGGAATTATAAAATGGAATGCCCAACATCTACCAAGCTTGTAAGGAACTGCAAACTAGATTCTTTTCTTATTATAACACTTAACCCTCAAAATTACCATAGGTATCTTAGTCTTAACTTTTAAAGTAATGACAAGAATGCTCAGAGAAATTCAGAAACATGCACAAGATCAAACTGTTATAAGGATTTGAAACTTTGTCAATTCAACTCTACAGCAAATTTTCTTCTTGAAGTCTCAAGCTGCCACAACCATAAGGGACATAGTGGGAACAAATGTAAGAAAACATTTCAGTATAACCCTGGAGTTATTACTTGTATATTTAGAGATCTATGTCTCTGATATTAGATTAACTAGATAGGTTTTACTCAGGGGCACACTTAGGGGTAAATAACATCTGATTTTACACAATCTTTCAGCTGAGTCTATTGCAAGTGTACCAATTTATGGCCAATAAACAATGTCACAGTGTCCAAAGGCTATAATCTATACGATTTCAGATTTGAAGGTATTGTTAATTCACAAAAGATTTGTAACTAAAATACAAAAAAATATATATTTTAGTTATATATTGTGACACACACAAGCATCTTCTACCTACTGGTTTGCATATGTAAGCATAGGAATTCAAGCTTTGTTGATTCCTGATAATAATATCAAAACATACATCATGAATTTTCAGGGAATATACATATAGTTTTGAGTGAACCTCAAGATCACAAATCTGCACATTATCTGATCCATTAATATCCATGAAAACATTTGCAAATTTAGTTAGTTTAATTGATTAGTTGAATTCATAGATGAATGCCAAATCATTTTTTTCTTTACCAATTTCTCTAAGGCTAAAACTGTTAGATGCTTTCGATTCACAATCTATAATTTCACCTCAAATTCAGTTTATAGTTTTTATAGTCTTTCCAAAGATGGAAAAGATTTAGATAAATACTTCTAAAACTCTTTGGTAACTAATAAATTGATTTAAATAAATTATAAATTTTCCCTCAAATTAGCATCTTCTCATTAAAGATTCATCAATTTTATTGATTTATTATTATTTTTTAATTTTTTAACATTTATTTATTTTTGAGACAGAGAGAGACAGAGCATGAACGGGGGAGGGGCAGAGAGAGAGGGAGACACAGAATCGGAAGCAGGTTCCAGGCTCTGAGCCATCAGCCCAGAGCCCGAAGCGGGGCTCGAACTCACGGACCACAAGATCGTGACCTCAGCTGAAGTTGGACGCTTAACCGACTGAGCCACACAGGCACCCCAAAGGTTCATCAATTTTAAAGAAACCAACAAGGAAAGGCTTATTTCACTGATTTCTGAGGTATCTTATGGTGTAGTCTTCTTAGGAGGCTCGTTAGAACTATGGACAGGCTACACTCTGGATTAATCTATTACAGGTGCAGTACTATCATTTTACAGAGATATTAGTGACCATGTATTATTTACTTTCCCTGAATGGAAAAAAAAAACATGAAATAAATCCATAAAACAGTCACAATTTGATTATAGGATTTCGTTAGAAACTTTCCAGTGCTCAGCTCTGATCCGGGCACTTCCTGCATCCCAGAATTTTAATATTTCCCAACAACACAATTATATACAAATTCCTTAAACTCGTTACCTTACTGATACTCAAGCTCTCTCTCCAACTGAAAAAGAAAATATGTTAACTTACTTTACAATATCTGCCAATGGCTACTTCTGGAGACCGTCCCTTCTCTAAACCCATCCACAGTCCACCCATACCTCAAGACCCAGCACTAATCTTTCAATTTTTTCATGTAACTCCCTTGAGATAAGATATGATCCTTTCTCAACCTAATATGTGTTATACCCTGCTATGCATAATCATGATGTTTTCATCTGAGCCATCCATTAGAAAGTAAGCTCCGTAAGAATAGGTATCTTGCCCATCTTGTTCATCATTGTCTCTCTGGGTCATATTAGTTATTTTACAATGTTAGAATCTTCATAAATATTTGTCAATTGACTAGATAACTGTTTTCTGATATTCTTGGTGCAGGATTTATGTCTTGATCACCTTTGTGTCTCTAAAGTACTTAGCAGAGATTTTTGGTGGAAATAATTATCCAAGAAAAATGTTGAATTGAAAACTTGTGAGAATTGTTGAATCTGTTTTTAACGAAACATAAAACTTTAGTTGGCATACTTACACCTTAAAATTGGGTATAGGAGTCATTATTTCAAATTTGAGTTATGGAAACTTCTGAAGTCTGTATATTTTAATAGAATAAAACAGATCAAAAGATCACCCTCCCTAAATTTTATGAACACTATAGGAAACAAAACACACACACATTGAATTGTTAACCGGAGACAACATAATAGTGAATGTGACCCACCCTCATTCAGAGTGGAAAGCCCTCCTAGATAAACTTGAAAAAAGTAACTGTAGCAGCCCCAGAACTTTTGAATTCCAGGGAAACATCTTCTGGGTTTGACAAAATCAATGCTAGATTCCCCTACTTTTAAAGATATTTATCGGGTGCCTGGATCACTCAGTTGGTTAAGCGTCAGTCTTTGGCTCTCCTCATGATCTCTCAGTTCATGAGTTCGAGCTCTGCATAGGGCTCTGTGCTGACAGCTTATAACCTGGAGCCTGTTTCAGATTCTGTGCTTCCCTCTCTCTCTGCCACTCCCCCACCCATGCTCTGTCTCTCCCTCTCTCTCTCTCTCAAAAATAAATAAAAACAAAAACAATTTAAAGATATTTAGAAATAAAAATATGCAAAAACACACAACTTTGCAAAACATACACTTATTTTTTTTTCTCTGAGCCCAAACCAGTAAAAACTGCTTTCCATCTCTTTTATTCCCTTCTCTGTTCTGTAAAAGCGACATTCATCTGGCCATTGGCTACTCTCTGTAGCCTTATCCGTTATAAGTACATATAACTGACTTTATAGCTTACAAAATGATTTTTATATATTGCTATCTGCTAATAATTAGGTCCAAATAGTCCCATAGGCTTTGAAGTGGTCCTGACATCTGAACCCTGCTCCCCAATCCTGGAAGCTGCCTCTGCAATTTCAGTCACATTTCCCTTGGTGCTTTTGAATCAAAAAACTGTGCTCTCGGTTCATCTGACCTGACTAAAATGAGAAAAGGCATAAAATCTCCAGAGAAGGTGTGTCTTAACAAGATTTCAGACCCAATTCCAGCCACCAAGGGGGTTTAGATAAGGCTTAGATACACAGTTCATCCTTTGGATTCTTTCATCCAACTCCAACCTTGGAACCTTTTGTGATTCCTTCACCTCTATTCACTTCACAGGATTGGGTCCATCACTAATCATAATATAGGATTTTGCTTAGAAGTTTGATCAGCTTTAAAGTTTGCTCTAGCTCAGCACAGACCATACCCTTAGCTCTATAGGATGACAGGATAAAGGGATTCTTTGCCCTGCACACTCTAGGAATTAATTGAACCACCTATAAATAGCCATTCTAAGCAGAAAGGAAACACTCATGGCATTACCTTGAAATATATCATTTCAAGATTTCCTTGAGCTCTTTATGAGAGAGGAAAATCACACCTTCACACTGATGAACCTTAGTTCCAATTAGTACAAGTGCACCTCAAATCTAGTGGATTGTATGTTAATATATTTAAGGCCTTTTACAAATATCAGGTAGCTTAAGATTATGGCAAATGATAGAAAGTAGAGTCTATACAAACAATTAGAAAATACCCATATTTTTAAAACTATTTTAAAACATACTGTAATTTAAAGAAAGCTGGTGTCTGTGGGCTCTAAATCATATTTTCCTCCTTTGTCCATATATATATATATATATATATATATATATATGTATATATATATATATAGAGAGAGAGAGAGAGAGAGAGAGACAGACAGCATGAGCAAAATTATATGTGTATATATGTATATAGATCTATACACACACTTAGGTATATAACATGCATAGAGTAAAACAAAAATACTATACACTGTGAAAGAAGAAAAATATGTTACCTTAAAATATCAAAGGAATAATCACTAGCATACTTAAGAAGACTTTTACATGTGTATGCTCATTCACTTATACTTTATGGGGCATTGCGATAGGCACTGTGAGGGAGATGTATATAAATCACACCACTGACTTCAGTGAGATCACAGAAGTGGAATAAATACACGTTATTCCAAAGAAAAATTCTTAATGGCTTAATAAAGGAAAAGCAAACATATAAAGTACTATGATTATAATGAGGGAAGAGAAACCACAATTATGGATCTAGAAAGGTAAGAGGAAATTTCTAATACGGAAAATTTCTACAGTCTAAATTATGTGTATTTATGAGAAAAGGGGGAATCTGGAGAGGCCTATCTAGTGTCCAGATTTGAATTTTTAATTTTGTTGATCGATGTTTCTCCTCTACCTAGGTTATTCCGAAACAATACTTGAAATACATTGAGATGCTGAAGAATGATGCTCAGTATTCTGACAACTGTTGTTTGAGTTCAAAAGAAAAACATAATAAAGCAAAGTCACATGGCATGCACATTTTTAATTCCAAATCTGTTTAGGAACAGGAGGATCAAGTGTTGACTTTGGCAAGCATAGGGAGTGGTTTCCCTGGAATTCAGAAACCCTGGACAAAATCATGAAGAATTAATTGAACCATGACTTGAAGAAACCAAGCCATGAAATGCATAATAATGACCCAGTCCATTAACTAATTCATCATAAATTCTAATCCAAATGATAGCAGGGATTCAGTAATTAAACAGCAAATATCCAATCTACCATTGCAGGGAGAAAATGTTAAATTCACAGAAAGAGCCAAGAAATTTTGTAAATCAAGAATTTACTTCTAGACGTCTTTAAGAAGTGATTTTCCCCTCCAAAATAACTAACACCTTACCCCATATTCAGACATTACATAATAAAGCTTATTTTTTTGAGGAAACACTTCTGGAGATGGAAAAATAACAGTATGCAGGTATTACTGTTGGTAAAGAGGCAAAGTAGATGAATTACAATGTAAGCTCTCTTAGCTCACCTGCATTTAATTGACCTAGACAGATTAATCAAAGCTCCCTGATTTCTCTCTAAAACCTACTGCTTTTGATATCCACAGTTTGTTGACCAATCATAGCTAACAGGTAAGTCTATGGCAGATTTTACTCTTCTACTCCCCCAGCTGATTTGTATGCTGAGCAAGAAATAATGTTTTGCTTGATTCCAAAAGTTTTATGCAGTTTTGCCTTCATTATTATAATTGATTTAATTAAATATTTTATAAACTTATGAAATTATGTCTACAACACAAAGAATTTTTTCTACAAAACTGACATTGACATTTCTGAAAACACTCAGTAAGGAGAAGTAGTAAAATGTTTGCTGAAAATTAGTTGTGTGCAAGACTGATAAAATGAGAAAAATATAAAAAGAATCTAATTTCAGATTGCATATCAAATGGCTTTGAGTTCGTGCTTCACACACACAAAAGAAAAAAAACTGCAAAAAAAAAAACAAAGTCAAAACTATAGATACATTGTGAGGTCTGGTTTACAAATATTAGAAAACTTAGCATTCCATTAGACAGACTTTGGCCTTGTATTGCAAAACTGGCAAGGTAACGTTTATTATTGAGTTCAAAATTAATATAAAATGTTTACAGTATGAATTTTATCAGCTTTAGTAATTCCATGCTTAATTTGATTTAAAAAATATGTTTGAGGAACACCCAGGTGGCTCAGTCAGTTAAGTGCCCAACTCTTGATTTTGTCTCAGGTCATGATCTCATGGTTCTTGCATTGGAGCCATCAGGCTCCATGTTGACAGGGCAGAGTCTGCTTGGGATTCTTTCTCTTTCCTTCTCTTTCTTTCTCAAAAATAAATAAGTTAAAAAAATGTATTTGACTATCTACTAATCCCAGTTGCACCACATTTTTAAAAATTCAACAATGAGGGGCTTCAAACAGCGGCACTGTACGCACAGACCTGCCATTGCTGCACAAGAACCATATGGCGCCCACAGAAGTGGTTTCAGAACCAGCTTATCCTGTTTCCTTAAATACACGTATTGAGATTAAGAACTGAATTCTTTTTAAGAAGTTTCTGAAGATGAATAACAGAACAAACGCTGTATTCTTTATGGTTTATTGCATTTAATCACATATAATCAAATATATAGAATTCTCCTTACAGAACATGGATGGAGCCATTTCAAAAGCCAAACAACTACTTTTAATTTGTCAAGAACCATCCTAATTATCATCATTTACAGATGCTGGAACTGGAGAAACAGACCATATTTCAGAGACTGTTAGATATACCCTTAAATCATTCTCTTTTCCTTTGGCTGTGCATTTACATTGCATTCTGTCTACATCCCTTGTACTAGGAATGGCCATGTGACTAAGTTTTTGCCAGTTTGTTATGATGCCTGGCCCATAAAATCCTTCATGACATGATCCTCTGTGCCCCTCTTCATGACATTAGCTAAAAACAGGTGAAACTATGTGTCTATGAGGTCTCAGCACGAAAACCTACAACGGATGATTTCTTGAGAGACAAACTGTCTTGTTGAAACAAGGAATTTTGTGTCTATTTTTTAAAACAGTAAGCATAATTCTAATTCTGATTATGATAGATAAATTTGGTTCTTCTCAACAAAGACTTGTGTTATTTATAGAACTGTTTATTAATAAAAAAATATTTTTTTAATTTTTCAATGTTTATGTTTGAGAGAGAGAAAGAGACAGAGCATGAGTGTGGGACAGGCAGAAAGAGAGGGAGACACAGAATCCCAAGCCGGCTCCAGGCTCTGAGCTGTCAGCACAGAGCCCAGGGCAGGGCTGGAACCGTGACATCATGACCTGAGCTGAAGTCAGACACTCAACAGACTGAGCCACCCAGATGCCTCTTAATGAAAAGTTTTTGTGAGTAGGAGAGCTATAAGTAATAGAGGCATAAGAAGACTACATAGTGATTGCATACATAGCGTTTTTTTTTTTAATGTTTATCTTTGAGAGAGAGAGAGAGAGAGAGAGAGAGAGAGAGAAGAAAAAAAGCATGAATGGAGGAGGGGCTAAGAGAGAAGGGAGAAACAGAGGATCTGAAGCGGGCTTTTTGCTGACAGCAGTGAGCCCAGTGCAGGGCTCAAACCCACAAACTGTGAGATCATGACCTGAGCCAAAGTCAAAGGATTAACTGACTGAGCCACCCAGGCGACTCAGCACACGTAGCAGTTTTCTCTTCCAGAGGATCAAGTGATTAATTCGTGAGGGCTTATTCTTAGGAATAAAATCACTGCTATAGGAAAAAGATGGAAACAGAATTTAAGATCAGGAGACATTAATGGATTAAAGAACGAGATGGTTATTTGTCACATTACTGGTGATGTTTGATTATTTGGTTTAAGTATGGTTCCCAAATTTCCCTTGTAAAGATATTTCCTTCCCTTTGTAGATAAGAATTAAATTGTATGTTGATGGGGGAATACTTAGAGATTGTATGAATATCCTGCGGCCCAATAATCTTTTGCTCCATGATTTTAGCATCCAATGGTAATTCTTTCCTGAATTATGACTATTATGGGTGTGAAATTTTGACTTTCTATTTCTTTCAATTTGTCCATAAAGTATCAGATGTCATTCTTCTGTTAATGGCAGCTTTTCTCCCTTCACCCTCACTTAAAAAAATTAGGATCCATGTTGACTCATGGATTCTGTATTATATATTTTCATTATTCATTTGGATGCATAAATTGTCCTAAATTTGGCCAGTTGAAACACCTTCAGGTTACTTTCTATCTTGTTTTGAAATATGCCCATCGATTTTGAGCATTTCCTTACCTTGTGGATCAAGATGTCCAGGCTCAACCTGCACGTCCCCAAATTAGCCATGGAATGAAACACTTAAGACCAGGGTTCCTTCTAGTAAGAAGCAATACTTAGACACCAAGATCCTGGTGTTCAGTGTGCTAATAGCTACTGGGTATCATTGATTTTAAGATATACACCTGCACCAATAAAAATAAATGGATAATAGCTATTTTAATATTTATTTATTTTTGAGATAGAGGAAAGAGAGCACGAGTGAAGAGGGGCAAAAAGAGAGGTGGACAGAGGATCCTAAGCGGGCTCTGCACTGACAGCAGGCCCTATGTGGGCCTCAAACCATGAACTGTGAGATCATGACCTGAGTCTATGTGAGACACTTAATTGACTGAGGATGATTTCATGCTAATTTAGGGATCTCTTCTCCACTTTACTCTATTTTCTATTTATATTTCTCTTTCCCCAAATGATAATATATTTACCGACCTTACAATATATAAAAAATATTTTGAAACAGCTACTGTACCAACAACAGGCCCACTAAGTAAAGTGCATTTCTTTTTTATCCTTAGATTATAATCCTACGAAAGTACACAACAGAATGTTAAGTACAAAATTCATTTAGACTAAGTCTTTTGCTGTATATTTGAATAAAAGTTAGGCTTCAGTTTTTATTTGTTTCAATTTTAATGTTTTCTTTTCCCCACTACTGTTTATTTTTTGAATGAGTAAAAATTATCATTCAGCAAAAAGCAAAATTTTATAAAAAGATATATTGAGAGAAGTCCCATCTTCTCTAATTCCTGTATCTCAAAACAACCTATCTTGTGTAGATAACAAACTTCACTCATTTCTGGTTTATTCTTTTTAAGTTTCTGTTTGTAAACATATGCAAATACAAATATTCTTATTTTTAACAGAATAATACATGCCCATATAAAGATAGCATACAGTAGAGGTATTCATATATATGCATTATATATAAATGTGGGATTATATATGTATTTGTATGTGTAAAGTATGATATCTTCTATATATAATCTTTTGAACTTTGCTTTGTCACTTAAGAAGATATACTAGAAATTGCTATTTGATACTTAATAGAGATTTATCCATACCTTTATGGCAAGGGAGGGACCAACTGCATAGGACTCCACTGAATGTGCATTTAAGTTGTTTCAGTATTTTGCTATTCTACAAAATCCTGTGATGAATAAACTCATGTATATGTTTCTCACCATTTCAGGTTATTCATTTATGTTTTTAATGTTTATTTATTTTTGAGAGAGAGGGAGAGACAGAATGTGAGCAGGAGAGGGACAGAGAGAAAGGAAGACACAGAACCCAAAGCAGGCTCCAGGCTCTGAGTGGCCAGCACAG
Organism: Prionailurus viverrinus; assembly: GCF_022837055.1. Taxonomy (NCBI): domain Eukaryota; kingdom Metazoa; phylum Chordata; class Mammalia; order Carnivora; family Felidae; genus Prionailurus; species Prionailurus viverrinus. Next base: position 94,099,271 of record NC_062570.1, read on the forward strand.
AGCCCCACCCGAGGCTCAAACTCACAAACCTTGAGATCATGACCTGAGCTGAAGTCGGATGCTTGATCGACTGAGCCACCCAGGTGTCCCTCAACATCTCAAGTTATAATTCAGGGTAAGTTTTTAGAAGAAGGACTGCTGGGCCAAATAATAACTGCATACAGAATGTGGTAAGATTTTATCAAACTCTTCCCCATGTGGATGTTATCATTTTACATTCTCACTAGAAAGATATGAGATGCCTTATTTTCTCAGAGCTACATTAGCAGATTGTTGAGTTTTCAAATTTTTGCCAGTTGCAAACATGAAAAATATACACTTCAGGTCTTTATTTACTCATATTTTTCTTATTATGAACAAAGTTGAGTATGTTTTCATCTAAGAGTCTTTTGTATGTCTTTTACTATGTCAAATGACTATTTATGCCTTTGCCTATTTTATAGATGCTTGGTCTTCCTTATTTAAAAAAAAAAAGCAGTGATTTTAAGGATATTTTAGCCCTTTATCTGTGACATAATTTGCAAATATTTTCCTCATGTTCATCATTGGTCCTTTAACTTTTATTTGTTGATATCTGTCACACAAAATTTCTTTATATTATGCAACTTTATGAATTTAAAATATTTTGAGTCAGAGTTAAAAAGCCTTTCTCTACAGGCAAATTACAAATAAATCCAAATATGTTTGCTTCCAGCATTTGTGTGATGGATTTTAAAAAGTAATGCATCACATCGATGCATTTGGTGTTAATTTTTTTTTTTTAATGTTTATTTATTTTTGAGAGACAGAGAGCATGAGAAGGGGGAGGGTCAGAGAGACAGGGACAGAAGATCCGAAGCAGGCTCTGCACCAACAGCAGCAAGCCTAATGCAGGGCTCAAACTCATGAACCCTGAGATCATGACCTGGGCAAAACTCAGACTCTCAACTGACTGAACCACCCAGGAGCCCTGGTGTTAATTTTTATATATGAGAATAGGTGTAAATGCAAGCTTACCTTTATTTTTCTTAATTGTTTTTTTTTGTTTGTTTTTTGAAGGTTCACATGTTTATTCTTTGTTCTTCCAAATTTTAATTTAAATTCTAGTTAGTTAACATACATGCAACATTGCTTTCAGAAGTACAATTCACTGATTCATCAATTACATACAACACCCAGTGCCCATCATAAGTGCCCTACTTAATACCCATCACCATCTAGTCCATTCCCCATCCACCTCCATCACCCCTGTTTGTTCTCTACCTTTAAGAATATCTCATGGTCTTTTTAAAATTCCCTTTCAGTGTTTTGAGATGCCACTTTAAGTAAAAAACAAATTATATACTTTGGGTCTATTTCATCTCTCCTTTCCATTTATTTTTCTGAGATACTATACATATTTATTTTGCTATATGAGCTTTAGCATAGATTCATTTGGCCCCAATGAAATACTTGATATTGTTATTGAAATCACTGGCTTATATATTAACTTAGGGAGAATTTATATCCTTTTGAGAAATCCTATCCAAGAATAATAGAAGTCTGCCCACTTATTCACATCTACATTTTTTTTTGGTGATTTTCTATGCAGCAATAGCTAATTGATACAAATGACTATTGACTTTGTACATTAATTTCATATCTTATTGAATTATTCTTATATTGGATTATTATATTTTTTGAGTTATTTTCAATAATTCTCCAGGATTTTCTATGTATACCATATAATTTTAAAATAATTTTACTTCTTTTTAAGTTCTACACTTTTACATGTGTTATCTTAATTCCAATGGTTAATATCTCCTATAGTGTCAAATACTTGTGGAAATAGTAGGTATCTCTGCCTAAGTCCGGAGTTTACTGGGAATGCCTACAGAATTTTCCCAATAATGACATTAATGGCTTTAGGATTGAGGTATTCATATTTCATTGGGTTAAGAAGTATCCATTCATTGTTTTATTATTGAGTGTGTTTTGGGGAAATAGGTGTTAAATTCTTTTGGAGAATTTTTCAATATTTATGAAAACATTCATGTGATTTTTCCCCTCATCTGTTATTGTGATGAATTATATTAACAGATGTTCTGATACTGAATATCTTGCATTCCTGAAATAAACTTAGTGGGTCATTTTGTATAATTATCTTAATAGGGTATTGAATACTATTGCTACTATTTTATTTAAGATTTTTACATAAACATTTGTAACTGAAGTTAAATTGCAGGTTTTCCCCTATCTTTATAAGGCTTTAGTATCAATGTTACAGTTGCATCATAGATTTAGGAAGTTATATCATTCTATATTCTGTAAAAATGTACATAGCTTTGGTATGGCATGGTATTTTAACGTTCTGTAGAATTCCCCTATAAAACCATCTGGGCTTGTCACTTGGTGTGGTGTAGTTCTTTGATAAAATTTCTCTTTCATGACAAGTAGTCTCTTAAGCAAAAATTCTCAAAGATATTGAAATGTGGTACAAATTTCACAAACTGGCTAAATCTTTCCTTCTAATAAGAAAAGTCTAATGATACCTATATACACAGAAGCCAAAAACTAGTGTAAATGTATTAATGACAATGAAACATGCATTTGCCTAAGCCATACTCTTATGTTTAATTGTGAATATGAACTATACAATAAAGTACACTTAAAGTAAAGGAATTCACAGAATAAAGTAGAATTCCAAAGGCCACGAGTAAAATCTCAGGGCCAGGTAGATTGCATGTTAGCAAAAACAAATTGGTACTCCAGCTTTTCATCCTTCTTAAGGAAGCATTAGCACTCAAATGTGATATTTCTAAACATCCATGAAAACCAAATAAGAATGCTTTGATACAGTAAAAATAAAATTGTGCCCTTAATATGAAATTTTTCAAAGGTTTTGTTAGAGATGTAGTGCACCTCTGCCAGTTTCCTCTGACCCAAAAAAATCACTGCCTAATGGGTACTCTAAGTAAACTCTCTAAGTGAATCCTAAATGTAAGAAGGAGGAGGAAACGAGAGACTCAATTACTGTCTGCATAAAGGGAGAGGTGAGCAGAGAGGAAACTGGATAGGAAGCAATACAATTCTGACTTCCCCAAGTATCTTGCAGGGACAATCCTACACAATACTGAACAATATTGAAATATCCTATAAACTGAATTGATTCAAGTAATTTAGTTTTTTCTTTTTTGGAGAGTAGGGGGAGGGATTGAATTCAGCTGCTTATGTTAGAGTGTTAATTTAAATATGTATAAAATGTACAATATAATATGATAGAATACTCTCACTGAAATGAGGATAATGTGCTGGCAAGTGAATGATTTTACTGCCTTTTCATAGACTAATATACAAAAAAGACAATCTGTTTGTATGTGTGTATTTTAAAATTGACATATGTACAACATATAATATGCACACAGATTTTATTTATACTCTATATATACATGTGTGAGTGCACAAATATCTAGAAATGTGCATATGTGTTATATATAGATATATGGAGATAGAAAGATAGGTATAACAGAGAAAGGAATGAAAAAGGGTAAAAACTATTAATGCTTCCTTTCAGGGGGCTTACAATTTATTAAGGGTGACAGGCATGTTAATACCTTATAATGATATGAAGCATCATAAGATATAGGGTAAATAGAGTGATAAATGTTGGACAATGGCAACACTAGTGAAAGGGGTGATTAATGTCAATAAATGAAGTAGAGTAACAAAGAAAACAAAGATACCTTTCTACTAAAATAAGTGTGTCTCAGCTTAATCTGGAATAATCAGTCTTCACTATACAAAAGTTTAGGCTAGACAGGTTAGTGATGGTGGTGATGATGTGTATGTTGTTGTTGGTGTTGTTGGGAAGGGGAGAGTTTCTACACTGACAAGTTAGAGGTATGCCAATGTATCAGTGACTCTTATCTTACTAACTTAATTGTCTCCTTAGAATTAAAGAAAACCTTCTATCGAACAGTTTAAGGTCATTTGCTAAAACTACAGTTATGGTTGAGTGAAACATTGTAGAACTTCCTTGTTTTTCTTCCAGCCAACATAACTAGCATCTACGGTGCTGAGTTCCTTCCCTCTAGCTGGACATGTAGAACCAGGTCATCATCAGATGGAAGTGCTGCTAACCATGCTATAATGAGGAAGGTTGCTGAGAGGATATCCTCACCATTTTTTTTTCCTTAAGAAACTCCTCAACCATAGGGAACGAAATGGCAATTACTCATCAGAAGAGTGTCAAAATCATTCAGAAATCAAATCGGGCTAATGGAGTTCACAGGTTTTTTAATATGCACAACTACTACCTTCCTTTTAGCGTAATAAGGGGTTGTGCATCCTTACAATTAAAGATAATTGTAGAGTTTAAAAAGCGTACTGTGATTATAAAAACACGGAATGAAGCTTGGTGACTACAAGACAAAGATTTCATCATCTCAACATCTTTATCCCCAACAGAAGTAGGTTATTCAATGTCTTGACTGATTGGACTTTCCTTAAAAAAAAAAAAATAAGTTCAAGAAAGAAAAACTATAAGAAACTCTTAAATACAGAGAACAAACAGAGGGTTGCTGGTGAGGTGTTGGGCAGGGGGATGGGCTAATAGGGTGAGGGGCATTAAGGAGGACACTTGCTGGGATGAGTAGTGGGTGTTATATGTAAGTGATGAATCACTAAATACTATTCCTGAAATTATTACACTGTATGTTAACTAACTTGGATTTAAATTTAAAAAATAATATAAAATTGTTTTTTAAGTTCATAAGTATTAGTTACTTCTCTAAATCATTTAAAAGTTGAATCTGTTTTAAAATCAGGATTCACTGCCCTTTTGTTTCATTGTTTCCTTGGAAACTCTGTCCACAACATCTTGCTAAATCTCATCTTGTTAAATAATTCCTGAATCTTTCACTTAAAATTACTTGAGCAGACACAGGAAGCTGGGATTCAGTGTTAGGAAATAGGAGACATAGGTGTTTTTTTTTTTTTTTTTACCTGATCAGGCATAGAACTTCAATTTAGAGACACTGCATTAGGAAATAGTGATTTTTTTTTTTTTGCCTATTGAATAGGCACTCTAAGTTGATAAACATCATATTGGATGTTTTTCCTTGAGATTTAACATGAAGATTTGCAGAAATTACATATGTGAGTAAAACAATGGGAAGGTGGATGGAGGAAATTTTGAGTAAGCTAGTTCAATTTCTCTTTGAATTGACAAATAAAGAGGGTGACCTCTATCATAAGTTTATATGAACTTTTCAAAAAGAAAAGGTACATGCTATTGCAATGCCATAAGCCAAGAACATGTTCTCTTCCTTGAATGAAACAGGATTATTTAATAAAACAACAGGTTGACAAAGAGGTAAGTCTTTAACTGTGTTGGTTACTCATCATCACTTACCCACAAGGCCTGATCAGCTTTACTTATTGGAGAAGTATCTATCTAGCAGCGTCTGTCAAACTAAACACATTCAGTCAACAAAGCAACAGGACTCAACAAGTGGTAAATGAGTAACCAAAAATGAAAATCCCCAAAGAAAGTTCATCTGGAAAAAAATATTGATTGGTAAATAAACAAACTTCCAGGGAATCTTCTAAAAATTGTCAATTCCCTAATGAGTAAGGTCATCTTGGTGTCCTATCCAACTTGTTGGTCAGTGGTAACCCTTCAAAGCATTTAAAATTAGTTTGTGGAAATGCATATAAATTAGACACTGATTTGGGCTTAATTTATTCATTTTCTAAATAATATGCAAATTTGTGTAAACCTGGATTTTAAAATAAGATTTACAGGCTGTAAACTCTGCAATTTGACAATTTACATGTTAATGTGGTAATTCAATTCAACAAACATTTATTGAACTCCTAGCAAAGTACTGTGCTGGGTATTACAAGAACATTATCCATGCCTTTTAGGGAACATACAACTAAGAGGTGAGACAGGCAGAATGAAGTGTAACTTTGCTCCTGACATTATAACTATATTAGCAGTTAATGCAGAATGAGATAGCACGTGGAACAACTAAGATTTTGTAGATGTCTTTTTATTTATATTATAACCTTTTAATGTGGATATCCCTGTCACACCTGCATTGAAGCTTAGGGGTTAGGGGTTGAAAATAATTTATTATGCTTTCTTGCTTGCCTAAATAAGTAAATTTTGTCTACTCTGGATCACCTATACATTATCCACTTTTGAATCAACCCTTCTTAGCATCTTAACATTATTATGTTTTATTTATTTACTTATTTATTTATTTGAGAGTGAAAACAAGAGAGGCAGAGCATGAGCAGGGAAGGGACAGAGAGAGAGAGAGAGAGAGAGAGGAAGACACAGAATCCAAAGCAGGCTCCAGGCTCCATGCTTTCAGCACAGAGCCCAACACAGGACTTGAACTCAAGAGCAGTGATATCATGACCTGAGCTGAAGTTGGAGGCTTAACCAGCTGAGCCACCCAGGCACCCCTGAATCAATCCTTCTTTATGTAAGATTCTATTTGGTTTATATGTTAGGTTGCAGTTTTAACCAAGTTGATGAATTATAGCTGTCTTTCATGGAATTTACCTTAGTATAGACTTCAACAGATAATGTTTGATGCTGACAATTCACTTTCACATAACAATCAAAGAAAATATATTGAAAAGGATGGGAAAATAGTGAAAAGGAGAAGGCTATTTAAAAACAAAACAAAACAAAAAACAAGCAATGGAAAACACAGCAACCAAGAAGTTAACATAATGAAAATTTTCTAATTGTTTAATCCATACATTTAGGGTAGAGTGTCCACAGGAACTTCAAATGTTTGTTGCACAATGTTTGTTTTCCTATTAATGAAGTGTATAGACTAGGCTGATGTATCTTATTTTAATAAGTTACTGTACTTTCTTGGTCAATTATGCAAGTACAGCAGAGAGAGAAGTCTAGGAATTGACACCTTTTGGCCTTCTGTCTTTGTGAGGCATTCTTTTCAGTCCTTTTACATATGATAGTTGTTTTTTTTTTTTAATTTTCAGAACCATTTTGCATGGCAGATATAATTATCATACCATTTGCTCAAAGGAGACAACTGAAACTCATAAAGGTTAATGGTTTGCCTGAATTCACAGAAGTATTGAAGGTCAATACTTGAATGACAAGCCAAGTTTTTAGGATCTCAGAAAATATTCTCTTTCCACTCTACCTGGCTGCTTTGATAATGATCAGAAAATATAATAGACAACTATGAATCTTTTATTTTAAGTAACCACGGGGAATTTCCTTCATTTTTTCAAATTTCTTTCCTTTTATAAGGACTTTAAAATTCAGGAATCAGTTTATCTGTGAGTCACTCACACTAAGGATCAAAATAAGACCTTTTAAAAAATGTTTATGCAATCCGATAGGAATATTGATGCAATTCTGCTGAGGATAAGATTCTCACATGTAGGTTTAGGAAACATCTCTCATTGGTTAATAAGAATTGTGTCCCTTATATATGATCTAGAATGCCATGCTTGCTACCGGAGATAATAACATTACATGATTTGATTCAGCACATATATGTTGAACATCTAGTTTCCTCAATGGATTAAACAAGAGAAAGGGGAGAGTCTTAGGAATCAGGAAGAGCTCCAAAAGGAGAATAAATAAAAGCCTAGAGCTATTATTTGAGAAGTGTGTAATCTGGCTATGGATACACAACTAACAACATGTGAGGCAATTCAAGGAAAAGGTAATCTTATTACCATTTGAGGGTGAGGTCCAAAAAGCAAAGCAATCCTTTGAGGGAAGGGTGAGTCTAAGCTTTCATAAGCCATGTTAATTAAAATTCAGAAAAAAAAAAAATATATATATATATATGTATATATGCCCTCTAGTAACACAATGAATATTTGAGACATTCACTCACTCAACCTTAATTTGAAGGTGGAAAATTGGTTGATATTCATATTCATGGATATAAGCATAGTTGTTAAGAGTGACATGAAATCTGTATATCAAAGTCAATGTTGGATGAATTTAGATAACTGCAGTACACAAAATTCAATTAAATCTTTTAGAGGAAAAGTATAATATTTTCTAATATATTTTTGTACTATATCATATGGTTTGTTTCATAGTGGAATTGAATAGCAACTGAATCACAGAGCTACTGACCCAATATGGACATCTTTTGAGATGTTTTCCAAGAGAGGTAATGAGTTTCTTCCAATAACGTTTGCCTAGTTTGCTCATACAAATAAGAATATTTGTAATACTTGTACTGAGCTTCATTTGGGGTATAAAAGCAGACAAAGCAAGTAACAGAAAGGCAAAACCATGGTCATGAAGCAAAATAACACAACTATGTCAAAGAAGGAATAAAGCTTTTGGACTCATTAAGCTGATGTTCTTTTGCTCTCTGCTAAATACCCATATTACCATTCTAGTAGCACATATTCATTAGTTTAATCTGTATTTAAATAAAGGTGATTTTTCCTTGCAGAAATCATCATGAGCACCAACTTTTATTTTTTGAGATATCACAGCTTCTATTAAATATTAAACCTGAAAAAGAAACAGAATTAATGAACTATCTTGGGTATATTCAAAGGTGCAAACTGTGTGGGTGGGCAAATCTGAGAATGTTGGTACAGCACAAGTGGCAATATGTACTCCATCTCCCATTCTAGAACATAAATTGTGATTTATGACATTGAAATCCACTTCTTTAAATTTTTCATGTATCTTAATTGCTTTTAATCTTTACCCATCCACCCTGCTGATGTTATCATCAAATATATATTTACATAACTTTTACTGTGAACACAAAAAAATACTTTTTCATTGCAGTAGAAACAAAAGAAAGCAATTACACTTATAATTGATGAGTGTAATGGTTCAGACAAAAAAATCAATCTTAATATATATGTCTTTATAAACTCAATAGGAGATGAAATTTTCAGTTGTTAAATTCTAAAATTTTTATGGTGACAGCTCTAAACCTGTCCTCAGTTTTTTTTTTTTTAAATGTCCACAGTGTGGCTAGAAAAAAACACAGAAATATGTATTTGTAACTAATATAGAGTATTCCTAAGGGCTTTCCCAGGTAGCTCTAAGGAGAAAGTTAAGGAAACATTTTACGTTGCCTCTCAGTCTGTGCATGTTCCTCATTAAAAAAAAAGCGACCGGGGCGCCTGGGTGGCGCAGTCGGTTAAGCGTCTGACTTCAGCCAGGTCACGATCTCGCGCTCAGTGAGTTCGAGCCCCGCGTCGGGCTCTGGGCTGATGGCTCAGAGCCTGGAGCCTGTTTCCGATTCTGTGTCTCCCTCTCTCTCTGCCCCTCCCCCGTTCATGCTCTGTCTCTCTCTGTCCCAAAAATAAATAAACGTTGAAAAAAAAAATTAAAAAAAAAAAAGCGACCGGACCTCCAGTTACTGCATATACCTAGAGCTGTGAACAGACGCAAGGTATTATTCTCATAAGATAAATGATATAAGTGGCCTCTAATGTATGATTTACTATAATAAAATAATCTTGGGGTACTTAAATTATTAATTCTGTGTCACATGAGAGTGTTATAACATTTTTCATTATTCATGGAACAATAAAATTATTCAGGCTTTAGCATTATTCAGATCCAAATCTCAACCAAGCTCTGCCATTTAGTAACTGAATAATGCTTTTTTTTTTAAGTTTATTTACTTATTTTTAGAGAGAGAAGAAAGTGTGAGTCAGGGAGAGGCAGAGAGGGAGAGAGAAAGAATTCCAAGCAGGCTCCTCATTGTTGATGCAGGGCTCATTGTGGGGCTTGAACCCATGAACAATGAGATCATGACCTGAGCTGAAGTCACACGCTTAACTGACTGAGCCACCCAGATACCCTGAATAGTTAAGTAATTCTAATGTTTTGAGGCTCACCGTTCTCCTGTTAGAAAATGGAATAACAAAAACTACCCACTTAATTTTCATGATAATTAAGCAAGATAATTCAGAACCACCATATTCCACAATTCAGTCATGATTTATATAATATAGAAGCAGTGCCCCCTTGGAATTGTGAAAGATAGTAGGCTTGAGTAACAGGTGCAAAGCCCTCACCACACAGTTACATATGATGTACATATTCAATATTTACATTATTTAATACCAGTGCAATAATAAAAACTGTGAGCTTGACATATTTTGTATATCCAATCTCTGTTTATTGAGCATAGCAACAATGTCTTTGGATAATGTCTGCTTTGGATTCTGCGTGCCTAGGGCAATACCTGGCCATAGAAATAACTCAGTATCAATATGTTGAATACTTGAATATCACATTAATCTTGTATGATTGGTAGATAAGGATACCTTGAAAAGTTTTATCCTACAGTAAGAATTCCCAATGAGCTCGTGCATAAGGACAGGTGATATCTGAGACACACGACTCTAGTTCCATAAAGCAAAATAAGCTGTTTTGAATTTTCATTGTGAGAATGTACATGTTAATGGTATACACAAAGCATTACTGAAACTTAAAGTAATTATATTGTGTGTGTATGCATGTGTACGTGTGTGTTCTGTTTTAAAAAGAGGGTAGGATGTTTGGCAAAACATACAAATGGGCCCTGACTTACAATGGTCTGACTTAGGATTTCTTTTTTTTATTTTACCATGGCATGAAAACGATATACATTCATTAAAAACCATACTTTGAATTTTGAATTTGGATCTTTTCCTGGAATGGTGATACCTAATATGATCCTCTCTCATGATGCTGATCAGTGGCAGCAGCCACAGCTCCCAGTCAGGGGACAATCATGAGCATAAACAACCGACACACTTACAACCATTCTGTACTCATACAACCATCTGTTTTTCACCTTCAGTATAGGATTCAATAAGTTACATGAGGTATGCAACACTTTCCTCCTAGGCTTTGTATTAGATGATTTTGCCCAACTATGGGTTAATGTAAATGCTCTAAGCACATTTAAGGTCGGCTAGGCTAATCTATGATGTTCAGTGGGTTAGCTTTACTAAACTCATTTTTGATTTATGATATTTTAAACTTAATAAAATACAGATTTATTGGGACATAACCCCATTGTAAGGCAAAGAAGAACTGCATATAATGCTAGCATTAAGGCATAGATATAATTAAAGAAATCTCAGCAAACGTTCAAAAAAAAAAAAAGAAAGAAAATCTAATTTGTGAAATGAACGATTTTGGCCTGTATTCTACTTTGTGGGGAAATTTACACCAGTGATATTGTGCAGAACCATCTATACCAGCTTTGCTGATCTCCTTATTTGCCGAGCATTCACTAAACACACTGTGCTCCCTTGTAAGCAGCCTCATCCGAAGATGGCATTCCTCCCTACAGATCCATTTCTGCATGAATCTTGACTTCTTAACTCACATTTTCTGCTTCTATTAACCTTTTAATATGAAGAAGAGACTGGCTTAAACAGATTTGCCATTAGCACTGTCAGAAACTCTTTGGGCGTGACAGGGAAACTGAGTTTCAGAGAAATGAAGTGGCTTCCCCAAATGTTAAATGGTGGCAGAGGTAGGTAAGACTACAGAACAGGTCTCTTTTTCATCCAGATTTGCCACATTGTGGCATCTCAGTGGTGAGTTAAACCCAACAGAAGGAATTGCTTGTCTTCAGCAGGAATATTCCTCCTCATTACCTAAATTACTTTTATTACAAAGAAAAGTGGGAAATTGATTGTGTTTCACCATATCTATGTGTCTACCACAATATATGTCCAAAATAAAAATGGTAACTATGTCCAGCTGCTTTGGGGTTTATTTCTGAATCACAGGACTCTCACTTCTTCATTAAAGTTTAGGATTCTTGAAGTTAGCTGTTAATTCACAAGCCCACAGAGAGGGAATAGCTGGGCCCCATGTGCTGGCTTTCTCTAAGTTGCACTAGTCAGTTTCAGTCACAGAAATGCAAAGTCAGAAAGTTGTAACAAATGTATCATATGTAAGATCTTAACAGGGATACTGATCATAGGATCTAAGGGAACCCCCTCTGTATTTTCTGCAACTTTTCTGTAAATTTAAAACTATTTGAAAATTTTAAGTTCATTTCAAAAAAACCTTTTGGTACTTTGAGATATTAGTGTAAAATCTTTTTCTTTAGGAGTTTTCTAAGGAAGTGCTTTAGCTAAATGTGAAGATGACTAGTAAAGAGGCTACGTAGGCAAATATTGTAAGTGTTCATTTCCAGGGTGCCTGGGTGGCCCAGTCGGTTAGGTGCCTGGCCTCAGTTTAGGTCATAATCTCACTGTCCATTAGGCTCTGTGCTGACAGTTCAGAGTCTGGAGCCTGCTTCCGATTCTGTGTCTCCCTCTCTCTCTGCCCCTCTCCTGTTCATGCTCTGTCTCTCTCTGTCTCAAAAATAAATAAACGTTAAAAAAATTTTAAACAACTTAGGATTTAATATTTACATTTTCACAAAACGTGAAAAGCTAGAAAAAAATATCGTCTGACTAAGAATTGGAAAATTGATTAGGAAACCAGGGTTACATTACTAAAAATTGCATATAATCCATCTCTTTAGTGCTTGAAATCTATCCATAATATCCCTGCTAAGGGCTCATCTGCCACTGCTTAATTGACCTCTAATGACAGGAAGGTTACAATCTCATGATGTATTTCCATCCATTTTTAGACTGCTCAGATTATTAGAAAGTCTTTCCTTATGCTGAACAGAAATCAGTGTCCTGGCAGCAAGCATTCACTGGAACCACTTCAACACCCAAGAAATCATGGTACATTTCTAATTATCATTCCTATACTACTCCCTTATCAAAATAAAGACACGTTTCAAATACTCCTTATTTTTTCTCTTCTCCAGGTTAATTAACTCCACCTCACTCAGTTTAATCAAACATCCATATTTGTAGTCATATTTGTAGGACATATTCGGCAGATACGATCATACATTCAGAATCATAATATAGTAAAGATAGTAAATGAAACCATTTTGTTTTCACAATTATTTCCAAGCACTTTAACATTCCTAATAAGATAGCATCTTGGTTGTATATTCCTTTAGGCATTGGTTTATGGGACCTCAGCTAGAAAATAGTTTTGGGCTAAGCATAATGAATTTTCTATACTTTTGTAGTAAAGAAGGCATGTGATTATTTTCCCCATGCTGATAGAATAAACCATATTTTGTTTTTTCCAATTCTGAGTGGCTAGTCTCATGTTTTCTTCTAACAGGAAACTCTGATGAATCAATTCACTCCTTTATCTCAGAGAAGCCCACACATGAATATCACACTTAGACCTTTGTGGTGGACAGACTAATGTGTCCCCTCCCCTAAATGTCTATGTCCTAATTTCCAGAATCGTGTTTATGTCACATTATATGGCAAAAAGTGTTCTGAAGATATGATTAAAGTTAAGGATTTTGAGGCGAGATTATCCTGGATTATCCATGGAGGCCCAAACTAATAAAATGAGGCCTTGGAACAGAAGAGAAAGACAGAATGGGTTGGAGAGATATGGGAGATGAGAAGACTAACTCTTCCACTGCTAGCTTTAAAGATGGGGGAAGTCATGAGCTAAGGAATGTGAATGGCCTCCAGATGCTGAGAATGAACTTCATCTGACAGACGGCAAGGAAACAGGGATCTCAGCCCTACAACTTTAAGGAACTTAATTTTAATTAGCAAGGAAACAGACCCTCCTCTAGAGCCTCCAGGACAGATGAAATGCATTTCCTAACACCCTAGTTTTTGGCTGAGTGAGACCCGTGTCAGACTTCAATCATACAGAATTATAAGATACCCACTTGGTTATTTTAAGCCACTAAATATGTGCTAATTTGCTACCTCAGCAACGAAATGACTAATGCAGACTGGATCCCTGTAAATTAGTACCAATGCTCTGAAGGGGATAGGGTTCAATAAGTTATAGATTCTTTATAAGCCAGAATTGCATTCTTTGACTCCACTGTTTTGTGCTACTCCATGCAAACCTATGTACTCTCACTCTTTGATGCTTCCTAAGGACAAATGGCACAACATCTCCTTAGGGACAACAAGTTCAAACTTTAGGAATACTCTCGGTCATCAGATACTTTGCAGACTGGTTTTGTATATTATATTGCAAAGTAACTGTATTCTTAGTTCAGAAGAAAAACAGGTAGATACACGTGTTTCAAAACTTAAGAACAATAATAACCTCTTTTGTTTTTTTCTCCATGTCTTTTCATTCCTTTCTTCTCTTTTTCTTTTTTTTTCTCCCCACACCCAACACCACATCATACAAGTTGTCAGATTTGGGGAGATAATGAATATCATTTTAATGAAAACCTATTAAACCGTGTATTTGTTTCCCAGAAAATGTATTTGTCTCCCAGAAAATGACTGACTTTTCTCATCTGCCTTAACAGTGAATAAGCTATTTCTGTAACCACAGCTACTAGTTTTGTAGAGTTGTGTGATCAGTGTTTAGAACTCATTTGAATATGTTTGCAAGAGAGGAAGAATAAAGTAGCCAACGGATAACAAAGGTCCTGAATGTGGTCTTTATTGCTAGTGCCTTAGGACAATTCCTGGCAGTTCATTAATTATTAAGAAAATTCAATTTCATAAATTCAATTTCTCAAGTTCATTAATTTTCAGGAGAAAAATGATGTTGCCTCTTTGGAGATTAGAGTCTGGTATTCTCAAAAATAAAGGAGGCTTGAGTACAAGAATACAGCAACCACTGATATTATTTACTCAATATTTCTAGTTTTCCTTCCAGACATATGCCAGGATTGCAGTTTTCTGTCTCTTTGAGTTAAGTGCGGCCACATACATGGCTTTATTCAATAACACATCAGGAGAAAGGGCACATGTGACTTTTGGGTGGAGGATTTGAGAGTCGGTGTGCAACTTCCACGTTCCTGTTTATATTCTTCAGCAACCATGAAAGTAGAAAAATGAAACTTCCCTCAGCCTTCAGCCACAAGCAAGAATGACATAGAACAGTGCAGACTACTGTGGATATACAGTGTAAGTGAAAAAAATAATCCTTTGTTATCCTAGCCAGTTGTTTTTACCAAACCATTCTATTCAGATTTATAAAGAACTTGAAACCTAAAAGTAGGATGCTGCAACATCCAGACCTAAAATGTGTGAACTTTGTTTAAGAGATGTAAATAATGAGTAAAGTGTTATAGTAAGCAAATGGTAACCTGTCTTATGTAATGGCAAAGCGTTTGGTGAAGATGTCATCTCTTCTAATTTGGGAACCATTCCACAGAAATAATAAACTTATATCTCTAGGGCAAAATTAGAATGTAGAATGTTAATTTTTTGTGTTGTCTGTGTTTGGCAAAGCGCTAGGAAAGAAAGAGATGGGCTCAGAAAATAATTAACCAGCATGTAATTAGTAATTAAATAGAATAAAGACAGTCCATGAATTCAGGGACTTGCAGAATGAAATATAAAACAATACTTTCAGAGGCAAAGTCCAGTAAAACTCAAACTGTAGTAATCAAAAGTGTGACCATCACACCCATTGTTAAAAGCCCTGAAGCAATTAAGGCGTCTCAGAGTAAGGATTCAACTGTTATGTAATTCACTTCAATTAGACACATTTGCCAGAGAATAAGAGGCAGAGGGAGTGGTTCTCCCAATGAAACCTAAAAGAATCTCCCTAGGTGCCTATAAGTCAGCCTAGAAAGACAAAGAATTGGAACCAGAAACTAAAGAAATACAGCAAAAAGTAGGAAATATGACCTAAAAAAATACCACTAGAGTAGCTAACAGCACATGGAATCTACCAGAGTCAAACAGATAGGGAGTCAACTAAGTTTTGGGGAAAAACGTTCTAAATGTTTAAAATTTTAACAAGATCCTTGGGCAGAAGGTAAGTTAAAAAAGCTGCTCATCTTTCCTAAGAGAGTGTATTCTCCCCCCCCCCCAAAAAAAAAGAGTCTCCCAAAAGGATAAACTAAAACAATAAGGACTGGGAATCCATAAACAGAGGACCCAACCCCTCCAAACCCTCCAATAGAGCAGAATTGTACCTTACCAGAAAACATACCTAATCCTCAGGAAGTGTTTATTCTCATCCATATTTGATTATTATCTATCAGCTTTAAGAGGAACACACAATTTTCCTTTTGGTTCACAAATATCCAGGCTAAGAAGTTCCATGCCAGACCCAATTAAGAAACTAGAGAGTCTCTTTCAGGGTCTTAGATTCTGAGCTGGACAAGGCAACTGTATGCCTCCTCTGAGTGTGTCTTATAGGGGGAATAGATGTCCTGTGCATGGAAATAAGAGTCTGTATCAGGGTTCTTTAGAGAAATAAAATCAACAGGGTATATAGTATGTATGTGTGTATGTATGTATTTGTGGTCCTATTGGACTATATACATTTTATCCTTCTCTGTATTAACCTTGGTATTTTATCTGTCTGAAGATTTCACTGCCTGACAGATGTTGGACTAATGCCTGTGGATATTATCTTTTACCTACTCAAAAATGATTTCTTTTAAATGAAGAATTTGTTCTGCTTGTGCATGGGTGTGTGTGAGTATGTGTGTGTAGAGACAGAGAGGTGGGAGAGGGGAGAGAAAAGGGGAGAGAAGGTTGGAGATTCAAGAGTTGCAGTTCCAGTACAAACACAGAATGCAGTCAGAATTCCTTCCTGCTAAGGGGAAGTCAAGTATTTGTTCTGTTAAGACTTTGACTGGTTAGATGAGTCCCAACCACATTATGGAGGGTAAAAGGCTTTATTCAATGTACAAGGATTTAAATGTCAATCTCAACTGAAAATAACCTTCACAAAAACATCCAGAATAATATTTGATCATATATATATATATATATATATATATATATATATATATATTTGATCATATATATTGTGGTCCAGTCCAGTTGGCACATAAAATTAACCATCACAGAGACATCTGAGTATTTGGTGACAAGAAGGAGGTGCTGTCCACAACTTTTCAGCTTTTTGTTTTTCTCCTGTGCACCATCTTTTCACCTCTTTCTCTGATGTGCTTTTCCTGATCTCCTCTTTCACTTATATGAATCTTTATAATTTCCCTGGGCCCACCCAATTCCACTCTCCCACCCTCAAGGCTCCATGAAGTTTCATGACACTCCAGAAATTAAATTACTTCCTTTGACCAGATGTGAGCAGATGCCATTTCTGGATGGAACTTTAACAAACCAAGACAAAATTCTGCAAACTCTTTGTTCCTTAGCCTTGGTAACCATAAATGGTCCAGGGAGTATCAACTACCTCACCGTGGATTCTGGAGAGAAAATGAGGAGCAGAGTCCTGTGTTAACCCGTATTTGTCCCCAGTACGCACAAAAGGAATCCTCCCTGTTTTAAGCCACTTATATCATTGGGTAATTTGTTTCATAGCATAATTTAGCCTATCTTGAAAAAAAAAATGTATAACAGGAGGAAAGTTAGGAAGAGATATTATATGAAATATTTAGAGCACAGAGTTTCCATCTGGACAAAGTGATATTGAATCCTTCCCAGCTGTGTGACCATGTTAGAAATTATTCAGTCTCTCTGATAATTGGTTTTTATTATCTATACACTGGAGACACTTATGTATCTATTGGATTTCTACGATATGCCAGCCATTATTCTATTCATTGGAAGAATGAAGATGAATAAAATGGATGCTGAAAATTTACAAGTCTACTGACAACAAAATATAACACCACTAAATTCTTAGTCCACTACCTAAAACACTGTAGATAGTCAATACATGTTTCTGATTTCCTTTGGGCACTTACTTTAATGGAGAAGGATCCTAACCTTTACCTTTAACAGTACTCATACCACCTGCTAACAGGTGGTTAAAAAAAGAAAGTCATAGTCTAACTTTTTTTCCCTCTAATCAACATAAATGCCAAAACCAGTTAGACTAGAGTTTTGCTAAACTGCATGTTTGCTTTGGCATTCAGTACAACTGCCAAATTCATCACAAGTCTCCAGGGGGAGAGATTACTTTCCAGCAGGCAGTGATGCTTACTGGGGAAAACACCACCTTTGCTTCTTCCCTATGACCTCTATATTATATATTATGTCCTTTCCTCTTAGTTTGTCCTCTGTAAACGTGACGCAGATGAGAACAGAAATGGGCAACTAATAAAGGGACAAACAAAAAAGATAAGAAATGTATGAAAAATATTAATGCTTATTAATGATAAAGAGAAAGAAAAATAATAGAACAGCAATGTCATCTGCTATAGAATAAATGCTGGTGCTTCCCTCCCCAAAATTCATATGTTGAAACCTAATCTCCATTGTAATAGTATTTGGAACTGGTTTTGTGTGTGTGTGTGGGGGGGGGCCTAATTAGGTCATGAGGGTGAAGCCCTCATGAGTGGGATTAGTGTCCTTAAAAGAGTAAGCCCCCAATGAGCTTCCTGGCACCGTAAGCCATGTAAGGACACAGAGAGAAGACAAATATCTAAGGACCAGGAAGGGGGTCTCCACCAGACATTGAATCTGCTGGATCCTTGATCTTGGACTTCCCAGCCTCCAGAACTGAAAAATACATGTTTGTTGATAAAGCCATCCAATCTCTGGCCTTTAGGCTAAATGGACTAAGACAGCATTCCTCAGATTATTTAATATTTAAGAAATACTGAATCATTCTCCTAAATTCCTGATAAAAACTTTCGAGATTTTAACAAGAATGTAAAATACTCACATTATGTGTGTTTGTTACTCCAATATTTTATTTGGAGGAACTGACTCTACTAAAATAGTAAACAATAGCACCCAAAGTTATGATCATGTTTATTCCAGCCCTGTTTGTAACAATATAAAGCTGGATACAAATGTCTGAGTGAACATGGATCAGTGATAATGGAGGTTTTGTTTAGCAAGGGAGTATCCTGAGTATTAAGGAACTTAAAAGTCTTCTATATATACTCATTTTTTTTTAAATCACTGTGCATTGCTAGTGTAGGAAATAAAATCAGTAAATAAAATGAGCAAGTTTGGATAAAATTAAAACTTAGTTTATATCCACAATACAGCAGGCACTGACAACTAAAGAATATCATCGAAATCAGGCCCTTATCAGAGGTTTGAAAATGCATATTTCTTGATAGCTGATCAAATTTGCATCACCAATAAAAAACACAGACTATTTTTTTTTAGGTTGCCAGCAAAAGGATCTTGAGTACACAGAGAAATGCTAGGTTCTTTCAAGAGTATCAAGAATACAAAGTATATATGTCAATTCTGTACATGGTGAATTAGAAATGAATGGATCCCAGCCCTTTTCTCCTTGGAAATTCTCATTTGGTGGGTGATTTTTCCTAACATGTTATTAATGTCTCTTAGTAAAAAATAGATCAATAGCGGGGCACCTGGGTGGTTCAGTAGGTTAAGTGTCTGACTTTGGCTCAGGTCATGATCTCACGGTTCCTGAGTTCGAGTCCCACATTGGGCTCTGAGCTGACAGCTCAGAGCCTGGTGCCTGCTTTAGATTCTGTGTCTCCCCCTCTCTCTGCCCCTCCCCCACTCCCTCTATCTCTCTGTCTCTCTGTGTCTCTTTCTCTCTCTCTCTCAAAAATAAACATTAAAAAAATTTTAAAAGTGGATCAAAAGAAAAGGGCATATTAATTAAAATGTAACTTCTATTATAACTAACTGATGCTTTTGCCTGCAGTGGGCAGTACTCAGAGGCATCCTTTGGACACATTATAGTGCTCTCTGGTGTTCCACACACAACTTGATTTCTCCCGAGTTTCTGGGAGGAGAGGTATGTGTGTTAGACCGGTAGGTACTCAGTTTTTGTTGTTGTTTAAGAAAAAGATGTTCTCCCCAAGAGAGGGAAATCTTTTCATTTCTTTTTAATACTTCTCCCTAAGGAATCAAGGTAAACACTTTTTTTTTCTTTATAAGTAGACCTAAAACATACATGACTTCAAACATTTAAAAGTTTGAGAGAAAAATGCAGTAAGAACATTTTGTAAACCCTGTAACTCAAGCAGCAAAATTAACCATTTTCCCTTTTTACTTCACTATCTAAATTTTATGGGGTTTCTGTAGCAATTTTTATGGTTTAAAATAAGAACGACTTACTTTCTAAAATAGATGGCACGTAAGTGAGGAGGTATACTCTATCAGCATTCACTGCCACGTCTGACCTCACACACACACATACACACACTCACTCACACACACACTCACACTCACTCACCAATGTCTTGTAATCTCAGAAATTAAAATATTAATATATCACAAACCTCTTGCTATCTAATGTAGCAAAAAAATAAATAAAAACATGTTGAAAAGTAAACTATTTTACACTATTATAAGATGTATTGCAGTTTTAAAACTGGAAATTTTTGAAACCAAGATGTATATCTTAAAACGTGGGGAACTTGCTAATTCACAATACGGAAGTAGGTGCACATCAGAGAATTCCATTATCATGGAAGCAGTCTTTCTTTTTATAAATTCACTAAGTATCTGTTTCATTAAATAAAAGCTCTTATTGAACACTTAATCTGTGATAAGTTTCTTAAAGATATCTAAAATTATTATAAAACTATATAGTAATTCAGATAATGCAAGTATTGTTAGTACACTAAGATTAAAACCATATAAAAATTTATGTAAATGTACAAGTTATAATATTCCTAGTTTAGAGTTATTAACTTTTTTTTCTCTCAATTTCTCAGACTCTCCATAACAGATCTATAATCTCTTCTATAATTTCAAAGCAGAACTAAATTTCAAACACTCAAATGCTGTGGAAATATTTTGGTGGGTGATTATATACAGTACTAAGTTTCATATGAAGAACTGCCTCTCTCCTATAAGACAAATATTAAAAAATGTTCAGAGGGTAATTTGTGTATTTGAATAAAAGGGCCTATTTCTCATCTGAGTTCTTCTCAGCTGCAAAAGATCCAATTCTGTGGCTTTGAGACATCTCCTCTTTAAAAACACAAAAAGTAAGGGGTGCCTGGGCAGCTCAGTAGGTTAAGCATCCAAGGTGGGCTCAGGTCATGATCTCCCAGTCCACGAGTTCCAACCCCGCAAGGGGCTCTGTGCTGACAGCTCACAGCCTGCAGCCTGCTTCAGATTCAGTGCTTCCCTCTCTCTCTGCCCCTCCCCCGATCACGCTCTCTCTCTGTCTCTCAAAAAATAAACATTAAAAATTTTTTAAATACAAAAAACTAAAAAGCAAATTATTAAAAAAAAAAAAGAAAATCTCTGACTTGTTGATTGCCAACAACTCAAAGATAGCTAAGACTTTTGTTTTTCTTTTTAAATAGGGGCACCCACACCAAACTGATGGCTTTATCAAGGTCTAAAAGAGCTCAACTACTGGCTGTATCAGTCAATTACCTTCCAACACCTTCTAAAAGGAAAAATTAAATGGGTGAAAGTTTGACTTGTAACCCTGATAAATTCGGTCGAAATTCAATGCTTATTCCATCTGTGGGGGGCGGGGGGAAAGTACACAGGAAATGGTACCATCGTCTAATAATCAGTTCACAATGTGTTTCAGGAGTCAATCCAAATGTATAGAATGAAATGACGAACATTGCTAATACAGTATTTTCCCAAGACTTCTTTTTGTATGAACATGTAGTTCATGCCTATTAGCTAAATATTTATGCTTACTTTGTTGCTCCCTACTATTATAATTTTGCATAGTCAATATGACAGTAATTAATCTCAAAAGACAGACATTATACCAGAGCCCTGGTAGGAAATATCTGGCACGTTCAGATTAAGATGATTTGTGGAGAATATATTTTAAAGTTTTTTGTTTTAATGTTAATTTATTTTTGAGAGAGAGAGAGAGAGAGAGAGAGAGAGAGAGTGAGTAGGGGAAGGGCAGAGAGAGGAGACACAGAATCTGAAGCAGGCTCCAGGCTCTGAGCTGTCAGCACAGAGCCCAATGCGGGGCTTGAACCATGAACTACAAGATCATGACATGAGCCGAAGTAGGGCGTTCAACTGACTGAGCCACCCAGGTGCCCCTGTGGAGAATATATTTTAAAAGGGGCTATTTACAAAGAGGTAATCAGGGTGTAGAGGAACTGGGGTGCAGGTCTCTGAGGCAGTAAGACAAACTGACCTATTAATACCACTAGGTCAGAAGGGAGTAGGTTGGAAGAGACGTTCACGTAGACAGTGTCCACATGTTTCACCCATAGAAGATCTATGGTTGAAGGATCCAGCTATCTTAGATAAACATGCAGAAAGGGAGTGAATACCCTGATCTCACTTTTCCTTTTTTTTTTCTTTTTAGAGAGAGAGAGAGAAAGAGACAGACCATGGAAGTGAGCATGAGGAGGGAAGAGGCAGAGGAAGAGGGAGAAAGAGAAACTTAAGCAGGCTCCACATTTGATTTCACCATCATGAGATTATGACCTAAGCCCAAATCAAGATTTGGACGCTTAACTGACTGAGCCACCAGGTACTCCTTACTTTTCCTTTTTATTATCTCTTGTTGGTGCTCTCCTTTGGCCAAAGGAGCTACAATCCATTGATCTAGCTTTTATAGGTCAGCCTCCAGAGCAGAGGGCAGCATTAAATGAGCAAAGAATACTCAAGTGAACAACTAAATGGATGCCAGGGAATAAATGGAGGTCATTCTTGGTTAGTTTCTGTGATGTATCCTATACATACAGGGTTGCAGGGATTAGCCCAGCACATATGCCAAAGAGTTACAGAAGAGGCACAGACCTTACAGCCATTCATGTCCCAGAATTAGAAACTGAGACACCTCCCAAATTAAGTGATTATCAATAAGTCTTTATGGACTTCCCTTAATTGTGAAAGATTTTAGATTTTTAAACTGTTATTTCCTTGGGAATTATGTAGATTTTGCAGACACTCCTATGAAAAACAGTGATCATATGAGTGAGCACCACACAAGCAATAGAAATCAAATTTTAATTGCACATATGCCACATTCAAGACTTTTTGCTGGGGGAAAGACAAATTAAATCCACCATACTTTTCTTAAATAACTTTTTCTCTTCATATAAAGTTACAACTAATGAGAAAACAGAAAAGTTAGTTAAACAATAAATTATTTAGCCCACAAGCTACCAAACAATCACGTTGGTTTTGCCTGATGCCTTTCCACAGACTGTAAGGTCTCCTAAGGCCTGAGCAAGGTGTATGGTGGAGAAAGCTTAATCCATCCATTTCACTGCATACAGCTTATAGGTAAAACTGGGAATAGTATTCCAAAAGGGAGTCTTGGAAGATTAGACCTGGGACAAATAAACTCAACTCAGGCTGCTGAGCCACTTAAGTTAGAGGAAGAAGAGAAGTAAACAGGGAAAAACACGAGAACCTATTTTGGAAAGGCAAACATGAAAACACAGAGAAGGTGAGCGTGGAGTAATTCCTAAGCCTTTGCTCAGATGCCTCACACAGTTTCTTAAGGATTTTCTATGTTCTCCTGTGGGCATTTACTGGGTGAATTCAAAAGACCCAGAAAAAGATTTTATTTTCTTAGAAATAATGTGATCAATGGCTATTCTTTTATCAAGTGGTCACAACCATACTTTTTATGTGTATATGTGTGTGCAGATGTGTGCATACCATACATATGGATAATTTCAATTATTTAAATACAGGGATCATCAATACAAAGCACATATATGATTCATTCTGCATGTTTTTTTAAAATTTTTATTTTAATGATTTGAAATGGTTTTTAAAAGGCTATCCGATTTCATGCTTTTATTATTTCAGGGTCAAAGTATTTTATTAAATGTAATACTAAATGTGAACAGAACAATGTTAAAGGATTGTTTAGGGGTTAAAGTGTTAATTCAACTCATTAATAATTAATGACTGGCAAGCCTTTTGTTAGGAGACCCAGGGGCCAAACAAATAACCAAATTATTTGTCCTGACCTCCTGAGACTCTGATGAAGTGATGAGGCATAGACAGTTAACAGTCACTAAGATAGATTTTGATACGGTATATAAGAGAAGTATTTGCATGTGACCAGGGATTGAATGACAAAGAAGGGGACTATTATGGTGAGAGTAATTTAAGCAGTGCTTAGGAGCACAATTTTTAAGTTTTTTGTTTTGTTTTTTGAGAGAGAGAGAGGAGACCGAAGCCGAAGCAGTCTCCACACAGTCAGTGCAGAGCCCAATGCAGGGTTGGAACTCATGAACCATGAGATCATGACCTGAGCCAAGATCAAGAGTTGGAGGCTTAACTGACTGAGCTACCCAGGGCCACCCCCCACCCCGAAAGCAAAATTTTAACACTCGGGTCCAGTGTAGGAAGTGAAACGGTAGCTAAAATTAATTCACTTAATTCTTGAGTTCTGACCATTTTAGATACTGTGCGAGATACTAGAAATACGCTGCACAACTCAGTAAAAGCAGCCCCTTCTCTTGTGGAATTTACCACAGATGGGCAAAGAACAGCCATTGTTTACAGAAGTTTGAATGGATAAAAGGAGCTAGATTAGAGGGAAAAACTGAGAACAGTGAGATGGAAGAGGTTTGTTTGATTTGGTTTTAGATGGTTGAATTTTTTCATGATAAGGGAAACATAAGCATGGTTGGTTTTTGTCTGTGTGGAAGGAACCAGGAAAATGGAGAGATGCAAATCTGGGAGGAATAGCTGATTTAATAAAGTTGATAACACATGTAAAGCATTAGGATTAAAATCTAATGTAGGAGGTTACATTGGGAAACAAGAAATATGGTAAAGATAGAAACAGATATTTTAAGGTACAGTGAAGAAAAATTTAGTGATGTTCACATTGGATAGCCTTATCTTTACGAGAAAGCAAGAGGCTTTTTTATGTGAAACTGAGCAAGTCTAGGAAAGATATGAGTTTCAGAAGAACAGATATTTTGAACAATTATGAAAGTGTGGGAACACGTGAAGTGGTCAAATCCTACTCAGGACCAGGCTGGGTCAGGCAGCATGGAAATGTTGAGTATCTATGATGTTTCAGCAAACAGGCACAATCCTTGCCTGCATGGGGCATTAGATCTAATACATAAAATACATAAAATATTCAAATAAAATACATAAAATACATAAAATGAATACATAAAATATTCAAATAACTACACAAATAAATATCACCCTGGCAACTGTCAAAGTATGTGTAACATGGGATAAGATTGGGAGAGAACAGAAAGATAAGAGAGAACCCCCAGTACAATTGGCTGACTTCAGGTTCAGGGAGGGGAACAAAACAAAAAACAAACTAATCATGGTGTCGGGGGACCACACTGACAGAAAGATAAAAGAAGGGCAAATAGGGGGTTGAGTAGGAGTCTGAGAGCAGAGTAGGTGGAAATACATTACAGCTGCGGTCAAAAAGCAGGCTTTCAAAGATTTACTGGCGGCAAAGCAGATATGAGAGACAAAGTGATTCCAGACAAAAATTCAATGCATGTGCTTTGAGGAGAAATCAAGTCCTGTCACAGGTGCACACACAAACCCCACCGTCCCCAGGGAGAGCTCACCCATCCCAAGGATCCAGCAGTTATCCACATTCAGTCACAATCGACTCCAAGCCACTTTAAGTCACAAGATAATTTTTCTTTCTCACTTTTTAAAAGCTGTTAATGTTGTACTCACATTCATTCAGTGTGTCAGATGTTCCAGTTTATTTGGTCCCACTCTTTCTGCGTGATCTTGCAGCCTTGCAATACGGAGAACCATTTCTAGGAAAGAGATAAAATTAAAACACAACATTACACTTAAGTTAGAAAATAGCCCAAGCAACATTATTTGAATTAAAATCTACCTAATAGAATAACTTACAGGGAAGAATTTATATTTCTATGTATTTTCCAAGAAGGTATTAATGTTACAACATATTGGACTTGAGGTTTGTAAGAATAAATAAAAGGACCCTCATTTACAGTCTTTTTATTTTTTTTTTTATTTTTTTTTTTTTAATTTTTTTTTTCAATGTTTATTTATTTTTGGGACAGAGAGAGACAGAGCATGAACGGGGGAGGGGCAGAGAGAGAGGGAGACACAGAATCCGAAACAGGCTCCAGGCTCTGAGCCATCAGCCCAGAGCCCGACGCGGGGCTCGAACTCACGGACCGCGAGATCGTGACCTGGCTGAAGTCGGACGCTTAACCGACTGCGCCACCCAGGCGCCCCCAGTCTTTTTATTTTTAATGTTTGTTTATTTTTGAGAGAGAGAGAGAGAGAGAGAGAGAGAGCAAGTGGGGGAGGGGCAGAGAGAGAAGGGGACACAGAATCCAAAGCAGGTTCCAGACTCTGAGCTGTCAGCACAGATCCCAATGTGGGGCTCAAACCCATAAACCGTGAGATCATGACCTGAGCCAAAGTCAGATGCTTATCCAACTGAGCCACCCAGGCACCACAAAAGGACCCTCATTTAACATGGAGATGGGAAGTCCTGCTGGGGAGCTCTCTAGTGTGTGCCACTCCCTGTGGCCTGCATAATCAGCAAAAAAATAGGAGGATGAAAGTTATTTTGAGAAGGGAGGAAATTTTTCACACGGGAATTTTATCTCCTGCTTTTAAGAAAAAGAAGAAAGTTCCCTTCCCTCCTCAGCAACAACATACTAAACCACTACTTGCAGCCAATGAAAACCCACTACAAGTTCAAACTTCTTCCTCTCTAATGAACTTTTGTTCCAAACAATCCTCCCCATCCTCCTAAAGCCTAATTAAAGCTGATAGTCCCATTGTCTCTTCAGACTTGTCTGTAGTTCACCATAATTTGCTTGTCCTGAATCGCAATTTCTCTGGTAGTCCTGAATAATCTCATCTTGCTAGTAAAATAACTATTTTATTTTTTAGGTTGACAGACTTTTGGTAGACTATAAAAGGCTTTTTTGAAAAATGATAGTAATCGGAGGCACCTGGATGTCTCAGTCGGATAAGCAACCAACTCTCAATTTCAGCTCAGGTTGGCTCAGGTCATGATCTCACAGTATTCGAGATAAAGCTCTGCATAGGATTTCACACTGTCAGGGCAAAGCCTGCATGGGATTCTCTCTCTCCCTCTCTCTCTGCCCCACCCTGGTCATTCTCTTTCTCTCTCCCTCTCCCTCTTTCTCTCTCAAAATAAACAAATACACTTAAAAACATAAAATAAAAAATTATAGTAATCATAGTATTCAGTTTTGGATAAATATCTCCCTTTATCAAACTTTTCTTTCTACTGAACTGTTGAGTAAGATTTTCCATAAAGGCAAAAAAGTATATCTACCTATTCCTTCCCTTCATTCTTTGGACCCTCTATTTTAGTCAAATGAATTTATTACTCATTCCTGAACATGCTCTGACTTTTCATGCCCTTGTGGCATTGCTTACGCAATCTTATCTGCCTGGAATGTCATTATTATTTGTCCATTCCTATTTCCTATTTCCTACCCAAAGAAATAACAGTCATTCTTTAATACCCAGCTCAAATATGACCTTTTCCCCCTGAAACTGCCTATCAAATTTAATCTCTGTCTTATCTATATTCCCACAGAGTGTTTCTTGTCATCTATTATGAGACTTACAACCAGTGTTTGTAATTCTCTCTTCCTGCCTTTAAAGCTAGAGGCAGGAAGAATGTTTTATCTGTGGAAATTGTTTGGTTGTTTGGTTGGTTTCCCCTTAATCACCATCTGCCCTGTGCACATAATGGACACTCAAATATAATGGATAATTGCTTCCTACTTTATTGTGGTATAAATCAGACATTTTAGTAATGCTATAGTCAGGACTTTACAGCATCTCCATCTGATATTTCTTTTCAATTAAAATACTGTTTTCACTTGGCTTCCAGAATATCATTCTCTCCAGTCTTCCTTCCCTAATTGGTTACATTTTCTTAGTCTACGTTGAGGGTTTCTCCTTATTTTTCCAGCCTTGTAATAATACAGCACACCATGGCTTACATCTTGAACATCCCTTATTTTCTATTAGACTCCCTCCCTTCAAGTTCTATTCCAAGCTTATGATTTTAAATATCATCTTTACACCCAGGATTGCCAAATGTCTATTTTAGTCTATACTTCTGCATGAGAGCCATACTTAAATCAACTGTTTACTTGATAGACCCACTTAGAGTGCTCATAGGTGATTTAAAATTAGCATATCTAAAACTAAACTTCAATTTTCTCCTCCTAATTTTTTTTTCCCTCAGGTAAGGGCACCTCCATCCTACCTTTATTTCCCCCCACAAGCCTACACATTTGGATTCACCTTGCTGCCACTCTTCCCCTCATACCTCATATCAAGTATGTTAACAGATCTCATCGGTGCTAAGTTCAAAAGATATCCCAAATGTGTCTGAAATAGGACTACTTTTCCCCATCCACACTTCTAAAACACTGGTCTGAGCCACTATGTGTTGTTTTAAGTTTTTTGCAATGGAGTCTTCTTATTTTATTCTATCTCTTCCTTTTGTCTACTCTCAAAATAGCAGCCAGGATGATTCTATTAAAAGATAAATCAGATTAAGCCTCTTCTCTTCTCAAAGTCTTCCAGTAGCTTCCATCTTATTCTAATAAAAGCCAAAAACAATAAAAGGGTTAGCAAAATCCTACATGCTCTGGTCCTATGTTAGCTCTCAGATGTCTCATTCACTGCGCTCACAACACAATGGTCTCCTGGCTTTCCTCAAAAATTCCAGGTACGTTTCATCCTCTGGGCTTTGCTTCTGCTGTTCCCTCTCCAAGAAATATTCTTTCTGCTGGTCCAGCTGTACCTCTTACAAACCTCCACTGGGAGTCCTTCAATTTCTTTTTTTTTCAGTGAAGCTTCTCTGTCCTATTTAAAGGAAGGACCCCCTGCATCTGGTACTGCCTATCCCTGTTCTTACCTTAATTTTTCTTTACTTATTCCATCTAGTCAACTATGTCTTTCACATATAGATTTTTAAAAATCATTCTTCTTTTTCCATTAAAAGCATGTAAACTCCCCGAAGGCAAGAATTTTCATTGATTTTATGTACTGCTATGCTTCTAGTGCCTTGAATTAGGGCTGGTACATGGTCAGGGCTTAACTGTGTTTGTTAAAGGGTTTATTCTTTTGACATAAGAAAACCTAAGGTCCAGTTTCTATTTCACCGTGTTTTGGTTGTGTAACTTCATTCAGTCCCAGATCTTCAGCAATACAACTAACGTAAGCACGTCAACTTAGTCACTTGCCCAAGGGAGCTGAGTAAATAAAATGAAACAATCAGTAAAAAATGTAATCTGAGTATCAAAAGGCACTAAATAGGACATTGAACCTGAATATGCAAAATAGTGGAGTCTTACTTCAATCCTGATATCAATTGTATATTACATTCCAATTGACACAAACATGTTTTTCCGTGATTTTTCAGAGACCTGATATAGTTCATAAAGTTAATTTATGGTGAACTCAGTACCGACGTTGGGTTTTTGGATCTTAAAATAGGCCATTTTCTACCATAATAACTATTATTAACATCTAAAAATAAGCAATTTATATTTGCCTGATTTATAGAGCTGGGAAAATATGTCATATTCTAATAATAAAATTAATAATGATATCAATAATATCTGACAGTTTGGAGCACTTGTTATATATAGATCAGATACTGCTCTAAGTGATTATCTGTATTAATTCATCTAATTCTCAAATAATCCATGAGTTTGTTACTATAATTATCCCCATTAAAAATGGGAAAACAGGCAGAGAGAGATTAAGTAATTTATACAACAATACAGCTGGTAAGTTATGAAACAGGTGCCAACCTAGTCAGTTCTGTGACACAGAGGACTGATTTTTTAAAATTGTAGTTGACACATGATGTTACATTAGTTTCAGGTGTTCAACACAGTGATTTGACAATTCTATACATTATCCTATGCTCACCACAAGTGTAGCTGCCATCTGTCACCCTACAACATTGACTATATTCCCTATGCTGTACCTTTCATCCCTATGATTTATTCCATAACTAGAAACCTGTACCTCCCACTCTCCTTCACCCATTTTGCCCACCCACCCACTCTCCTCCCTCCCCTCTGGCAACCACCAGTTTGTCCTCTGTGTCTATGGGTCTGTTTCTGCTTTTTTTGCTTGTTTAGAAAAAAAAATATTAATTAAAAATTACTTTCCCAGTTTTATTGAGATATAATTAACATATAACATTATGTAAGTTTACATATATTGCCACAATATGCCTAATTATCTCAAAAAAGTTTAGTTAACATCCACCACCTCATGTTGTTACAATTTTTTCCCTGTGATGAGTAATTTTTAAATTTACTCTTTTAGCAACTTTCTAACACACACTTCAATATTGTTGACTATTAGGGCAACTGAGGGGCTCAGTCGGTTAAGCGTCCGACTTTGGCTCAGGTCATGATCTCATGGTTTGTGAGTTCAAGCCCCACATCGGGGTCTGTGCTGACACCTCAGAGCCTGGAGCCTACTTTGGATTCTGTGTCTCTCTCTTTCTTTGCCTTCCCCATTTTCTCTCTCCCTCTCTCCCTCTCCCTCTCCCTCTCCCTCTCCCTCTCCCTCTCCTTCCCCCTCTCCCTCTCCCTCTCCTTCCCCCTCTCCTTCTCTCTCTCTGTCTCTCTCTCTCAAAAATGAATAAACATTAAAAAAATTAAAAAATATATTGTTAATTAGTGTCATCATTTTGCCATCCCAGTAATATAACATCTGGAGTCAATACAGCAGAGTTCCCCAAAGCCAGTCTCTTTTACACTTGAGAAAGTTTAGTGAGTATCTGGAAGCCTAATCAGGAGTTTAAAAACAGAGTCACTGATACTATAGTAACATTCTTTAAGACCCATTTATTTGATGGTATTTATCTGAGAAGCATTCTCAAGAGTGATTCACTCTTCTTTGTAATTGCTTCTCTCAACTGATTCGTTGTAATATTGGAGTATTAGCAGAATTCACTCTATGATTCACCAATAGCCAATAAAATAGTTATGACAAATGCCAGTCTCCTTGACACTGCATGAGTCACTTCAAAAAATCACTTGAGAATGTTCTATCAGTACTGATCGTGCACTGGTAGAAAGGGAAGAAGATGAATGCCAAGGCCTGGGTCCTCCTCTAGTTCTGACAGTTGGCTTCTTTCTGATAAACAGCTATTCTGGCAGGGGAAAACAAAATGAACAAACAAAACAAAACACAACAAAACCACACTTAATCTCTTCTGACCTTTATTCATTTGGATGAGAACACTACAGTGATTCTGAACTGTCACAGGAAAAAGTTCCAAGAGAAGGGTGAGGTAATCCTATAGATAATTCACTATATTTGACAACAAACTAAGGGACAATTTCTGAATACACCTGTCCCAAACCAAGGATGTATTTTGTATAATCACCATCATTACAATCAAATCACAGCTGTATATACCATATGATGAACAAATACAATATGCTCAATATTAGGGTAAGTTCATTACATGGTTGATTTTCATTCTGTGTTGTATAAGATTGGTTTAAAATTGCCAATGGTTAGTTTGAGGCAGGTAAACATGGCATTCTCAAAAATATAATCTAAGTAAAATAGACTCAAGGAAACTGAGGTACAAAGGAGTTAACTGCTCCTTCAGTTTTTGTATCTTTACACTTGTGTGGAAAGAAATATTTACTTGTATGAATTCCAAGCATTTCTCCAACTAGAAAATGATACAATATAACGACTGTGTCTTACAAATGCATGTTTTTTTTTTAAATTTTTTTTTTCAACGTTTATTTATTTTTGGGACAGAGAGAGACAGAGCATGAACAGGGGAGGGGCAGAGAGAGAGGGAGACACAGAATCGGAAACAGGCTCCAGGCTCCGAGCCGTCGGCCCAGAGCCCGACGCGGGGCTCGAACTCACGGACCGCGAGATCGTGACCTGGCTGAAGTCGGACGCTTAACCGACTGCGCCACCCAGGCGCCCCACAAATGCATGTTTTAAGACACGATCTGGAACTGATGAAATTCTATAACTCTACTGAAGGTGAGTGGGTAGGTGGCCACATAGGGTTGGGGCAAATGGAAAGAATAGCATCCAAATAGTAAAATATTGAACATTAATGTTTTCAAAAAGTGTCTATGATAT
Organism: Prionailurus viverrinus; assembly: GCF_022837055.1. Classification (NCBI taxonomy): domain Eukaryota; kingdom Metazoa; phylum Chordata; class Mammalia; order Carnivora; family Felidae; genus Prionailurus; species Prionailurus viverrinus. Next base: position 94,131,248 of record NC_062570.1, read on the forward strand.
GAATTTTGAAAGTGAGATTTAATTGAACAACAACAACAAAAAGATGGCATTATGACAATTCTGAAATCCAAAGAGATGCCATGGTTTTGGTGCTTACATAAATGTAGCCAAAATTATCTTCTCAATGCTTGTTACAAATGGCTCTAAAAAACCACTTTCAAATTGTTATATCTTCTCTGCACAACAGTAAATTCTAGCACTTATGCCAGTTAATAATTCTTAAATATCCCATTTTTCCTGAGAAATCATCTTACTATATGTAAGGAATGAATGCCCTACAAAATGAAAAAAAAAATCCATTAATTCATTCACTCATCCCATTCATTCAACACACATTAACAGTGCTCACTGTTTTAGGCACTATTATTAAGAGCTGAGGGTTTACCAGAAAATAAGAAGCTAGTTTGTAGCAAGCACTAGACCTGTAACAGTCCAGAGTTGAAAGTTACCTCTATGAAAATGGAAAGAGCTTGAGAAAAAATCTGAGACAAATTTCCTCCCCTAGACCTCACTGAAAATGCACTAGAGGTTGCAGAGACTTCTTTCCGTGGCAGCTTTTTGAGCAAATGTTTCCAGAAAAAAAAAATGTGTTGCAGAAAATAATTTAGAACTAGTTTTCCAACTCTGCTTCCTTCACTCAATCACCTAGTCATCAGAACATCTGCTCCAACAAGAAAAAAAAAATGTCATGAAGGCTGGAGCTTGTTTAGTTCACCACTGTATTCCCAGCACCAAGAACAAAGCCTGCACTGTGTCCATGAGGATCCAATCAGTTTAGTTCACACCAAGTGCTAGATTACTCTGTTACAGACATGAGTCCTATTTGGTTCTACCTCTCAAGGACATTATTCCAGGTGGTTAATTACAGGCATTTATAAAGCACAGACTATGCTCCAGATACATAATTCATCCTATTATTTTAATCTTACATTGCCATGGCTCCATCACTTTGTCCTTTTCATCAATGTGCCTTAGTTTCCTCATCTATAAAACTGATAATAGTACTTAACTATTGAAGCTGTGAGTATAAGTACTTATAAAGTACATAGACTCATAGTGTGCACCATGTAAGTACATACTAATATACTATTATTTAAAGCTCATGATAACACTTTGAAATAGATTTTATTATCTCCATTATACAGAGGAGCAAACAAGTGCAGGATGGCTAAACGGTTCGACCAAAGGCCCACAGTTCACTTGTTGCACAGTTCATTTGAGTTTAGAAGAGTTTCTCTAATCTTCCCTGTCTGTCCATACCATTGCCTACTTTCTTGGATCAGACCCAAATGCTTCCTACTTAGACTTGTCAACAACTAGTTTTCAGGTATCACTTTCTCTGGCTTTTTTTTTAAGTTTATTTATTTTGAGAGAGAGCAAGAGCAGGAGCACGGAAGGGGCTGACAGAGAGGGAGAGAAAGAACCCCGAGGAGGCTCCACACTATCAGTACGGAGCCCGATGTGGGGCTCAATTCCCCAAACAGTAAGATCGTGACCTGAGCTGAAATCAAGAGTTTGACGCTTAAACCAACTGAACCACCCAGGTGCCCCCCTTTTTTCTAGTTTTATCTAACACCTTTACATCTTTCACACAATCCACTTTCCACGTATTACTTAAGCACATATCTAATTGTATTATTTTCCTCTGCACTGAAACCCAAGGGACTCTGTATTGGTTCTAGAATAAACTTCAAGGTTTTTAGAAGAGCTTGCATGCTCTCAATGTTTTAAAATATTCGATAGATTGATGTTCAATCCTTATAGTCAAAGCAGTAAACAACTCAGATTAGATAATCCAAAAAAATCAGGCAGATCTGTGTTCAAAGTATTGATAATCTAGTTCTTGGCTGTGTGGTAGCCTTCCAAGTTATTTTACTTCTTAGATCCTTAGTATATTATTTGAAAAATGGGGATAGTAACATTTAACACATACTTGTTGGTGCATATAAGAGACACTTAGTAAATGATGTTTATTATTATCATCCCTGGTACAAGAGCAGCACAAACCATATTTAAGAGATCACACATGAAAAAAAAAATTCTAACAGATCCCAAGTGTGAAAAATGGAGTGAAATAAATAGTAGAATTGGCTAGTATCAAGCAATGACATAGTATTTCAGAGTTAGATTGCCAATGTAATTTTATGTGAAAAGAAAATTCAACTATAAATAGACTATTTTATATATATATAATATATAATATATAATATATAATATATAATATATAATATATAATATATAATATATAATATATAATATATAATATATAATATATAATATATATTATATATATACCAACCTGATGAAACAAACAAACAAACAAACACTAATAAGTTTTATCATTGTATAGATTAGAGCAGGTTTGTAATAGATTTGCTAGTAATAAATAGAAACATGCTATACCCTACTCCTAACTTGAAATATTAAGAATCACTATCTGATTTTATATCTCTCCAAGAATATGCTTTCCTTCTAATGAATGCTCTCATATAGATTTTACAGATGCTTATGTTAAATATAGGTTAACTGACAGAATATTTTGAAATGCTCAGAGTGATTAATCAAGGCTGCTTCATTTAGTGATGAGAGATATTCAGTGAGAATTCAAGATTTCAGTTTAGTTAAATTAAGTTCATAAGCATGAAAACTCATTTGAACTCAAGAAAATATTTTGGGCATATAGAAGCCAAATGGTAATACTGTAAAACATAAGCCTAGCATTGGTGACCCTAAGCAACTTCCAGGTATCCTTACCTTGGTTGGCAGTGTTAGCTGAGAAGTAAACACATAGTTTAGTTTGTTTTCACCTAAATAAATTCATGTTAGATAAGATCATACTTCCAGCACTCATTTATCCAAATGCTTATTAAGTACCAACTAAGTACTAAGCGATCTGCTAAGTACTAAAAATAAATGGAGTCATACAATGTTTTTTCCTGATTTTACTGTTCTCATAATCTGATTAGGAAATAGAAATGGGAAATAAATGTGCTATTTTGCTTGTGATGGTGTATGTACAGAATAGAGAAGGGTACCCGTATGGCTATGTTAGTTCGGGCCCATCAAAGAGCACACACCAAGATGGAAATAGACATAAAAGAAATGCATTGGGGGAAATGTCTATGAAGGATAAAGGGTGAGCGATCAATAGGAAGAAAAGACAGCTTTTAGACTAGTGTAGGAGTCTCACATGGGTAAAGGAGAATAGAAGGGCAGAAGTTTGGCTAGAAAGAGGTTGGAACTGCTGCACAGTTTCAAGAAAGATTCCACTAGGCCCATGGGACATCCCTGATCTAGAGTCCCCTGTTAGAGGAGTCCTGTGTTTCATAGAAATAGGCCTGAACTAGTAGCAGTCCTTGGCTCAGAGCAGCTCACTGGAATCATTACCTGGCAGCAAAAGCCTTGGTGGATATTGACAGCAGCAGTTAGGGCTGCCAATCAGTCATGGTGGCCAACACCATGGGTGTGGTCAGTTTTATTTGTAGAACGGGATTTCAGAAAGAGTTTTGAAAAATGAATAGGAAGTCTCAAAGTAGATGGGTAAATGTATTCCAGGCATGAACCAATGCACAGAGACATAAAACAACATGATAAATGGGGAGTTACAAGGAGTGCACCAGGCTGTAGGATATATCCAAGGGGGTTGGCAGGCACTACCTCAAGAGGTGAGACCAGAGAGGGAGGCAGGACTCCAGCCAGGTAGGGTCAGGCAAGTTCTACAAAGATGTTTGACTTCACTCTGCAGATAATTTGGAGTCACTAAAGCGATTAATGCTGGACAGAGACAATACGGGACCTGCATGGTACAAAGAGTCTCATCAGGTATAGAGTGTATTCAGATGGCGAATTCAGGAAGTGAAGGAGAAGGAGACACTAGCCGTAAAAAGACAGTATGTATCACACAGACTTATGTTCTAACTCTGACTCCACTCTTTACCAATCATGTGACCATAAACAAGTCATTTAATAAGCCAGAGCCTCCATTACTAATTATATCAGGAAATACACACCTACTTACTTCAAGGTGACATGAGCATCACAGGTATAAAATGAATAGGATCAGGCTTAAGAGTTCAGGTATTGACAGTAGACATAAACCTACACTCATATCCTGGTGAAGTCATGTGACTAGAGTCATGTCTTATATAAACTTCTATAAACCTTGGCTTTCTTATATGTAAAATGGCAACAAGATCACATCTACCTTCTGGAAGGAACGATTCTCTATGAGGTGATCTGTGCAAAATCTCAGCTCACTCCCTGCATCGAGGAAATGCCCAGTAGCTGAGTGTTAGGTGTTATGCTAGGTGCTGTGCACACTTACAATGTTCTGTTCTCACTGCATCTCTGCAGGCAGGCTATTCTCTCCCCAAGTTTTGAGGAGCATATTGACGCTTGAAGAGTTTAAATAACTGCTCACCATCACACAAATGACTGTACTGGGTTACAATTCTCCGTTGCCTGACTTCAAAACCCATATTCTTAGCCAATATTTTCCGTTACCTTCCATTCTGGCATGAAGCAAAACCATCTACCTGCCAAGGAAAATGCAATTCTAAGAATTCACTTGTGGGCTATAGTTGGGTTTCCTTCTATTATCAGGAGGTTTTAAAACAGAGTTAGAGACCATTTCCACAAAACGTCCCGGTTAGACCCAAGAGAGGTTTTATCCAGTTCATTTAAATGGGAAATTACAGACATTGTACAGATTCTGATATAACCTGTGTTCCACCATTTGCAACTGGCATCAAGTGGTGATGGTGGGCAGAGGGGCATATGATCAAGGTGGGTATGAACACGATAAAGGCAGACGTCTTTGGAATGTTAACAGACATTAGCGTCTTCATTCTAATGAGGAATGCATTTCACTCCTGACAAAGAGGAGTCTTGTTACACATAATCAAAACCCATGAAAAAACTGGCCTAGTAGGTCAGGTCTACAGAGATTAGTTGCAATGTCCTAATCCATGAAGGGCTCTCTCTTTGTCTTTACCTTGAGACAAAAATGGCCTGATTTTAATCCAGGTTCTGGCATATTTCTTATTAGGGAAAAATGCTTAAATTTGCCAAACTTCAGTTCCCTTAGCCAAAATGCATTATCTTAAGGTTGCCTTAGGTACTAACTGTGAACACTCATGGTTGTCTGTAGTACCTATTAGCTCTCCCACAAACATTAGTTCCCTTTGGATAAATAGTAAAGAATGACTTGAAAAATCAATAGATTATCAGAAGAACATTCTATCAATAAACAAAGGGAATATCTTATTACGTGCTAACGAAGGGTTGAAGCATGCATTAATATTCCTATTAAGAAAAAAAAAAACTAGAAACATTCACCATTCACAGATGCCTCAGCAATAGATTTGAACCAAACAGCTTGAGAGGATATTTTATCTTCATGTAACTTGCGAGATTTTTATTTTCAAGAATAATTTTGTTGAACTCTCTTATGAGTGGGTTCACCTTCAATACAAAAACTTATAAATCTGCAAGACTTGCAAAACACAAATACATTTTTTTTTCTAGCTTCACTGGAAAGGAGGCAAAGAAATTGCCTCTGGCATTAAGAAACTCACAAGCTGAAATAACTTGAAGTTTGCTGACTCTATTAACAAAAGTCGGCTTCAGACAATTTAGCCAGGACCTCTGTCTCCCCAAAACGCTCTACTAGAGACGTGATACAGATTCTTAAAGTGGCTGCCTTTCTCCTGTACTAGGTCTTGGTAATCTTGGTCTATATATTAACATTTAACAACACTTGACTTTTGATCAACGCTTATCAACAGAAAGAAATGGCAAATTTTAAAAATCCAGACTCCTTCATCTTTCCTATTCATCTCAGCTTGCATATTCGCAGCATTATCACATAGGTGAATTGTGCAATAACGCTCATTTTGCCAGTTTTAATTAGCCATGCCCTCCTCAGGGGCATTCACCCTTGCTACCTTCTTGGCTGGCCATATTCTACCAAATTAGCCAAAGAAGCATTTTTTTTCTTAATTTGCTACCAGCTGATTCTGGCTAACTTACCACAGACTTAAAGCAAATGATCTTAAGACAGACTATATAGACCCAGAAAAATAATAAGCAGTTAAACACAATCATATCCCTTAATACATAGTAGGCAGTGCAATTCCTCTGACCCTAATTTTCAAACTCATGAAGCAGGTATCAGTCATAAGCATGAAGAGGAAGATAAATTATTTTAGAAGTCAAGACAAATTTTTGCTGTTATAGTGGAATCAGTAGTAGAATATAGAACTTCAACATCTTTTTTTTTTAATTTTTTTTTTCAACGTTTATTTATTTTTGGGACAGAGAGAGACAGAGCATGAACGGGGGAGGGTCAGAGAGAGAGGGAGACACAGAATCGGAAACAGGCTCCAGGCTCTGAGCCATCAGCCCAGAGCCTTACGCGGGGCTCGAACTCACGGACCGCGAGATCGTGACCTGGCTGAAGTCGGACGCTTAACTGACTGCGCCACCCAGGCGCCCTAAGAACTTTAACATCTTTAAGGAAGATAAGAACAGTGGGTATATTAAGCAATCCACCCTCCATGGAGAAAGGAATTGTTGCTCTTGTATATTCCAGACAGGTGTTGTACTAAATGGGCAGATTTATCCAACAGGCAAAACCATTTGCACTTCCAAGTAAGTCCCAAAGAAGAGTTCAAATAACTTGGGTTGTTACCCAAAGATCCAGCAATCAATATATATGAATTGGATTTCAAAAATTCAGTCTGAGCATTTTTATCAGAGCAAGCTCTTTATCAATTAAATATGTTGAAAAAAGAGGCAAATAGGGAATTATGAAATTCTTTTAAATAGGGAATTATGAAATTGGGGTCATAGAAACTACATCATGATCATATATTATTATTTTTATGCTAACTTTTCTGGTTTCTAATTCATTGTGCTTATAAAATATTTAAATCTCAGCTAGAAAATACAGAAGTTGTCAATATAATCTTTATGATTAAAAATGGAGAAATGAGAGCTACTTAGAAAATTGGAATCCATTCTAGTTTTGTTGTTATTATTGTTGTTGTTGTTGGATGCAGTGAGGTTTCTTAGAGATAACTTGATGCTTTTGAATTTTGCTTTTAATTTCCTTACACTAGTAATAGCACAGGCTAGTTTAGGGCTAATTTTGTTCCTGCTGAGGCAAGTCCTTTTCATGGACTCATGAATTATGAGCCTCATGAATTCCTCTGGCCAGCAGGAACAGGAGCCATTCCTAACCAAGGGTGAGAGCTGGGTTATCATTCCCTCTAACCTTTATGCTCCCCCAGAGCGACAGTCATTTCTGCACACACATTCACTGATCACTTAATCTGGGGGAGAAACCACAGCAGACCCCTATAGAACTTTTCTCTCATTTTCTCTCTCTGCTCTGCTGTCCCTGTCTGCAGCTCTCTCCCCTCTGATAACCTCACCTCTTTGAACTCTAGCTCCCTTGACCTCCCTGCTTTCTGTATCAGTTCCCCCTTTTCACACCAGATTCACAGCAGATAGGTGGCTGGGACAATTGCAGAATGCACATCTGGTGCTCTGAATTGTCTCTCATTGTCTTTCCATAGTCACTGTCCTTTATTGCTTAATGTTCACTGTCTTGAACATTGTGATGTCATATATTTTGTACTTTTTTTGTTGTTTGATTGTTTTGCTTTTTTCTTTCAGGCAGGAGGTTAGATCTGGTCTCCTTTCCTTCATTTTGGTAAAAAGCAGAAGTCGCTCCTTCCCCTACCTCATAAAACATCCTGATGGGTATACTTCTCATTACTCTTCTTAAATGGCTCTGAAGTCCAGCCTGGGTCCCCAGCATAAGTCATGTGTTCTATTCAATCTGAGCTGTTCACTGTTCCTGAATACATCTTCTATTTAAATATACTTCAAGCCCCATAACTTTGGACAATCTAGCTGTTTTGCCTGGGCTCACAGTCACTGAAGAAACACTACTAAGAACCCCTGAGCATTCAGAAATTCTGGGTTCAAATATTAAATGTATTACTAGCTATCCCTATACCAGAGGAAATATTTCACCCATCCAAAAATGTGTTTCATTGCTAAACTAAAGGTTGAACTAGATCATTAACTTTCTAGTAATAAAAGTAGATGAAATAAAAACTTCTAGGTGGAACTCAGGTGAAGTCCCATCCATCACAGGGCACCATGCTGGAATTATATTGTTCTTCCAGAGAGCATTAAAGCATGAAATGAGATAATCTCTATATCCCACCCAGCTCTAAATTTCTATGACCAGATGATTATTCCATTATACTTAATATTCCCCTTCCTTCTTTCCTCTTTCCTACAAGTCACACTTATTGAGCACCTACTGTATTTTAGGCACCAGCAACAGAAAGGAGAAAAGACAAACATTCCTTCAAGCTAAACAACTCTGACTGCTAAAATCTTTAATTCTCAACTGGATGCAAGTTATCTATTTGTATTTCTTTAACGTGCACAATAACGTGTATTTTCTCCCAATCTCAAATATGTGTGCATTTCTCTTATGAAACTGATTACACTTTTCTCTTTGTGTTATAATTATTGCTTTCACTTATCTTATCCCATGTGCTAAGATTATAATATCACCAAGTTCAGCAATGTCTCATCAGTATTTGTGTAAGCATGGAATCCTATAATAACAGGTATGATATAAATCGCTTATTTCTAACTACTATATTAGTGCTATGTAATATTAAAACTATACAAAACTGAATAATACAAAAGCATATAAATAACAAAGAATGATTCATTCTATTCCTCACTGCCCTTATATCCAAGTAATTTCATTTCTCAGAGATAGGTAATTAGTGTTAACATTTGGAATATATCCTTCCAGAGATTTTCTATAGACACATATAAACATAGAATCATTTTACTTTTTTTTAAAATATTATTCTGTAAACATAGTCTTACAACTTGCTTTTTTCTTTACTTAATACATCTTCAGCAACTAGCCTCTTTTCTTCCTTACTTATTAAATTTTGAGCATATTTTCATGTCAAAACACACAGAACTACTACATTCTTTTTAAAGGCTGTATAATATTTTGGATGAATAAACACGTGAATCAGTGTAGAATGAGCTCAGATAAGCTCCTAGTATCCAATGTTCTTCTACTAAGGTGAAATATTAGCTGCAACATAAAAAAAGTAATGGGAATAATGTAGCACTGTTCCTTATGGAAATAAGGGCATTGTAATATCTAATAAAATATGGAGGGCAGAGACAGAGAGGTAAACCATGCATTGATTTTCTAGAAACTTCGATGGTGAATTGTTTTATGTTATTTCTGCTAAGCTCTCAAATAAAGGCCACAAAAAGAAGAAAGGCTTATTTTCCAAAACTCTTCCCAAAGAAATGGATATTACATATGGACTCATTGCCTAGGATGAGACAATTGTGTTCAATACCGAAACCCACACTGTGACATGAAATGCATTGTACTGCATTTCTTAGGTCTAGTTGACAAGGGTAGGACACTAAGAGAGAAGGTGAAAAAAGAGCTTTTTTCCTGATGCAAAAAGAGAGTGCAGATTTAAAAAACGAGGCAGACTTGGAGGAAAGTAGGCCACCAGCATGTGTTTACACAGATTTTATTACGTACATAAATTGTGCATATATCCATTTTGTTGCTTAGAGTTATAGAAAAATTAATGTGTTGGTATTTAAGTATTTTTAACTTGGATCCTCAATCTTCAGAGAATTCAGACAATATCAATAATTGTACGCAACAAGTCCTACTATAAGTGAATCCTTTATAAACAGATAATCGCTAAACAGAGATTACCCTAAAAGAAGATGCTAACTTAAGGACTTTTTTTCAAGGTAAAATTAAGAAGAGCATCAGAGGTGACAATACCCTAGAAGGAGAAGACAAAAGAAATAGTATTAATAACATTACTCACAGTCACTATTCAGCAGTGCAGATGGTCTGGGAGTTTAGTCTCTGTGGCAGGTTGCCTCAGTTTGAATTCTGGCTCAGTTACTTGCTGGTTCTATAACTCTGGAAAGATATTTAATTTCTACATGCCTCTATCTTCTAATCTCTGAAATGGGTATAAAAGTAACTATTTTAAGATTTACCCTGAGAGCTAAGTGAGTTACTACAGGTAGCGATAGATTATTTTTTTAATCACAAATTGCTTAGAAAAATTAGCTATTATTTAATTCATATGTGGGATGTATAACACTGTCCAAAAACTTTCATGCTCTTCTCCTTATCCTCTCAATGCTATTATAAGGTAGACATTACCTTTCTGATTTTAAGAATGGCAAACTTAGCAATCCACAGAAGCCACAGAAGAGGAAATGCGCCTAAGCTTTTGTGTCTTCAAAGGTTAGTCTCCTTAGACCATAAGACTTTCTCCAGGGACAAAACATTTTCAGGGTTTATTTTGGGAACTTGGAAAGCATATACACTGGCTTGGAAGACTGGTTTTAAAGCTTAGTTTTTTTTTTATCCTCCCTTTTTATTCCATATAGTATTTACTGTGAAATAGATGCTGGCTTAGAGTTTCTAATACTATTGCTCTTCTGGCTAAGCATGTTCTTTTTCTGAGCTCTCTTGCCTTTGTAATCTTCCTGCCTTCCCTTTGTCTAAAGTAAGGTGCTACTGTTATTGAGGGGTACCTCTTCAGCAAAGCAAATGTAAATTGTGTAAATAATGTGTTGAGAGTGCCTGAACATGAAGCGCACTGGACATGTATATGAGGGTAAAGCAGAGCAGACGGGCAGAGGTCCAGGAAGCCTCAAGAGGGACACCACTTGCCCATGACCCTACGTGCCAGTGAAGGCTGTTGCAAGTCCACACAGAAGTAGGTCACCACTAATTGTCAAATTTCATCTTGTAAGTCAACAGTTTATTTAAGGCATCTCTGCATAATTCCTTCTGTCTCTGACACACATTTTTTTCTTCCAAGCCCCAATCACAAACACATGCATGCACACATACACACAACGTGTGCATACGTGTTTCTGCTTTGCCCAAGTATGTATCTCTCAGGTGCTCTTATGTCCGTACAGTTGCAAAGTCAACTTCTTAAAGGCAGGGCAAATATAGTGCTCTGCATGCACCACTACTAATAAGCACTAATGAGGAAGTCTTTATAAAATAAATTTTTTCTAAGATGTCTCTTCAAAATGTAATGATTTCTGTTTCAGATGTGAGACAGCATCCTACTTTTTGTAACACAGTTCATTAGAAAACTCTCTAGAGAGGGCCCCGATTTAGAAAATACAAACTTTTATGGAAGTAAAGCAAGGGAAGTATGGAAAAGCAAATTATTTCAGAGGCCAGTCACTGAGCAGCAAGAGTTTTGTCATTTATTACCAAGGTTTTCCCTTTTCCTGGCTTTCACACAGTGGGCAGCGGCAAAGTTACGTGCCAACAAGCCCTCAGTTCCAAACTTAAACCCCACCTCTTTATGAAAGGCTTCCTTCATCCTTCTGACTTGGCAATCCACACTGTCTCTGAACCTTTGAATACAATCCATGATCATTTGTCTTGTTACTTATAAAAATGCAAAGCACCATGCAATTTCACAGGCATATTTACCTCTTTAGAACTTTCACTTCTGAAAGGCATCGCTAGGACTTACACATCTGTCTTCAGGCTTTCAACGTCTGGCCTGTGCTACTGGATACAGTGAATATTTAACTGATGCCTGTTAGATAAAAATGAACCAATGGCTGAACCTGCAAGGACTTTATCTTCCTGAACAGCTTGGGGAAGGTGGCATAAAGAACAGAAACAGGGTGCAGCAAGAAACCTTCTAAAAGCACAGATACAGACAAAACTTTTGAGCACTCTTGGTTCTTTACATACAAGTCTTTCCTGTTCTAGAGTAGCAGTTGAAGCTAACCCTAGGATAACACGTGTTTTTAATCATTTTAAACAATATTCCTTTTATCTCTATCTTCTGTTGTCCTGTCATAGGTAAAAGTTGAATGCTACTGTAACTTGTACATTGAATAACTCTTTTTTTGAATGTTTATGTATTTATTTCGAGAGAGAGAGAAATAGCACAAGCAAGGGAGGAGCAGAGAGAGAGGGAGAGAGAGAATCCCAAGCAGGATCTATAAGGTCAGGGCAGGAGCCCAAAACAGGGCTCAATCCCACAAACTGTGAGAAATCATGACCTGAGCAGAAATGGAGAGGCAGCCACTGAAGAGACTGAGCCACCCAGGTGCCCCAATAGTTCTTAATGTCAATATGGTCAAGAGTCTTAGGAATTCATCCTATGAAAAGATAAGAGATCTGGTGTCTATAAAGACAGGTAGATATTAATTATAAGAAGGCCTTATAACACAAGTGAGAAGCTAATGAACTTTCTCCTCCCTGTCCATATAATATCAGGACAATATGCAGCAAAGCTTATCAGGCCAATGACTGCCAAGGGATTTTCTTAACTCTTGCTTTTCTTTCAGCAATTGTTTAAAAACTTTTCTCGTTGCATAGGATCCCACTGGCACCAATCAAACCAATATGTAAATTTAGAAAAAAAATTTATATCTTTAAAACACAAGAAACAGCGTAGGTGTTGTTTTATAAATCTTGAGATAAAACAACTATACAAAACAGATACCATCAAGGACCTTCTCTTCATAATCAATTCTGTACCATAATTTTGGAAATTAACCTAACGAAAAACATGGAAAGTTGTAATTAATTTGGCTTCTTAATATCATTCTGAAACTCTATAAATTTGCTTTGAGGCAACTGCATGAATCCAACCACAGGGGCAAAAATTTATCCCCCCTAAGTATCTACAGAGCACCCTTATTTTTTAGGTAGCATTAGTGCCTTGGATTATTTGTTATATAAAGGATGTTAATACCCTAATATCACCTTTTTATTTTTTTTTTTAATTTTTTTTTTCAACGTTTATTTATTTTTGGGACAGAGAGAGACAGAGCATGAACGGGGGAGGGGCAGAGAGAGAGGGAGACACAGAATAGGAAACAGGCTCCAGGCTCTGAGCCGTCAGCCCAGAGCCTGACGCGGGGCTCGAACTCACGGACCGCGAGATCGTGACCTGGCTGAAGTCGGACGCTTAACCGACTGTGCCACCCAGGCGCCCCTAACATCACCTTTTTAAAGTCCAATTTCTGTTATGAAAATGAAGCTACTTCAAGTCTGGGAAACCCTATCACAAGGTAATAAAATAGCCCAAATAATTCAATCATGTAAAATAGGAGCTCACGTTACCATGTGGCTGAGGCAATAACAGAGTGATTCTAGGAAGCTAGCAGGTCTTGGGTTCCCTTCTTGGATCCAAATACTGCCTGGCGACCTGACACTACCATTCGCAATTTCCTCCCCAGCTTAAATATCAATGGAGATGATTTTGGGCCTGGACTGGCTGGATCTTTTTGAACAACAGCAGGAATTTTCTGTGGCCATTTCCTCAGCTTGATCTCCAGAGATTGGGGTTGGAGAATCTTGTAAACAACCCAGGGACCACATTGTGCCTGACTTCAAGTCCCCATTCAACCTAGAAGACTCGTGAAAGATAAAATGAAATGGCATAACTTATGTGAAAGGGTTTTAAAATGGATCCAAGGGGCCATTAAGGAGATGGGCCTTATGCATGTCCTCACAGGGAAGAACCATGAAGTTCTGAACTGGGCCTAAGAGCAAATACTCTAAGGACTCTGCACAAACTCCTGCAAGTTGCTACAGTAACAAACTTTTGCTTAGTGACAGCCTTAGTAACCAATCCTGTTTAGCCAAGATTAATTTTCTGAAACACCAATCAAAATTCTTTTATTCTTAAATTTTATTCATTTATTTTGAGAGAGAGTGAGAGTGAGAGAGACAGACAGACAGACAGACAGACTGTGTGCAAGCATGCAGAGGGGTAGAAAGAAAGGGAGAGAGAGAATCCCAAGTAGACTCCACACTGTCGGCACGGATTGTGAGGTGAGGCTTGATCTCACCAACCATGGGACATGACCTGAGCTGAAATCAACAGTCAGATACTTAACCAGCTGAGCCATCCAGGGACACACAATCAAAATATTGTGTGCTTCCTAATATTTTTTAGGTTGACAGACTTTTCGCTCACTTATATTTCAGAACAAGGGCTGTGTGAAAGATGTAAAACAATTATGGGGCGCCTGGGTGTCTCAATCAGTTGAGCATCTGATTTCGGGTCAGGTCATCATCTCACAGTTTGTGGGTCTGAGTGCCATGTCAGGCTCTGGGCTGACAGCTCAGAGCCTAGAGCCTGCTTCAGATTCTGTGTTTCCCTCTCTCTCTCTCTCTGACCCTCCCCTGCTCACACTCTGTCTCTCTCTCTCTTTCTCTCAAAATATAAACATTTTTTTTAAAAAGATGTAAAACAATTCCAAGTAAAGTTACATCCTACGTTGTCATGAGACTTTATGTTTCATCCATGCTAAAAAGTGCTATGAAGTCATGTTTTTGAAAACTATTCACTGATGTAGAAACTGGGTCATGAGAGATTAAATTACAAAAACAGAGGGTGCAAATGTATACATTCAACATGGTATATATGATTGTAGATGGAGAGATATAATAAGAAACTGGAACAACACTCCACCTCGCACTTAGTCAAAGCGGCTAAAATTAACAACTCAGGAAACAACAGATGCTGGCGAGGATGTGGAGAAAGGGGAACCCTCTTGCACTGTTGGTGGGAATGCAAACTGGTGCAGCTGCTCTGGAAAACAACGTGGAGGTTCCTCAAAAAATTACAAATATGATTACCCTACGACTGACCAGTAGCACTACTGGGCATTTATCCAAAGGATACAGGAGTACTGATTCATACAGAAGTGCTAATTGGGGCACATGCCCCCCAGTGTTTATAGAAGTACTATCAACAATAGCCAAATCATGAAAAGAGCCCAAATGTCCATCAACTGATGAATGGATAAAGAAGATGTGGTATAGATACACAATGGAATACTACTCGGCAATGAAAAAGAATGAAATCTTGCCATTTGCAACAATGTGGATGGAACTGGGAGGTATTATGCTAAGAGAAACAAGTCAGAGAAAGACACATACCATATGTTCTCACTCATATGTGGAATTTGAGAAACTTAATAGAAGACCAAGGGGAAAGGGAAGGAAAAAAATAGTTACAAACAGAGGAAATCAAACCATAAGACTCTTAAATACAGAGAACAAACTGAGGGTTGATGGGGGGAAGTGGTGAGGGAGGGGGAAATGGGTGATGGGTATTGAGGAGGCCACTTGTTGGGATGAGCACTGGGTATTGTATGTAAGTGATGAATCATGTGAATCTACTCCCAAAGCCAAGAGCACACTGTATACTCCGTATGTTAGCCAACTTGACAATAAATTATATTAAAAAAATTTGAATGCTCACTTGTTGTGATGAGCACTGGGTATTGTATGGAGGTGCTGAATTACTACATTATACACCTGAAACTAACATTACACTATATGTTAACTAACTGGAATTTAAATACAAATTTAAACAATATTGAATACTGCTTTTTCTAGGAGGCAATAATAAGAGACAATTTCCATTTTCTACTTCAGAGCTTTCTTTCTCCAAAATGTTCTACAGTGACATTGTATTGTTTCCCACCAGGGGGGAAATGTACTTTTAGAAGATGTAAAATAGGAAATAAGTATAATTATGATCTCTTTGGCCATCATTACAATCTAAAAACAGTGCAGAGTCAGGAATTTGGCTTGCTGGTCAAAGACTGTGTTTTGAGATATATAGAGTCTGCTTAAACCTATGGAATGCTCTGTTTCCAAAAGTTACTTAAAAAAATAAAAACTTACTTAAAACACATTGGAAACTAACAACTGTAATTTCACAAAGATTCTCCTTTGTTTTGGTAAATCTTGACATGATTTATAGTACAGAAAAGAGCTCAGAGACCCAGGGAGCTCTTCATTTACCCTTTACAAAATCTTGATTTACATCTCTGCTTCAGGATAGAAAAAATCCCCATAGTCCACATAGGGGAACAAATGGGTCGCTCCAGGGAGTGCATTCCAAAGGAACACAGTGCAATTCTCATTCATGTGCTCTGATACAGTCTTCTCCAAATTAGAATTTGAGGTTCTATTGACACTGCCTGAAATCAACTGTCTTTTGGGCTTTCATTATATCCCTGTGGGATTCCTCACACAGGGCCAGATTGGAGATGAGACATTGAGGCTGAGAGCTCTGGAACCTGGCGTTATGGAACATTACATATCCAAGGGTGGCACCAGCGACCGGGGTCCCTGGGACAAGTAACTTTCTGCTGATCCACTGGGAAAAGGAAAATTCAGCAAACTCAATAGCCCTCTAAATTCCTCATTTCATTCCTAGAGACTAAAATACGTTCTTGCACTTATTTGCTGGCTAACATTCTGTCCAGAGTCTTCTAAGAATTCTTATAAATTATCAGCAAACGTTCTGCTAGAGTTTCAGGGCTTCAGATACTAAGCACTGCAATTTGCTGGTAGACAGTATCTGGAGTAGAGAATATTAACTTCTGATGTTCCCTGTTCAATATCCAGAAAAAAATGGGCAGTGTTTAATACAAGATCTGCTGTGTAGATCTGTATGTATCTGTTACCAACAGACCTCAAATCACAGGACTAGCAAATGCATTTAAATTCTTCATTTGAATATAGAGAATGATGTTACGTTTTTATACCTATCTTGGGAAGTTTGTATATGAAGAAGTTGGAATAATGTGAAAAGATGAGAAACAAGGTAATGTGTCACACTCACTTCCACATGTCCATGTATGTCTGTCTGAATGTCAGCAAAATTCCTGATATACCTCTTCTCTATGTTATTCCTTTTGTGTTGTTACAGCAAGCCATTGTGGACCAGTGCCCTCTTTGACTCGCCAATCATTATAAACTGTCTCTACTCCCACCCTATTCTCACCCTGATCCAAAAGGATTTTTAAAAATCTTTTCTTATGTATGGAAGACTTTGTTTTCTGACAAGGATAGGAAAAGAGTTTAATTGGAAGAAAGAGCTACCTGTCAGATACCTTGGGCTGGTTTTTGGTTCCCAATGAAGAAAGAGAATTGGGTAGCAGAATCTAATGGAAATAATCCTTAATAAGGAGAAGAAAATTCTGGGCCTATGCAGATGTGACTCTGTCCCAGGAGATGAACAAAGTATGTCATGGAATCAGGAAGAAGCTTTTCTCACTACAGCGAAACGGAACCAATACTCGATGCTTCTGGTAAATCTAAAGATGGGAACTGCGGCAATGCACATAGACTTTGTTTAGATGTATACTGGCAGTGAACTTCTTTTTCCAAAAGCATTTGCAAAAAGTAAATTTTTAGGTTGGAAAAGACTGGAAAAATAGGGTGCCAGTTGCATGGCAATTGTAGGAAACAGTTGGGCTAGTACCACAGGTGAAACATCCCTGGGAAGTACTCTATGTTTTGCAGGAGCCCTTGCAAGAAGAGCTGAGAGCCAACTCTAAGTTTTTCCAATTAGGATAAACATTAGACTATCTTTTTTACAGCTATATCCCTCTGCCTCTCTCTTCCCCTCTCCCATCCTCTCCCTCCTTCTTATTCTCTCTTCAGGGACATAATGGTTAGCTATATTTTCTGAGCTATTTCAGATTTCACTTAAAATTCTATTTTCTCATCTGATAAATGAGGAAGCAGGACTGTGTCATGTATAGGAGTCCTTCCACAATCATCAGACTGTGATTTTCTGAATATAATGACAGAGGAGATGGTACTAAAGGTATATTGCATGGGTACCGAGTCTGGGCTTGTATTTCCTGCACCTATGTACCAAAGGGAATTTTTAAACCTAAAATCTTACACCCTTTTCCTTCTATAAAGCCATCGGTTCCAGGGCAGATTTCTGCCCACTTCTATTTGGACAAGAGGTGGTATAAAAAAGTGATCAAGAGCATGGACCTCAGAGCAAGATTGCCTCTGAAATGCAGTCCTCTCAGTTAGTAGCTTGGTGGCTATGGCAATGGAATTAGCTTCTTTATGCTTCCATTTTCATCAGCTATAAAATGGGAATGATGCCAATATCACCTAACTCAAAAGTTTTCAAAAGGGAGTAAACACATTTATATGAATGTTTAGAAGGAAGACAAGTACATAATTTATATAAAATTTTATGACAATCAATAAACAGCTACTCTGACAAATTAGAGCTTTTATTACATTGAAATCATTGTCTGATTACATTAATATATTCCCCCAAAAGTCTGCAAATCCCATGAAGGCCTGGACAAAACAGTACATGACAATAGATATTTGGTGAATGTTGGATAAATAAATAAACTCTTTGAATAAATCCCTTCATTTCTTTGGTTAAAGAAAATTGGAAAAGGGTAAATTCTGTGATTGGAGGAATAAATTGAATATCATGTGCCTGGCACAGGAAGTTATAGAGCTGACCCGATCACAATCTTTATTCTCTATAAAGATTCAGTCATTTCTCTTAATACCTGAAACCTCGAATCTTGAATTCTCAGTTTTTAGAATAGTTATAGAATTCAGATCTCATATTGACATATAAGAATGCTACATGAAGAGGAGCTGGAGAGGAGGAGGGCATCAGGCTTTATGAAGAAAACTAGGGCCTGCATCCAACAGCTGTGTGTCGAGTTGACATAAATGGCACAATAGGATTAGGCCCAGCCATCCCTGGGCAGAGCTCAGTCCTTCATTCTGCTGTTTATCTGCCTGCTAAATAGAGGCAGGCAGCGCCTGACTGTGGACTGGGGTTCAGAGGACCCAGGAGGAGTGGTTCTCGACCCTGTTATACATTGGAATCACCTGGGAGCTTTTAACATGTATTGACTCCAATGTAATTGGACTTGGGTGGGCCTGAGCATCAATACTTTCAAAACCCTCACAGGATAATTATAAAGCATAGTCAGAGATGAAACTCAATGGGCCAGGTGAACTTCTTACAGGTAATTATGGCCTCATTAAGGTCACAGAACTTAGCATACTGGTTTCTAAAACTGTTTCTCACGTAACTAGACAGTTCAGTTGTGTAACAAGGGTGACAAATTTGTCCTGGTTCGCCCAGAACTTTCCAGGTTTATCACTAAGACTTCTATGTCCCCCAGAACATCTGCCAACCCCCTGAAGTCCCAGGCAAACAGAGACGTCGTTCATCCTAGGTGCAAGGGAAAAAAATGACAAAAAAAACCTATTTTATATACAACATTCAGTACTACAATGTATTGCAAATCAATAAACATAATCAATTATCCGTAATGCCAAATTTTAACAAATGGAAACCTCCAATGTATTAGTTTTTTGGTAAATTTAATTGTGTTGGAGTGTACGTATCAGGCATTATAATGAAATGACTACTGTCATTTCTATGCCTATATTTAAACATTTTTTAAAGGTATTCCAATTTGCTAGGCTGTTACCCTGCACTTTTTTTTTTATTTTTAAACTCATTCCTGAGCAAATCTGTTCTCATAAAATTATCAGTGAGCACAGAACTGTAGTAAAAGTGTGTCATGTTCAATCAAATGCTGAGGTTTACACACATCTGCTCCTTGATTGTGATCTTAACAACATCAGAGCCAGTTATGCAAGAATAAGGAAATACCCAACAATAGAGTGGTATATTATAGACATTTAGGCTTTTGGTCAAGTTTAGATGCTTTTTTTCCTGACTTTTACATTTAATAAGAAACAAAGTCAATTGTAAAATGTTAGATGATGGTAGATCTACTTTGAATTATTAACAAGGGCTGATGCATCGCCGGCAATCAAAAAGGATATGTAAAACAAACGGAAGTTAAACGAAGGAAAGAAACAATTAGAGGAAGGGGGAAGATGGGCTTTTCTACTTAAGAGATAAGTAATATTATTGAACGCTGTTCTGAATTATAATATTTATAAAAAACTATCCTGGGGCGCCTGGGTGGCTCAGTCGGTTAAGCGGCCGACTTCCGGCTCAGGTCATGACCTCGCGGTCCGTGGGTTCGAGCCCCGCGACGGACTCTGTGCTGACAGCTCAGAGCCTGGAGCCTGTTTCAGATTCTGTGTCACCCTCTCTCTGACCCTCCCCCGTTCATGCTTTGTCTCTCTCTCTGTCTCAAAAAATAAATACACGTTAAAAAATTAAAAAAAAAACTATCCTAAAATTACATTATATAATCTTTTAAAAAGGATTATTATCAAACTTCTAATCTATATGAGTTCAGATTTCTTTTCTGACATAGAGACAAGTAGGTCCCAACACTAATTGCAAATTTTGTTCTCTAACAGAAGAACTACAAATTTGAGTTTATAAGTGCATTTACTCTACAATTACTACTTTTTGTTTATTTTAATTTTATAGTTTCATATTCATATATATATATATATATACATACACACACACATATATATGTAGTAATCTTCAGCTAGTGACATTGACCTGAACAAGTGGAAAATGGCATTTATTCTATAATTATTAATTTAAATTTTTTATTTTGTAGTTTCATATATATATATTTATCTGTATATATGTATGTATATGTATATATGTGTGTGTATGTGTGTGTGGGGGTGTTCTCTAGCTAAAGTGACATTGATCTGAACAAGGCATAAAATTAAGTTTCTGTAATAACTGTTTAATCCTTCTGGAACTATTCTATGGGGAGGTGGATTGAGAATATAATATAATATAATTAATATACTATACTGTACTATACTATACTATAATATAATATAATATAATATGGCTTCTAGGTGCATGAGATGATTAGTGATTCCTTATCTGTTCCTGGAAATTAAGTTCCCTATTTCCCTTTGCAATACATGCCTGAGGGGGTCAAGTTCTAGCACAGAGGAAACTTAAGATGTTAGTCACCTAAGCCAGAGAATTTGCACATACTCACTTGGCTTAAGGTAGATCTTTGTTGCCTGCAAATTGCTGAGACAGGGAGAGTCCCTCAAGTTACATTTTGAAACTTTGCTGTTTACCCAAAAGCAGCACAGGTTTTGCAAGGGGAAGAGATGGAGAGTTTGCTACTGGGTCTTAGAGAATACTGCTGTAATGAAAACAGCTTCAGAGATTCAAAGGAAAAGCAGGCAATAACCCGTTATTCTGGTACAGGTCCTCAAAGAGGTCAGATGATATGCATATTATTTGCTTATTGCTTCCTACTTTTTCTGCCAAAATCCAACTAAAGCTGTCCGTTTTCTGATACATTTGATATCTTGTGTCTTGGTCACACTGTAACTTTAGCACATGGTGGTGATTGAAGAAAGTGTGTTGAATAAATCTGCCTTTTCACAAGGCCATCCTCTACACCCAGATGGAAGGGTGGAAAGGTTAAGATGAACAGGAAATTTGGAAAAGGTTCAGCTGTATAAGTTATTACAAGTCTTCTAATAAAAGAGCAGGTATTAAATTCATGAGACGCTGAAAATTGAATTGCTGAGACAAGAGCTATTGTGACTAGAATAGCAAATGTCAGATCATGAATCTATTCACATGGCAAGGATCAAAAGATGATTAACACAAATGATGAGTTGTTCTACTTTGCTTGAAACATTGAGTCTCCGTTTGGTTACTAGGAGGCAAAAAAGTGGGCTGGAAACTGCTCTTCCATGGTATCTGTGCTCTGTTCCAAACTCCTTTAGGTTTAATAATTTGGTATATAAAGGGATAGCAAAATATTTAATATCAATTCCACAATTACTTCCTATATATCGTTCATGACTTTTGACAAATGCATAACGGGTCTATCAATAGACGAACATTCACAAAACAGCTCTGTATTAGGTAGGGAATAAAAAAGAAGTCAATCGTGATTCCCAGGGTCCAACTGCATGAATACACCTCTACAGGATCTATGGAAAGAGGAAGGACTTACACCAAAAAAGTTAACTTCATATTGAGGTCAGGATTTAGGAGCTGTGAAAAGAATGAGTGAGGAAAAATTCCCATTCTATGAGTTTTCCTTAGAACACCAAACCCAAAAATCTGTAAGGACTTCTTCTAAACCATTGTCCATCTATCTGTCTATTTACTTATTCACTTATTAAAACATTACAAGAAATACCTTTCGGGACTATCCATACAAGCCGTTGTGTGTCGAAGGCAGAGGCTATCAAACTACAGCCCACAGACCAAATCTCGGCAGTTGCTTCCTTTTCTAAATGAAGTTTTGTTGGAACATAGCTCTATCCAAATTAGCTATGGCCAAGTGAAGCAGCTCCTAAAACATTTATTGTCTGGACTCTGCTAAGTGGAATAATGTCCCTTCAACAATTCTTAGAACCTGTCAATGTGTTACCTTATACTGTAGAAGGCATTTATGCAGATGTGATTAAGTTAATGATAACAAAGTCCTTATAAGAGAATCTGAGTCACAGGAAAAGATGCAACAATGGAAGCAGAAGACAGAAAGGAGAAAAGATGCTACAGTGCTAGCCTTGAAGACAGAAGAAGGAGCCATGAGCTGGGAAGGCAGGCTTGAGAAGTTAGAACATACACTCTCCCCTAGAATCTTCAGAGGGAAAGCCCATAGCTTGATTTTAGCCCACTGAAACTCATTTCAAGGTTTCTGACTTCCAGAACAATAAGGTAACAAACTGGTCTTGCTTTAAGCCACTAAGTTTGTGAGTTACAGCAATAATAGGAAACTAATACGTGACCCTTTATTGAAAACGTCCACTGACCCTTGGTCTAGGATTTAGTGTATCCAGAATAATAATCTGTTGTAATAAACAAAAACCTACAGCCAGGGCAAGGAACTCAAATACTGATAAGGTCAATAAAGCTGCTTTTCTGTGTGATCTTGGGCAAATAACTTACCCAAGTAAATCCGTGTTCAAGTATTTAAGATACACCAGGCAGGCTAGATAAGTGAAGGGACTTTAATCCTTCTGCAAATATATAGGTTGTTGTTCATACCCGTCAACACATACAAAGATCTACCTATGTTCTCATCTATCCCAACAGGAGACAACTCACTTGGCTGAATTCTAAAAAGTCACCATGAACTTTGGGGCAGGTTAATTTTCCCTCTAATTAATTAACTCACTGTTCCTGAGACAGAAGCTAGAAACAGTCTCACAGCTCGGCAGGAATATTATTTGAGATAAACAGGCCAGTAAAAAGAAAATAACATGCCTTATTAGCAACTTGAATAGCAAACTAAACCTATTAAGACTTAATTCTGAATTTAGGCTATGTGGACTTATTCCAGGGTACAAAAGCTGATATGCTTGGTTGTGTGATAAGGCATATGTACCGAGACACCTTTTACAAATGCAAAAGATTAGTATCTCAAGTGTCTGGAATAATGGCAGAAAAGGCAGACTTCAAAGAAGGTTAATATTCCAACTGCACATTTGTATTCTTATCACCACCATTTTTAATTGATGTACAAAAAAATCACAAAATTTCCTGTCATGTTCACATAGGTTTGATGATTTACCTTAATATACTTTTAGAATAATGCAATGCTACCACAACAAACATGTTAGGTTTTTCAATTTTACACTATTTGTGAGTAGTATGCAATTTTACACTATTTGTGAGTAGTACTTTTCATGAATGAAATGACATTCCTATGTTAAGACCCTTATGAGGGTTGGGGTGCCTGGTTGGCTCAGTCAGTAGAGCATGTAACTCTTGATCTTGAGGTCATGAGTTCAAGCCCCATGTTGGGCGTAGAGACTACTTAAAAAAAAAAGCCCTATGAGGATAAATAGGGGTCTATGGCAGTTCAGTAGAAATGTCACTTATTGGGGCAACCTGGGAGGGCTTCATGGAAGAGGTGACATTTGACTGGGGAAATGAAGATATTTATCATTCATTTTGTCACTTGGATTTAGTTGGCTAATTGCATCTGGGACTTACTAATTGTGAAATGTTTTAAAAAAGAAGAGAAGGGAAAGGAAGGGAAGGGAAGGGAAGTCAGATAGAAGGAAGAGAGAACAAAGGGAACAGGGTGTAGCAAAACAAAGGGCTGGTAGCATGAATAAAAAACAGGTTCAGAAAAAAAATTCCTTTCTAATATGTAATTTTTAGAGGTGCCTGGGGGGGGGCACAGTCGGCTAAGTGTCCGACTTCGGTTCAGGTCATGATCTCACAGTTGATGAGTTCAAGCCTGTGTTGGGCTCTGTGCTGACAGCTCAGAGCCTGAACCTGCTTCAGATTCTGTATCTCCCTCTCTCTCTGCCCCTCCCCCGCTTGTGCGGGTGCTCTTTCTCTCAAAAACAAATAAACATGAAAAAAAATTTTAAATATGCAATTTTTAAGTAAATAAAGGTTGTAGGCCTAGGAGTCACAAGTTGGCTTAGAATCCTGCCTGTGAAACTCACTTGCTGTGTGATCTTCGATAAAATACTTCACTATCTAAACTTCAATTTTAGTATCAGTTCAATGCAGATAAAAATAATAGGAATTTATTCCATGAGTCATTGAGAATATCAAATGAGACAGTACATGGTACTAGCTAGTATACAGTAAATAGCTAATTACCTTGAGCTATTTTTTATGGGGCTTAGGGAGCCAGACAGATACACTGTACAAAGGCTTCTAAAAATCACCCATCTACAGACAAGGCAAAAGAACACTTAGCGCTCTGATGAGTGTCGTTCACACGGACACTGATCTCTTTTTCATTGGTCATGGAAGAAGTGTAAGCAAACATATTCCACATAAAGGCACTTGGGATGGTGCTTTGCATACAGAATTGTCGCAGCTTAAGAGTCCTCAGTAAAATGACTGCAGCTTCTAGAGAAGTGTGTGCTTAAGAAAGTGCTTTTCTTAAAGACATTCTCCTCTAGGAAGTGCCCAAGGATAATTAAAATGGAAGTGCCAAAGTCAAGGAATCAAAGACTCTAAGAGCTAACTGAGCCTTGCCTCTTCTCCAGAGACAGAAGTACACTTGTCTCGTGTTTCTGTTTACTATGTATTTGTTAAATATATGATTAAAGTGGACATTGCTTTCTTTGATTTGCCAAAGTGGGGCTAGCCTGTAGGGGTCCGGTCTTTCTAACTATGCTGAAGAAAACCTTCAAGACACCACCCAAGCTCTGCTGGTCTGGCACTAATGAAACTTGGCATTTAGGTACTGACTCCGACTATATGATCTTGAATAAATTACTTTCACTTTCTCAGACGTTCCCCCGATGCCTTTCATGAGCTTGCTTCCGCTTTCTGCCTTTCCATGTCTTTCCAGTGTGTTCGCTCAGCAACTCTGAGCTGAAAGTTGCTGATCACCGTTTCTTTTGCATGGCATCCCTACCCTAGCTCTAATCCTTCTGCAATTCAAGGCATCAAGCAGGTTGAGGGAGGTGAATTTAGAACATCTGAATCCCTCAATTGCTACATACTAAGCAGAGTGACCTTACATGGCTCAATTTATTTTTTGAGTTTCACTTCCCTCATTTGTGAAATGATGATGATAATATCCAACATCAGGCCGTTGTGGGGATAACATGAAAGAAGGCACCAAACACAGAATTTGGCACAGTAAAAACTCTGTTACTGTTTCTCTGTTGTGGCTGTTTTGTTTTCAGCACTCCTGGGAATCAATGAAGCAAGAGAAAACCACTTTTAGCCCAGAAGTTTATAGAGTGTATAATAACTATAACAGAAATTAATTCAGTAGTTTGCATGTGAACTTAAAAAACCCTTCATATTGTCCCCAATCCTACTTGATTCCTGAACCTGTCCATAGTAGACTCTGGCTTTTCTTCCTCTTCAGGTTTCTACCCTCTAAAACATGTACCAATGACACTCTTGCTGTCCTGGCCACTACTACTCACTATAGATGCCCATCTATTTTACTTAATCTATGGATTTTGGCTTAATCTATGGCTCTTGGGCCTATGTCTATTCCCATATTTTAACCAGGATTGCAGGGGCTGTTTTTTCGGTTGTGCACCTTTATCCTGCATTTCTTTTGCAAGCTCTCTGTTGTCCGTCCAGCCCTCCCTGCATGCACTTTGCATCCACCCTTCAGAATCTCCATTGGTCCCTTTGATACTCCCATCGTGTAAGGATGCTCCACTGGAATTCCTCTCTAGATTTTGAGACCAGCCCTCTTTCTGTTGGTGACAATTTCCTTTTCTTTTTCTTCCTTCCTTTCTTCCCTTCCTCCCTCTTCCTTCCTTCCTTCCTTCCTTCCTTCCTTCCTTCCTCCTCCCTTTCTTTCTTTTTTTCTTTCTTTCTTTCTTCCTTCCTTCTCTCCCTTCCTTCCTTTCTTTCCTTCTCTTTCTCTTTCTTTTCTTTTCATTCTTTTTCTCCGTCCCTTCCTTCTTCGTTCTTTCCCTCCATTCTTTGGTTTTCTTTTCTTTCCTTTCCTTTCCTTTTCTTTTATTTATTCAAACTTACTCTGTGCCTGACAATGTGCTAAGTAATTTACATCTATCGACATATTGAATTCTCAAACATGTATTCATTTTATAGATGGAAAAGCAGAGTCCCAGTGGTTAAACAACTTTTAGAACTAGTATACTTTGGACTGTAGAAGCTGACCTCAATACTGTAATCAATAGAGTTGATTGAAAATGAATGAATGAATGAATGTGATATAGATTCATTCATTAAGTCAACAGTTTGGGAGGTCCTATTCTGAGAAGGTCCTCTCTCAGAGCAGATTTTCCAGGATATGAATATGAAACTATTTTTTATAGATGTTATACACATGTCATATATACAACCTATAATACACTAACATACATCCATAAGTACATACACACATACATATACATAAGTGTATATATATGCACATGTATATATGTATATGTAATGTACATTTGTATATGTAATGTTCATTTATCTACAAATACATTTATATCTTTGTTATCTGTTACAGAACACAATTCTCTAAATTCAATGTACCTTAGTCATTTCAAAGTCATAGAGAAGAACCTAAATATTAAACCACTTACAGTTTGTCTGTCAAGAGAGCTACAAAAAATATGGCCTCGGGGCACCTGGGTGGCTCAGTCTGTTAAGTGTCCGACTTCAGCTCAGGTCATGATCTCACGGTCCATGAGTTCAAGCCCCACGTCGGGCTCTGTGCTGACAGCTCAGAACCTGGAGCCTGCTTCAGATTCTGTGTCTCCCTCTCTGTCTGCCCCTCCCCTGCTCATGCTCTGTCTCAAAAATAAAATAAAAACATTAAAAAAATATGGCCTCATAACTCTAATAAACATGGCCAGATACAAGGGAGAGGAGATTCAGTGGCTTAATTTAACATGACTCAGAACCTAGTTATCATCTTTGGAAAGTGCTAGTGCATAGGACAGCCTCTGATTGTTCAATGTTCCTTTAATCATTACATGCGGAGAGTTAATATGCCAGGTTATTTGTTGCTATATGTAGCAACATATTGTTATAAATGCAAAGGTTAAACACAGCAGACAGAAGATTTTATTTCTGCTGTATGGCTGCTGTCAAAACTGTATGAGAGAAAGTAACAAGATTTTACCCATTCTCCCTAGGACCTTTCCACAGACACACATGCATTTACATGCTTCACATAATCCTGAGAGACATCCAGAATATTTCCTAGTGTTCTACATAAAAACCTAGAAGTAAGAGACTTCCTTCCTTGACTTTCTCTTGGCTCGAAAATTTTGCATTGTCTCTTACTGTGTCTGAGATGCCTTGCCCACAACCTGACTAGGTTTGGCCAAGGAACTTGCTTTAATCACTAGAATGAGGCAGAAGTGATAGTCTGCCAGCGTCAATCCTATGCCTTAAGAGTTTTTCTGGCTCTCTCCACCTGGAGAACATGTCTTGAAGGTGTTAGAAAATGAAACCAGAGGGGCAGAGACCCAATTTCCTGGGTTCTCCAGCTGACGCCAGCCTTTACCAGCCGACACTCAGTCAACCTTGCATATGTGATTGAGAAGGTCAAGATTAACAGAACCTTCCAGCTGATCCCAAGCCAATAGATGGTAGTCCTCGCATGCTTAATGAGGTTTTGCATTTCTCTGTTGAAATAGCTAATACCAGGGCTCACATTAGTTGTGGAACTAATTGGTAACAGGACAAAAAGGCAAGTTACTGCTTAGGTGCAGGAAAGAAATGAAAAAATAACAGAGAAAGCAAAACGGTGTCTCATCTAGAGATGTGAACTGTTTTCCTTGAAGCAACCTCAAGATGATTCAGGAGGGAAGCCAGAGCTGCCTCTGGGACTTCAGCAGAAGGTCTAAGAATTACCAGCAATAGGAAAGATGCAGAGAGGGAGAAAAGCCACTGGAGTTGACAAAAGGGAGGATTTGGAAAACAAAATGTGGCCAAATGAGCCAAAATTACAGGAATCTGGTTTACTGGAACTAGCATTGTTTCAGATTTGAAGTCACTTGGAAATGACTCAATCCAGCTGGTGGTTTTTAAAAACTTTTCTGCTTCATCTCCTTTTTTCCAGCAACATTTAGGTGGCACCCTCCTATGTAAGAGATAAGAGTCCCTATAGCTGAGTTTGGGATGGACTACAGAGCATGGGACCCCATCCCTCGTCTCCTTGATGTTCTGTGAGTCATTGTTGGAGGTCAACCAGCCACAGGTGGAGGGCTGGGACTTGAACACCTGGTACGCAGTTTTATTATAAAACTGAGCTACTCTAAAGGATCTAAAATTTTTTCTGTACTTGTGAACATTATGGTGTTCACATTTTTCCCCTGTTTCATCCAATATAGAATACACTGATATGTTTAAGGCTGATTTGGGTCTTTTCTTTGGAGAAACTAAATTTCAAGAAATATAATCCACTTAATTATTCACATTTGACATGAATTCTAGTCTTTCAAGAGGATTTTTGCTTATAAATAATCACTCAACTTCTTGAGCTTTAACTTAGTCTCTACCAGATGAAGCTCTTCTTGGCCTTCTGGCTTAGGTTTCAGTACATTTATCTTTCCAGGATTATATTATGTTTCTCTGACTGACGAATCTCAACATTTGGTGACCACCATCACTGACACAAAATAGCTCCCTTACATCACCATTATAATGGTGCCAAATGCTTGCAGCATTGTTGGAGTAATAAAGCCAAGATACAATTATAATATAATTCCTAGGCTACAACAATTATAAACTACAATCTTTATCCTTTCACCATAAATTTCAAGCTCTTCAGTGTGGTAAGCATGGCCCTTCATCCCATCAACTCTGCCTTGTGTCCCATGACTTCACAATTTACAACTTTAAAATCATGTTCAACGTTTTCAGAGTTCATCAAAAATGCCATGCTGCCTGATCTATTACATCTTTACAAATGTTGTTCCATGTCTGGCTGCTCTCCCCACCAGTTGTCTGCATGGTAAATGACCGCATCCTTTAAAACACAGCCTCAGGATTGTTTTCCATAATGGAGAAAAGTACCTCCACCTCTCTATTACCTATTTGCTATGTACCCTCTCCTGGACCTGCATGGTATTATGACCATGTATACGCTCTGCCTCCATGACAATAGCAAATCTCAATATGGCATTTTTGGGTGTGTGGCAAGTATTCATCACATATATGAACTCACTCCATTATCCAACTCAATGGAATAGGTTATTATCATTTCCATTTTATAGATGAGGAAAGTGACACATAAAGAGGTTATAGAGCTGGATGGGATTTGAATCCAGTCAGACAGATACCAGAGACTGTATATACTATGTTTCCTGACATTGTAAACTCCCTAAAAGCACAGAGAAGTCTTGATCCTTCAATATTTGCTGATTTGAACCCATGGAATTATGCTACACACAGTTTCCACTACTGCTAGTAAGAGGAACAGAGGTGTCTCATTCAGGATGTTCTTGGCTTTCAAAGTGATTCTAAAATTCTTCGGACTGCAAAGCCCTCCATGGACTTGAATGGCAGGAGAGAAAACAATCACTATGCATTCACTCCGAAAGAAGATCACAGCCATCCAGTCAATTATATGCTCCTTGGCTCAGATCATATTTCTTCACAGATCTTTTATCACATGACAACCCATATGCATTTGTTTAATGAAAGTGATGCTATCACCTCTCACTTTCCTTTCCCACAGTTCTGCAGCTAAAATAGATTGCGGAAGAGTTCTTTCTTTCTTTCCTTCCTTCCTTCCTTCCTTCCTTCCTTCCTTCCTTCCATTCCAAGAGGTAAACTGACTTACAAATGTTATTTCTGCTACTTTCCTATTTTACCTTGGCTATTGGAGGAATTGTGTCTGGAACAATTTCCCATTCTAATCACTCATAAAACAGCTGTGGGGGTCTTGAATATTAACAAACAGGGCCCCAAAGAAAATGAAATCCTGGCTTGAGGGCATTTTCAGTGATCTGACAGGTCAGCAAAACACTCATGTTGTACGTACCAATCACAAAATGTCTGTAACCGGCATGATGCTGTTGATTATCAAAAGCAATGCACAATGAAAATAAGGTGGAGCAAAGCTTTAGAATGAGGAGAAAGGCACTAACGAAACTAGTGATGCCAGATACAGTTTTTTTTCAAAGTCCAGCTGGTAGAAAGCTCAACATCCAGTGAAATGCAAAGTAGTAGGGATTTATTATAGTGTTTTTTATTTCTCCAATTGTAAAATTAAAGGGAATGATAAAATAGTGAGTAGAAAAGGATTCCCAAAATGACTGGATAACTGTGAGGGAAATCATCCCTGATGAATATATACCCTAGATCATTTGGTAATCAGGATGGCACTGATTAAGATACTCAAATCTGGGGTTTGCATACACAACTAGTTTAGTATCAAATATCTACTACTGAATTTGTGCCCTTCCCAGTATAAGTCTCTAGTCAAATATTTATTTCCACTCTTTTTCTACCAAATGTTTCTACATGGTGTGCAAGTCATTTTTCACAAGAACCCAGTGACTACAATGTATTTGGAAGTACATAAGTTCTTCCCTTGCCAATTAGTTAAGGACCAATGAGGAACTGGCTCTTTTCTTACATTGTCAACCCAGACAGCATCCTATTGCTGGTCTGTAGTTTTATCTGGGTACCTCACAGGCTCACTTACCAAATCCCAATGCAACTCAATCATCACTCTCTTGACAAACACATCTATTCTCTTTTTCATTCTAGTGCTTGTTACTAATAATACAAAGACATTTTGGAAGGACAAGAGAAAGCAGAAAGCAGAATAAAGTTTGTACAGGAGAAAGGTGCAGAAATAAAAGACAAACAATGAAATCTGATGTAAAACATGGGAATAGACACCTAATTCCTTCCTATCCCAATGCCCACATTGCATCTATCACTAAGCGCAGCAATTTCTGTCCCTAAGAGAGCCCTCAAATCTCTTCATGTCTCTCCCCCATCTCCCTACACCAAGCCACCACCATTTCATCCATTTATTACTGCACTGGTCTCCCCTCTGATATCCCAAATCCTCTTATCTCTCCACAATCCATAGGCTCACATTTATAATCCGAGCAATTTTTTTTTTCTTCCAGTTCAAATCTTATATCACCCTCCAACTTAAAATTCTTCTTGGTTTGCCATTGCCCCAAGAAATAAATCTTTAAATTCCCAGCAAGGCTGTGACTAGGCATACCAGGACCAGGCTTTGATTCTTCATTGACCCTACTGCCTGGTTCTTAATTGGGTATAGATTTTTGTACCCCAGGGGACATTCGGAAATGTTTGGAGGTAGTTTTGTCATAAATGGTCAAGAGCATCTACTGGTTTCTAATTTATAGAGGCTAGGAATGCTGCTAAACATTCTACATTATTAGGACAGCTTTCTCACAACAAAGGATTACTTAGCCCCAAATGTCAATAGTGCTCAACCTGATAAACCCTGTTCTAACCTTATCTCATGTGCTTCTTCCCTTTCACTCTCTTAATTGCAGCTATTCGCTACTTCTTTCATTTCCATGAATTCACTATACTACACTACACTTCACTAAACTGTACCACATCTTCAATTCTTCAATATGGGATTCCTTCTTCCTGGAATAATCTGCACATTCTCTGCTCTACTAACCCCTAACACTTAACCTGACAAACTTCCCGTTATTATTATTTCTCAACTTAGTTATTTACTCAGGGAACCATCATACTGGATTGGTTTCCTTTCTGATATATTCTTAGACACCCAGTGTCTTTCCTCATAATAGCACTTTTACTGTCAGCCTTTCCTACAATACAATAAATTCCTTGAGGGTAGGACATGTCAGCCTCATTGACTTGAACTCCAGAACCTAATATTAATCTCTGAATACAAATAAAGTATTTGATGAATGAATAAGTGCATGCATGAATGAATAAATGAATTAGAATTCACTTTATTAAGACCATAAAATTTTGGAAAACCATCTCCTGGCTCAAATGACAGCTGGCCTATGTTGGAGACAGTTGTTTTATAATTGCCATTTGTACTATCCCTTTCCCAGTATAGACTGTAGGCTAACTAATGACATCTATGAACATTCTGTGGCTTTTTTGAAAATATAAGCATCAGCACTGTGAATGGAAGTTTAAAAAAACTGAATCTATCCTTATCACCTTTTAGTGACAGTAAAAGTCTCTGACAATCCATAACCATGAATGATGTGAAATCAATGAGAGATGAAAAGTTTCTCTCTTGGAATCACAACAAATGGTTGTGCCATTTTATGTTTCACTTAGAAAAACCTATCTCTTGCTTAGATCCATATACAATTGGATTTTTAAAATATCCATTCCTACTATCATCTCTTTAAAACAAAAAGGTTGGAATTTTTTGTGTGTTTTCTTTGATATAATGTTCCAGTAATATTTATATTTATCTACTTCCTCTCTCTGGATAAAAGCA
Source organism: Prionailurus viverrinus (assembly GCF_022837055.1). Classification (NCBI taxonomy): domain Eukaryota; kingdom Metazoa; phylum Chordata; class Mammalia; order Carnivora; family Felidae; genus Prionailurus; species Prionailurus viverrinus. The sequence goes on from NC_062570.1 coordinate 94,163,990, forward strand.
ATATCTTTCCATTAGAAAGGAACTGATGAAGACTTTTATACAATTCTTTAGGGACAAAACAAAGTATTTTTCCCACAGCTTCCTCAAAGTTCCAAATAGAGAGTATGTGGTGTTTAAATATCTTGATCACAAATGAATGTCCCCTTTTGGTTGAAATGAGAGGAAAGTGGCTGTAACTACAGCTTTCACAGACATAAATTCAGCTCAGGGACGAATTCATTCAAGCTGCAGACAATAATACAATGATGTATTTTTGGGTGTATACTATTGTGATTGGAACAATCTGCAACCCTCCTAATTAATATTGGGCCTAAAGATGCTGAAGTGGGAATGAGACCAGTTTCTTTCAACAAGAGGACATTTAATGGAATCACACAGGAAATGATGACTTGGCCAATTGTGAAGGAAAAATGTTCTGGGCAGGAAGAGTGTGCTCCTGTCAACGGGGGCATCTATATTTCCCTCTTGCTGCAGAGAGAAAGAAGAAAGCTTGTAGAATAGTTAAACAAGGGTCTATAACCTCCAGTTAAAGCAGATTCAGAGTCGGCCATACTCACTGGGTATTCTGGAGCAGAAGAGAAATTTAGAGTCCCTAGCATAGACCATACTGCACACTTTGCAGCCATTTCTGGGGTGTACAAACAAAAACCCAGGATTGAGGCAAACACTTAAGTAAACATCAAACAAACCAAAACTAAGCAGAAAGAATTGGATCAAGACAGATCAAGAATGGAGACTTCCTTTCATCAGAATAGGTATTGATTAGGGTCAGTTTCCCAAGTGAGGGGGAAACAGATTGAGAGCCTGATCTCTTGTGTAGTGTGGCAGTTTATGATAGCTCCCTAATATTGAACTAGTAAGTAGTTTGTAGTTCACTTTATGGAACAGGTGTTATTCACGATTTATAGTTTATTGTGACATATTTAGAAGGGGCTGAGTTAAATAGTCTCTTCAAGGTTATGTACATTCCTAAACTAGGCAAATCCCATTAGTATGAGCTTTGTCCTCAGAGTGAACACAGGCCAAACAAACAAACAAAGAAACAAACAAACAAAAACACCCAGCAACACTTATATCTGTCAGTCACTAAGCATCTAATTTATATTAAATTATTTAATTCTTATAATGATTCCATAACAATCCCATGAGAAAAGTACTATTATTATGCTCACTTTCTATCTGAGGAGACATGCCAAAAGGGGTTAAGTGGCATGCCTGAGGTCACACAGCTAGTGAAGAGCAGAGCTGAGATTCAAACTCTCTGACCTATTTATGGTTTATACAGCTCATTTGTGATAAGCATCTATAGCCCTTCTTCACTTCCTGAGAGTTTTCTTGTTTGTGCCTTTCTACCCCAGAGTCCCAGCACCCCCAAAAGTACCTCTCAACTCTCCAGCTCAGGCTGGGACAAGGATAATGTTCAGACAGAGGTAAGTGTTTCTTAGGGCAGAGCAGAAGTTATACACACATGCATGCTTGCATACGTTTGAGCCATTTAGAGATCTTCTCTTGGATTACAGGAAATGGCAGTCTCCTTGAAACTCTAGTGATGGCACACGTAAACCCAATATATCCAAACAAGTGACAGGAGATGGATCAAGTAGTATGAAAACAAAAATCCATTTTTAAAACGTCTATAAGCTACGATATTCCATTAGCCAAGGTGATAATACCAATACGATAAGTATCAAGGATTTTCCTCCTACCAATCTTTATCTCAAGACCAATCCTTCAGCTTAGCAGAGTATTTATACAACAAAACATTAAAGATTAATATCTATAATATTTCCAAAGAAAGGGAATAGTTCCCTGACATGTCTTTCTTCCCTCAAGGTCCCAGCAGAGGGAGAAAATGATATAACCTGCAGTTTTCTCTTCAATCAAACTTAAATTCTCTGTGACTAACTTCTCACAAATATTTCCGGATAAATCATTCAGTGTTTCTCTTGAGGCACATAGAAACATCACTGACTGTCACCCCTAGAACCAACAGGTAAGAAATGGCAGAGAGAGATTATGGAGACATGCTAATATACTTTGATGAATAAGGTACACTGAAACAGTGTCTGAAAAATGTGAAATACTATACTCAGTCATATATCAACTGCATATTTTACATAGTCTAATCCTTCTTTTATTCTCCCTAAAAAATACAGTGATGTTGAAAAGGGAAATGAAGATGCTAAATAGAAACTGGTGATCCTAATCTAAAACTGAATCACTGGACTCTGAGGCCTTCTTTTTTTTTCTCCCCTTGCATGTAAAATAAAGGAGGGGGTGTTTCATCCATTTGTTAATTCATTCAAAAAACATTTATTAACTTGACTAATGCTTTACACATTTTAACATGTATAGAAATGACCCTGTAATATTTTAAAGTGCAGATTGGGTTTGGGGTGGGGCTTTCAATTCTGCATTTCCAGGGGGAACGCATGCTGCTGTTCTGTGGACCATCCTACGAATAGCAAGTCTAAAGCAGAATTATCCAACTGGTATTTCTGTAATAATGGAAACTGTCTGTATGAGTTCTGCTTAATATGATACCCAGCAGCCACATGTGACTAGTGAACATGAAATGTGGCTAGAATGACTGAAGACATTTTGATTTTATTTAATCTTACTATATAAATTCAAATTTAAATGCTCACATGTGGGGGCACCTGGGTGAGTCAATAAGTGAAGTGTCTGACTTCAACTCAGGTCATGATCTCAGGGTTTGTGACTTCCAGCCCCACACTGGGCTCTGAGCTGACAGCATGGAGCCGCCTTTGGGTCCTCTTTCTCCTCTCTCTCTACCCCTCCCTACTCACGCTCTCTCTTCTCTCTCTCTCTCAAAAATAAATAAACATTAAAACAAACAAATAAATAAATAGCCACATGTGGCTACTAGCTACATTCTCATAAAAATTAATTCACCATCTAATAAAGAAGATGTTTACACAGATGATTGGGATGCAATATGTTCAGTTCTATGATGGTATTATTAACAAAATGACACAGAAGCATACAAGAGGAGGAAATGAAGGAACATGATGTATGAACATGTTCCAGTTGAATAATCTGGGTCAGTTTTCCTATGAGCTCAAATGCAATGGATCTGTAGCCTGTAGATATGGTCAGAGCAATAATAGCAAGGTGGATGGGAGAAGAGGATGGCATGTTGAATTTCACCTTGCCAAGTTTGGATTAGTCATGGAGACCCCTTCAAATACAGGAAAAGAATTTTCTTCTGAGCGCTGTATTTCTGCAATTTTACACCTTATGTTAGATGGTCTAGAAGAGACCATCTCTGTATCAATTGGATGAACCTTATGTTAGATGTTGTAGAAGAGACCATCTCTGTATCAATTGGATGAACCTTATGTTAGATGTTGTAGAAGAGACCATCTCTGTATCAATTGGATGATGACGATATTCCCTGGGAGGACAGACAGATTCATCAACTCTCCTAGGAAAGCTGGTTGACACCCAACCTTCCCTCTCTCCAAGGAAGAAATAAGTTGGTGTGATAGTTATAGGCAGCATCTGACCTAAAGAACCACATCAAATTGTCATGACAACTGATGGCCTTTGGTCTGGAAATAACCATCTGATCTGCTGACACTCATTAATGGAACTCCAGCTGTGCCTGCTTTTGAATGAGAGAAAAGCAAGCCAGGAAGGGGAACAATACAAGGGATCTATGTGGCTTCTTAATACTTCTCAAGGTTCCTTCCTAATGGGCTTAGTTTGTCATGAAAACAATAATATTCAGTGTCGTGACTACTGGCTTCTGAAATACACATCAGTGTCTTTTGAAATAAACACTTTTTTTTTCCTTCTATATATTTCAGAAAGAGTGAGCTAGTTATTAAAATTTACACAGTTCTGAGTCTTCCCTTCCTCTGCTTCATCTTCCCCTAAATTATTGCTGACTGGGAGAAGATAAATTTATTTCCTTTTGTGTTTTTGTTGTATTGTTTTTGGTTAATGGGAGAAACGAGTACCCTATCTTAACTATGGTAACAAAGACACTTTTTTTTTCTTTTTCTTGTAGTTTGGCAGGCCTTCAGTTCTGGGATGTGGCAAATGTCAAAGATCTTAAACAATTTATCATTGTAAGTAAAACCCCAAAATATTTTCTCCATAAGTTGTAATAGCTATGAAATATCCATTAGAAGAATATCACAGCCATATATATGAACTGCAGAATGTTGATGTAATATACACTAAGTTTCAATTAAACATTTTCGTTTCATAAAATAGAGATGGGTTGCATGCTTATTAGAAGATAGATCATTTCCATTTAAAGTACGACTCTTATCAAATAGACTACCAATTAAAAATCTGCAATAATTTGGTAGTGCTTATCAAATCAAATCCAGACAACTTAGCTTCTATCCCCAGGCAAGAACCCTAGAGCCCTACTATGAAACTTAAAAGGACTCTTAACCGTATTCAGTATGTTCCCCTACCTTGCTTATGTTCCTGATTTTACGAATGATAGCTGGATGGTTATACTCATTCTTGCTCTCTCCTCTATACTTCCTTTTTCTCCCTAGTCCCTTAGTTCTAGATCAAATAATCAATGCATATACTCTTCTTGGATGTCACAGCTATCCTTCCACATAATTCCAACAGCACACTTCGGGACATTCTCATATATTTTGCACTATCTACTCTAGTTAGCACTTATAAAATAGATTACAACATCCATAGTCTTAATATTTTCAGTTTCAATTCTCATAAGGAACTTTAAAGGCCCATGACAGGAAAAATAAATAAGGCTTATGCTAGGGGGCAAGCATAGATTATCCAGTTGGTACATTAATCTAATATTCTAGACTTAGTCTGTCCATTCACCCTCCCAACTTCTAATATACATCTAATGAGAGAAACAGAGGAATAAAAAGCTGTGATTATTCATATATGTCCATGGGTGGTTCCTCACAGAATCCCAAGGTTTGTTGATAGTTGTGGTTGATGCTGCTGCTGTTTTGCTAAACATCTGTCAAATATGTCCAAACAAATTCTTATTCCAATCTTCCTGGTTCATTAGTTTATTCATTCACTTATTCATTCATCATGACCATATATTAAGTACATTCATATATCATTTACCATGCTAGGTAATGAAAGAATTATAATAGAAAATGTATAATAGCCCTGCCCTCAAAATGATTAAGTCGAATACAGCAGACCAGAAAGTATACAATTAAATATCAACATGATGGAAGCAATCCAAGTGTATATCAATAAATTAATGAAGAAGATGTGTGTATGTACAAAATAAATTCAAAATGGATTAAAGACCTAAATGTAAGACCTGAAACCATAAAAATTCTAGAAAAGAAGACAGGTAGCAACTTCCTTGGCATCAGTCATAGTGACTTTTTTCTAGATATCACTCCTGAGGCAAAGGAAACAAAAGCAAAAATAAACTATTGGGACTATATCAAAATAAAAAGCTTCTGCACAGCACAGGAAGCAATCAACAAAGCTAAAAGGCAATCTACCAAATAAGAGAAGAAAGATAATTGCAACTGACATATCTAATAAAGGGTTCGCATCCAAAATATATAAAGAACTCATACAACTCAACACCCCAAAAAACAAATAATTAAAAAATGGCCAGAAGATATGAACAGACATTTCTCCAAAAAATACATCCAGATGGTCAACAGACATACAAAAGATGTTCATAATCACTTACCATCAGGGAAAGGCAAATCAAAACTACAGTGAGATATCACCTCACACATATCAGAATAGCTTAAATCAGCAATTCAAGAAACAATAGGTGCTGTCAAGGATGTGGAGAAAAAGGAACACTACTGCACTGTTGGTGGGAATGCAAACTGGTGCAGCCACTGTGAAAAACAGTATGGAGGTTCCTCAAAAAGTTAAAAATAGAACTATCCAATGATCTAGCAATAGCATTATTGGGTATTTACCCAAAGATTGCAAAACTACTAATTCAAAGAGATACATGCACCCCTGTTTATAGCAGTATTATTTACAATAGTAAACATATGGAAGCAGCCCAAGTGTCCATTGATTGATGAATGTCCATTGTCCATTGATTGATGAATGGAAAAAGATGTAATGTGTGTGTGTGTGTGTGTGTGTGTGTGTGTGTGTGTATAATTCTGTCATATAAAAGAATGAAATCTTGCCATCTGTGATGATGTGGATGGAACTGGAGACTATAATGCTAAACAAAATGAGAGAAAGACGAATACCATATGATTTCATTCATATGTGGAATTGAAGAAAACAAACCAAAGGGGGGAAAAAAACAGAGAGAGGGAAACAAATCAAGAAACAGACTTTTAACTACAGAGAATAAACTGAAGGTCACCAGAGATGTGGGGGGAATGGGTTAAATAGATGATGGGGATTAAAGAGTGCACTTGTCCTGATAAGCACTGGCTGACATATGGAATTGTTGAATACTGTACACGAGAAACTAATATAACACTGTATATTAACTAACTGGAGTTGAAATCAAAACTTAAAAAGCCAAAGAAGATTTAAAAAGTTCAAAATAACAAAAGCTCTGTGTGTTTGTATACACACACTCACATATGTACGTATATACAATGGAATATTATTCAGCCATGAAAAAGAATGAGTTCTTGCCATTTGTGAAAACAGGGATGGACTGAGATGGTGTCATGCTAAGTGAATTAAACAGACAGAGAAAGACAAATACGATACATGTCACTTAAATGTGGAATCTACAACACAAAACAAACGAACATATGAAACAGAAACAGACTCATAAATACACAGAACTGGTAGCTGTCAGAAGGGAGTAGAGTGGGGAGACAGGTGGAATAGATGAAGGGAATTAAGAGGTACAAACTTCCAGTTATAAAATAAGTGGGTTATAATATATAGCATAGGAAGTCTAGTCAATAATGTTATAAAATTTTGTATGGTGACAGATGGTAAGTAGACCTATCATGGTGGTCATTTTGTAACATATAAAAATACTGAATCACTATCTTAGACACCTAAACTGATATGATATTGTATGCCAATTGTAAGTCAATAAAAAAATAAATATGAGACATCAAAGAGACATAACAACTAAATGCAGTATGTGTTCATGATCATGGACTGTATCCAATATGGGGGTTAAAGAAATTTTTTAAAAGACACTTTTGGAACAACTGAACAAGAATGTCACTATTGGTTAGGTAACATTATTGTGTCAATATTTAGTATCTTTGACTTGATAACAGTACTGTAATTAAAAAACAAGGGGTAGGGTGTCTGAGTGGCTCAGTCAGTTCAGCATCCAACTTCAGCTCAGGTCATGATCTTGTGGTTTGCAAATTCAAGCCCTGCATCGGGCTCTTTGCTGCCATCCCAGAGCCCGCTTTGGATCCTCTGTCTCCCTCTCTCTCTGCCCCTCACCTACTCATGCTCAAGCTCTCTCTCTCTCTCAAAAATAAATAAACATTAAAAAAAAAATCAAGGGGGTGAAAAGGAATGCTGAATGTGACCTAATCTCAAATTAAAAAAAAAACATATATAACGTTATTATAATTATCTATCTATCTACACATACACGGAAAGATTACTTTAAAAATTCGGCAAAATGAGAAAATTGGTGAATGTAGTTAAAGGGTATATGGAAGTTTTCCCAATTATACTTGCAACTTTTCTATAAATATAAAATTGTTTCAAAATAAAAAAGAAAGCAAATAGGGGTAGCACAAAAGAGGTTTGGTTCAGGGTGCTTTGGAAATGGTGAGAAGGGCCTAGCTATGTTTGGTAGGGTGGGGGAAAATGATAACGAAATTCCTGAACCATGATTTTAAAAGGTGACAAGATGAAATCAAACAGGAATAGAATCAGGCATCTAAGAAGGGTTGGGAAAACTATAGAGATGCTATTGTATAATTCACAAATATAAAAAACCAGTTATCCAGTTTTACTGTCCTACCACAATAAAACAAGGATGATGGTGAAAGTCATCTTTCCCATTAGCCTTGAGAACTGAGGTACTTGGAAATTTAAAAATAATAATAATAAATGTGTATAATTTATAGAGCAATGTTTAGTATTTCCTTTGAATGGTCTTAATCACAAAATACAAAAGTAATGAAGTACTTGGGTGCCTGGGTGGCTCAGTTAGTTGGTTAAGCATCCAACTTAAGCTCAGGTCATGGTCTCACAGTTCATGAGTTCGAGACCCGAGTGGGGCTCTGTGCTGACAGCTCAGAGCGTGAAGCCTGTTTCAGATGCTGCATCTCTCTCTCTCTCTCTCTGCCCCTTCCCCGCTCACACTCTGTCTCTGTCTCTCTCAAAAATAAATAAAACATTAAATTTTTTTTAAGTAATGAAATATAAGAATACAAAATCAAAAATTTGTAAATACCAGAATGAGAAAGTTGCAAGTTTGTCACGTACCATGATGCAAAGGTGAAACTGATGGTTACCTACAGCTTCTTAAGTTTATAATAAATAAGCTATATGGAGAGAGAGTGCTGACTCTTTCCTAGGACCTCTGCAAGCCCTTTTGCACAATACTATATTTAGTCTTTATAAAAACCCTCTCATATAGAATGCATTTAAAAAAATTTTTTTTTCTTAATGTTTTTATTTATTTTTGAGACAGAGAGAGACAGAGCATGAGCAGGGAAGGGGCAGAGAGAGAGGGAGACACAGAATCGGAAGCAGGCTCCAGGCACTGAGCCATCAGCACAGAGCCCAATGCGGGGCTCAAACTCACAGACTGTGAGATCATGACCTGAGCCGAAGTCGGACGCTCAACCGACTGAGGCACCCAGGCACCCCTAGAATGCATTTTTATGTTAAGCTATATCTGACCAGAGATTTGAAGATATCCAGCACCCTTAGTTAAAGTATATGGCAAAGGTAACATTCCAACCTTGGCAGTCTGGTGCCAAAAACCTCTGAACTTGACTGTGTCCATGTAAAGGGAGAGGACATCAGTCTCAGGAAATACCTTCACATTGCCAGACTCTTGATATGAATTGAGTATTTAATTATAAAACACCTGGAAAGTCATATTATTCCAATTTTATATGTGAGAGAACAGAAATTTAGGGAGTTTAGTAACTTGCCTAAAATAACAAAAGTCTAAATTTTGATTTACTCCCTTGTATGTCTGGCTTCACTGCTCATCACAATTTTTGCTGTGTCTGTTTTCCAATCACCTTTCAGAAATCCCTGCTTTTTAACTGGCCTCCTTCATTCATGACTCTAATTTCCCCCAGAGGTTTCCAAATTGATATCTGAATGGAGAACAGGGGTGTTGCTTAATCATCTACTGCTGAGAGAAGGGCTCAGTGGGCACAGGTGGTAATGGGTAATTTTTTAGACATATATAATTTGCATAGGCTTCTGGCTTAAAAAAAGAAATGTGGGGTCCTTTACAGAAGCTTATCCAGAAGCAAGAAAATAAAATTCTGCCCATCACTATCACCCCTTGAACACAGTGATAGCTCAAACACAGACTAGACAAATGCAGCCATGCTGGTCTCTTTTCTGTTAATGATGTCTCGATTGAATTTTCTCAGTGAGCAAATTAAAAGAGGATTTGCTAAGTGTCAATGCCTCTGACTCCTTGTGGAATTAAAAAACCCAGCTGAACTCTTCCTGCCTCTGTGAGGATCAATGCTTAGGAGATTTTGCAATGGTAACTGACCTCACAAGGCTTTTGATGAGTTGCAGGACAGGATCGAGTCCAACTGGTTTCTCCGCAGATATATTGGCTCCTGCAGTGTCTGCTCACAAGACTAAAGCAGTTTTTTTTTCTTTTTCTTTTTTTTAAGTGAAGTTATCAGTGATGACTCAAAGGCTCCCAGCTATACTTATGCAGAGTAAGGTGATATTTTTTTTTTGTCATCATTTCAAATTACTATCCTTCTTTCTCACTGTCAGGATATCAGTTCTACAATGACCTCAGTGCTCTGGCCCTGAGTTATAAAGGTTACTTGCAAGGGGAGTATGCTCTTTGCCCTGATAGTACAGTAGACTGGTTCTTAAAGTTACTCTACCCGTTCAAGTTGGTAAGATGCTAGGAATAAAACTCCTGTACTTAGTCACCTGAACTACCTCATTCTGGAAATTATTCCCTCCCTCGTATATAGAGAGGACCAAACAAACTTTAAACTAATCAGCAGCCAGTGAACTCATGCTTACCAGCCTTTTGGAATGAATTAGCTGACATGCATGAATCCAGCTACACTGAGCCCACAGAAAATGTGTTAGTCATACTACTTGGTGGATCTCCTCTAATCCAGCAAATCCAATCTACCTCTAATCCAGGTATATGTCTGCTGAGGATGCAGGTCCCTGATCAGGTCAAGGTCAGAACTAGCACTTAGTTTTGTTTTGTTTTGTTTTGTTTTTGCATCTATTTTCTTGAACAGCACTCACGGCTTACTAGCTACTAAACATTTTAAATATATCACTCTTTTCTCTCCCATACCTTCCATGTAGTTATGTCATTTATGCTCACTGACAATTCATGCAACACCACCCTTACTCTGTGACTTTAAGAGCTTCAAGGGACATACGATGAGTTCACTTGTCTCGAAATCCCAAGCCTAGACTAATTCCACGAAACATGCAATATACACATTGCCACAGATTAAAGTTTGTTTAGGAGTAGTAACTTTCTGACCCAGGAAATTGAGATTATTTTTTGCATGCCTATTTTTCTTTTTTCAGATGTGTTCATTTGTTTAATTGTTACATTATCATGAGGCAAATTCCCCGAAATCCTGAATAATAACAAGAAAGGAGGGTCATGCCAAACACAAGTCTTTATGTTTCTACCTCAGCAAAATATTGGAAAATCACTCCAGTGAAAAATAATTTTAAATAATCTTATTTTCCTACTATAAAAATGTCAATTAAAAAATTTAGAAAACATAGAAATTAACCATGGTAAGCATTATGGTTTATGTATCTCAGATATACATTTCTATGTATATACATACATATGTGTATATATGTATTTCTGTAGAAATGCATATGCATAGTATGTGAGGAAATACCTATATCTGTAGCATTATCTATTCATCTGTACCTGTATCTATCACCCAATGATATAATACTAATTCATTAATGCTATTTTATTACCTGTTGTTTTCACTTATACTAGGCATTCTTCTATGCACTTTACAAATGTGAATCTTCATAGCTGCTTCATGAAATAGTACAAATGTTATCCTTATTTTTATTTTTTTAATGTTTGTTTATTTTTGAGAGAGAGAGAGAGAGAGACAGAGAATGAGCAGAGGAGGGGCAGAGAGAGAGGGAGACACAGAATCTGAAGCAGGCTCCAGGCTCTGAGCTGTTAGCATAGACCCCAACATGGGGCTTGAACTCACGAACCATGAGATCATGAGTTGAAGTCAGATGCTTAACCAACTGAGCCACCCCGGGGCCCAATTATCCCCAGTTTTAGATGAGGAAACTGAGATTCAGAGTGTTTAAAGAAAATACCCAAAGTCACACTTCTAGAAAGAGGCTGAGCTGGGATTCAAATCCAGACAATTAGGTCTTCATCAACCTCTATGTTACTCTGTAAGAAGTTAGAAATAAGGCAAAGGCATGCAACTTTATACAGAAGGGACTTATACACATCATTCTGATTGTAGGGGGTAGGCTTGAAGTTATTCTTACATAGCCTAGTTACCACTCTTATTCAGTTTGTATGTTTATTTGGGTTGACTTGGTTTAGAGGTGAGAGAGATATAAACTCCTCCCCCAAAATATATCTCTTGATGTAGCTATAATCCTAAGTTTTGTGGTCATAGTGGTGGTAGCTTATGCAATCAAAAATAATCAGAGAATCTCATTGCATTCGAATGCATTCTGAGTGCATTTGAATGCATTTTAAAGGTAAAATTCTAACTTCTCAGTTGTCCAAATCACACAACCTAACTTTATTTCACAAAGCAACAACTTGGACATTATCACCATAGCAGTGACATATGTCAAAATATATCAACTACAGTCAAGTAACATGCTGCCTGGTTTATAATATTTTCACTTTAACGATTTACAACTACCCTATGTGATGGCCATCGTGATTGTCCCCACCTTACAGATGAGGAAAAAGGCTCAGAAATCTTGTTAACTTGCCCAAGGTAACAGCAACTTGTAAGTAGGGGAGTCAGAATGCAAAACAAAGTATCTAATGCAGACCCTGTGCTATTAATCACAAGATCTCAAACATGGTTCATTGAACAATGGAGGCCCTAGGTCATCTGAGGGACTCTGCAAGTTCAAAAGTTTATTCATAAGGATATGAAGACATTATTTGCCTTTTTCGCTGAGTTGATATTTTGAGTGATGGTACAAAAACAGTGGTGGGTAAAAATGATGGTGCCTTAGCAGGAATCAAGACAGTGACATAAACTTAATTAGGAGTTACTGTATTTCAAACCCACATGCTGGTAGCCAAATATTACCCGTTTCACTTAAGATTTTCCTTGATGAAACACTAGAAACTACTAATTTTACTAAAGCTTAGCTTGTAAGTAACACATCCTTTGAATATTTTGTGTGATGAAACATGAAATACTAAAAAAAGTGCTTTTCTATATAAGGAGGTATGATGACTGTCTCAAGGAAAAGTATTTGTATGACTGAGTTATACACTGAACTACATGCTTTTTCCTAGAACTCCATTTTCATTTGATAAAACAACTGATAGACAAACTATGTTTTTGTATACTTGACTAATTGGCAGCTACTTTCTCCAAAATTAACAAAGTAAGCCTGTCACTTCAAAGCAAACAACAGACTGTATTGTGACCTATGGTAAAATTATATCTTTCAAGCAAAAATCTGAAGCTTGAAAGACCTGTGCCCATCACAGTGAGTTTGACAGCTTTTGAATACTTAAAGAATTTTCTGATTAGGGGCACCTGGGTGGCTCAGTGGGTTAAGCATCCAACCCTTGATGTTGGCTCAGGTCATGATCTCACAGTTTCTGAATTCAAACCCCATGTTGGGCTCTGCACTGACAGGCAGGGCCTGCTTGGGATTCCCTCTCTTCCTCTCCCTCTGTCTCAAAATACATAAATAAACATTTAAAAAAAAGAATTTTCTGATGAGATGGGTGATATTAATGTGGTTTTTTTGCTATTAGATAAAAAAATGTGTCAATATTTAGAAGATCTGTATAACTCAGTGAACTTGTATTTTTTAAATGAACAAATACAAAATGTTGCAAAACCATGCATTGGTTAAAAGATCAAAGTGCAAATGCTTGTTAATATAACAAATACAAAAGAGCTCATTGGTATGGTTTCAGATTCCACACTGCAATTAACCTTTAAGAAACTTCTACTTGCTGAGTTTTCACATATACACTTGCCCACAATTATAAAAAAGAAAAAAAAAGGTAATTAAAATACCACCACCACCACCCCCTTTCAAACTATAAATCCGTGAGGGGGCATGTTGTTTTCATTACTTCAGATGAAACCACATATCTCAACAGACTGAATGAGAAGCAGATATGCAAATCAAGCTCTCTTCTAGTAAAGCAGAAAATGTAAAGCAATGCCATTCTCTCATGAAAATGTATTGAATAATAGATATTCTCATATAACTACCTTATTTATGTTAACACGTAATAAGCTTACTGTATGTTTCAGTGAATTAATAACTACTTTAAAATTTCATTTCATTTTATTGATCATATAATGCATATCAACAAAAACCTTTTTTTTTTTATTAGTCCCAGTAATTTTATAAGACTGTACACATGTCTTGACACCAAATATTCTGAAAACTGCTGTTCTGGATTATTCCAACTCATCAGATGTAGGTTTTTTTTTTTATCTCTCATTAAATACTACCAGTGATAGGAAATTCAATATTCTTAAGAAACTCCATTAGATTTTATTTTCTAAATGTTTATTTTTTTTTTATTTTTGAGAAAGAGAGAATGCATGAGTGAAGGAGGGACAGAGAGAGAGGGGAGAGACAGAATCCCAAGCAGGCTACACCCTGTCAGCCCAGAGCCCAAATATGGGGTTCAATCTCACCAATGATGAAATCATGACCTGAGCCAAAATCAAGAGTCAGGCGCTTAAACTGACTGAGCCACCCAGGCACCCCCTCCATCACATTTTAAAACTAGTCAAATTATATCTTTCATTTTTACACATTTGTTCTGGATCATACTTTCATATCACACAAAGGAAAGCTAATCCCTCTTCCTTAAGACAGACCTTAAAAAATATAAGACTTTTATAATATTAATTTGAACTTAAATTATGTACCTACCAATTAGCACTCCTGTCTAACATTTATTTCTCTCTCTTCCTTACAATTATTGAGAGACCACAGATGCCTTTCCGAGATGCAGACACACAATGGAAACCATTCTCTCCTAATCTGCTAATTAAGGAACGCTAACAATAACAAAGTAAGGACACCACCAAGTTCTATCCTAACTGCTCACAAATTATTCATGCTTGAGTGAGGCCTGACATACTTATTAGGGGACTACTGGAAGCAAAACCCACAAAAGAATAATAATTTCAGTTGACTAAATATGAATCCAAGTTGCAGTTTGTGTATATGAATTTATGTTGATGCTGTACTACTATGGCAGCATCTTGTTTTGGATTGTTGGGGGAAATATTGGCCTTGGAGGGAAGCCCCCGCTGCCTTGCATTCACTGAACTGGTACACTGGGGACATGTATAATTGGTTTTTTCTGGTTTTTAATTTGCAGAATTATCAAGTAGAATCTTGAGTGAGATGTTCTTGGATGTCCCTACCAGTCCTTGTATTTGATCCTGTCCGTACATTATGTATACTCTACCCATAATAATGTAGGGATTAAGAAAAGTTCTAGATGGGTCATTGACTGATTTCTTTAAGCATCCACTAAAATCATTTGCTTATGACAGAAAATACTTTAACCTTTCTTAATGAAAAGATTTTGTTGATTGAGGTTTTCTTCTGTCTTTTGGACAAGGGGGAATTGCAGTTAAAAATTTCAGATTTGATTTTTTCCCCCTTCAGAGACCTTCACAGCATCATTTATATCTTTTTTTTTTCCTTGTTGACATCTAGTATTTCTATTGCAAATATCAAACAGAAAAACACAGTGTTACACAAGTCACTGGAGACAAAAAGACAGAAAGTAATGACTTTACATTTTGGTTCATTTAACTGTGAATCCCAAGTCAAGAATCTGACACTAGAAACTAAGAGAGCAGCAGTGAGGCAATGTAAAAGCATCAGTTCAACATAACAATTTGAGGATGATAGGGCAGGAAGTCTGTGCACAAGCTGGAGTATAAAGCTCAAAGTGATCCCAATAGCAGGAAATACTGGCCCTCAGCATTTATAAAAGCTATTATCATCCCTCTGCTGCAGATAACAGGAACTGGATGAAGCGTATTACTATTGCTTTTGGCTCCTTTTTCCTCTAACCATTGGAAAGTAATTGTTGTTGTTGTTTTTAAAGTTCAATGTATAGTAGAGTATTACTCAATTTTCCTGGAAATTATTGATTTGCCACCCACACACTTTGGCATAATTACAACATTTCAGAATTATGAAATCTTACCAACTTGCAGGTAAGTTTCTTCTTCCATAAAATTCAAGAATGCAGCACAGGGCATTAATCTACTGCAAAGAAAGCACTCTCCCTTCAGCATTTTTATTAACTAACAGTGAGGTGCAATGTGACATCACCGGCCAATTGGCAACCGAGGCATTGCTCTGGAAGGGAATCGGCAACACTCTATCCAGAAGCATAAAAACTGGCTGAACTGTAGCAGTGGGGGATGTTGAAGAAGTGAGGGCTTCCCTCTGCTAGAGCTCTGTTAATTTCCAATTAACATAGGATGAGGGAAAGCCTTTCAGCATATCTGGCTTGGAGGTCCACCATTTAGATTTGGGTGTTGCTCCTACTCATAGTTGAAAACCCTGGCAATGTATATTATATAATTTCCCCTGCTGCCGAAGCTTCCTCCAAATTGAGAATGTTCCCCCACATCTGCAGCTCTCCAAATCCTAATCCTTTAGAAATAATCGACATATTTTTATAGCATATTTTCCACTGAATAATTACCAAGTAATCTTTAGAGGCCAAAGTAGTAAGCTCTTCATCCCAACTTGTAATTCCACTACCTTCCCTTCATTCTTTTATCTTTCCATCATACTTCCTTCACAACATCACCAGCCATTCTTTTCCAATGATCTCTCTTTTCTTTAATGTTTATTTTTGAGAAAGAGAGACAGAGAGAGAGAGAGAGAGAGAGAGGCAGGCCAGGGTAGGGGCAGAGAGAGAAGGAGGCACAGAATTTGAAGCAGGCTCCAGGCTCTGAGCTGTCAGCACAGAGCCCAATGCGGGGCTTGAACTCATGAACCATGAGATCATGACATGAGCCAAAGTCAGACACTTAACCAACTGAACCACCCAGGCGCCCCATTGATCTCTAACTCTTAATCACCTTGTCCCTACCCTACCCCTCTATGCCAACTTCTTCAACCTAACCAAGAGGAGCAAAAACCTGCCTCAGCCAGGAAGTTTGTCTCTTTTACCAAAACATGCACCAAAAATGACCAGAGGGCATTCTGTCTGAGAGGACTGACAGAATATCTCTGTGATCTGGGAATCTTTGTTGAAGCCATTTCAGCATCTTTCAGAAACATTCTAGTATACCCCTGAGTATTGATTATTTCCTTTTCATGGACTGTCAAAGTTCTATAAGCAGGTAGACTAGCAATCAGCGTGCAGTTTGTGCCCAGCAAGAAGGCTCCTAAAATATAACCTATGCCTCACTGTCAGGTTGTGAATATCAATATCTACAGAGGTATGTCAGCCCAGAGGAAACACCTGGTTCTTATCCCTATAATAGCTGAACAGGCTAGAATACTCCTCCTGTACAACATAATATCTAATATAACTTCACATCCATATGCACCACTGCTTACTTCACTTAGCCATCTAATGGGCATCTCCAATTTAACCTGGCTAAATCAAAACTCTTTAGATCTCTTCAATTTCTATTTCTCCTCCAGTCTTTCTCATTTCAGAAAATTAGGAAGTTATCTACTCACTTGCTCAAGCAAAAAACCTAGGACACATCCTTGGTCCTTGTAATCACATCCAATCCATGAAAAGACTTGGTAATGTTGGGGCACCTGGGAGGCTCAGTCCATTAAGCATCTGACTCTTGATTTTGGCTCAGGTCATGAGCTTACAGTCCTGATGTCAAGCCCCGAGTTGAGCTCAATGCTTGGCATGGAGCCTGCTTAAGATTCTCTCTCTCCCTCTCCCTCTGTCCTCCCCATACCAAAATAAAAGGAAAAAAAAAAGCAGAAAAATGAAAAAAAAAGAAAAAAAAATGACTTGGTAATGCTAATTTCAAAATGTATTTCTAAACATTTCATTTCTTTCCCGGTGTATTACAACCTAATTTTAGACCTTATCATACGTTGATCCTTGTTGTTTGTTGTGCTTATATAAAAACATAATTCAAAAGGCTGATAGAATTATATGATTCCCCAGCTAAAAAAGTCTAAGAAGCTTCCCAATGCATCTGGGAAAAATACCACAAAATTTCTGGGTCTACAGGGCGCTTCTGTGAACCTGAACCTGCCTAAATCTCTAAATTCATCTTCTAGTAACCTCTTTCCTCCCTCACAATACTTTGTACAACACATTGGATTTCCTGTCCAAAGCACACTGCTTTAATAAGCAAGGCCAACTTTCATTTAAGTATTCATACCTTTGTAATAAGATATGAGGAAACCTGAACTTTATTTTCAAAATTAATTCATTGCCTAACTCCACAATTCTTGAGATTCCCACAGTAGAAATAATTTTCTTTGTGTTTACGACTCTGCAGCATTCTTTTAAAAATGCAGACAATGGTGGTTGCTACAACAAAATACAATAATTTGTGGGTAGCATTTTCTTCTTATGCCAACTGACAACAGAGGCATTCTGAGGAATGGAAAGAGGAATGGCTAAATTATGAGGATGGATAATAGCCATCACCCACTCTACACATTTGCTTATAGTGGACAGTAATCTTGTCTCCCCTTGAGACAGGCATGGTCCTACTCAAGGAATTCTTTGTGATTCTAGCTACCTGCAGATTTCACAGTGCCTTTTTTGCAACTAATGAAAAAAAATTCAAGTCCTTAGGAATAGCCATTGATGCTTCTCAACTGTGGGTGAATATCAAAGAGGTAAAATCAGTAGAAAAGTGATGGGATTCATGAAGAAGAGGAAACAGTGAAGTCTGACAGTCTATAATTGGTGGTGCCATTCTGTGGATGGTCAGGAAACACAGCAGAAGGGGGTAGCTGGGAGTGGGATGAGAAGCTCTGGGTTGGACCCTCAGGTTGCAGAGGCTTGCAGTCTATACAAATGGAGCTATGCCCATACAGCTGGTGTGAAGGCTCAGCTCTGCAAAGTCAACTGTGTGGGAGATACAGACATGTGAACGACCAGAATGTTAAGGATACTTGAAGAACCCAAGCTGATACAATCAACAAATAAGAGTACATACAGTGAGAAGGAAAAAAGACAGAAAGATAAGAAATGAGGATAGAAATGGAATCATAGTGAAGAGCATCACTTGTGATGCAAGGGAAGAAAAAGGAAACTAGCAGAGACAGTAGAGGGCATCACAGAAAAATGAAGAAAGGTGCTTCAGAAACCAAAGGAATAGGTTTCCTAAGTAGAGAGTAGTCCAGGAGGCCATAGGCTACACAGAAGTCAAATGAGATAGGGACTCAAAACCTCTTTGGGAGTCCCTAAGCAAACTTTGCCAGAGCTATTTTAGAGGAGCAGTAGGGACAGAGCCCAGACATCAGTAGGTTAAAGAGAGATACAATGTGTATAATTATTTCAGAAAACTTAGAAAGGGAAGGCCATGGTTTGAGTTACATCTTGAGATGGGCAAAAGACACACATGTGCGCGCGCGCGCGCACACACACACACACACACACACACACACACACACACACAGTTTTTTTAAAGCTACAAAAAGTAAGGTTCCTAACAAAGAGTAAGGAATGATACACAACTCTGAGATAGATATATATATATATATATATATATATAGATATAGATATTAGATATAGATAGATATAGATATAGATATAGATATAGATAGATAGATAGATATATTTTTTTTAATTTTTAACATTCATTTTTGAGAGACAGAGAGAGAAAGAGTATGAACAGGGGAGGAGCAGAGAGAGACGGAGACACAGAATCTGAAGCAGGTTCCAGACTCTGAGCTGACAGCACAGAGCCCGATGAGGGGCTCGAACTCATGGACTGTGAGATCATGACCTGAGCTGAAGTCGGACGCTTAACCGACTGAGCCACCCAGGCGCCCAGAAGGAAAAAATATTCTAAATTAAAATAGGGAGGGCTATTCCACTGTGAACAACAGTTTTAAAGATCTACTGAACCGACGGTTTAGTTGGGAAATATATATTTAGTAATGTACACACTTGAAGTTACCTCCAAGAAACCTCTGCTGATGTTTCCCAAACTCCCTCAAACCCATCCCAGGCTTGGACAGGTGTTCCTTTGAAATCTCCAAACATCCTGAGTAAGGAATGCTTCCCCTCCCCCCCACCACTTAACTGTGATAAACATTTTTAGATCATTACTCCTGGGTATAGTATGTTGGCTCAAATAATTGATAAATTAATAATCAAGTACACTACAAAAAAGAGAAGTCAGAAAGTACATTTAAGGAACAAATAAAGTCTTCTGAATGTATTGTTTTTTGAGAAACTAATTATGAATTTAATATTTAATGATAAAAAGGAATTATAAGCAAAGAGAATTTACAAATATCTTCAGCAATTGAAATTAATCTCCCAAACTGACTGCATTTTGTAGATCTGTAGGATTTGTTTTGTTTTGTTTTCTTTTCTTTTCTCCATACACTATAAGGGTTTTCTAGCTTAGAGACAGGAAAATGGATTACATAACCTTTCAAAGTCCTTCTTAGGCCTATGACTTTATGATCTGCTGACATGTTCTAATTCAGTCTGTCCCATGAATATACCCAATCACGAACTTGACATGTATTAAAGTTCTATCAGCTTTCCATATCATCTTCTTGGATGACATTTTTGCTCCATTGACTGGTTCATGGGTCAAGATTCATTACCTGCCTCAATACAGAATTTTGGTAACAAAGGAATGCAGAAATTCCTTAATAGCAGCTACACACAACATATTTCTGGCAGATTTTGAACTCCTTTGACTCACTGGAGTTTTGCAATTTTCCATAGCGACCCACCCAAAATGATTTGAAGAGATACTCAATATGCCTCCTTTCTGCGTCATCTATGTATGTATTAAATTCTTAAATGACAATGTTAACAGGATGTGAAAAATAAATGTGGTGGCTCCGATTCCCAGCTCAGCTGGCAGGAGCTGCATCAATAAAACCACTCAAGACATCAGAAATATGTGGAGTTTTCCATGGGAGACTGCAGATCGATGAACACACAGAACATGTCCTTGTCACCCTGCTGTGGTGCCTTCTCTTCTCAGCCTGATGACACATCAATAAAGCTGTCTGAGTCCCTGGCTACCGTTACAGACTGTAAATGTCTGCTGGTATTAGTCTTGCTGAACAGGATTCTGTGCACACCTCCCTGCCCCCTGTCTAGCTCTCGCCTCCACAGAGCTTTCTGGCTCTTACGTAGGGTATGCTTAAATTGGGACAGAGACTTTAACCAAGGGATAAACATTTTTTTTAATTATAGTATTGCCATGGGCACTCCGTAATTTGTAGTATTTCCAAAATCATGTATTTCTAAAGTGATGGCAGGATTCTTTTAAAAAAATGATTTACAAAATAAGTTTTTGCTTTTGTCTTAGCTGCAATATTAATGTACAAAAATCACAATTTAAAATGTTAAGTCCTGCAAATTAAGTACCTAATGGGTCAGTTCTGATTCGCTATTTTTTTCTTTAATGGAACACCCCCTATAGTTGATGAAATGAGAACTTAGTGAAGAATAAACCAAATTTATTATACTTGCTACTCTAAATTTAGATTAACATTTTCTCTCTTTGTGCCATTCAAACATTTATTAGAAAACTTCCATACGCTCAACACTACGTGGTATGGAATGAATGTTTGTGCCTCCCCTGGTTAATGTATATGTTGAAGCTGTAATCCCTAATGTGATGGTATTTAGAGATGGAGCCTTTGGGAAGTAAATAGGTCATGAGGATGGAGTCCTCATGAATGAATTTAGCTCCCTTTTCAAAAGAGACATGTGACATAATATTTCGGAAGGCCATATGAAGGTACAGCGAGAAGAAAGCCATGTGCAAACCAGGAAGCCAGGGCTTAACACACAACAAATCTTCTGGTACCTTGATCTTGGGCTTCCCAGCCTCCAGACCTGTGAGAAATAAATGTTTGTGGTTTAAATCATTCAGTCTAAGGTATTTGTAATAGCAGCGAAAGCTGACTACAACAACATGGCAGTGAGAAGACCCAGGTAGGAACAAACAATGAAAATACATCGTGGCAAGTATTATTAATTCAGGTAAGTCCAAAGTGCTTGGAAAGTGCAAAAGAAGGAATGCCCAAGTTTTCCTAGCAGAACATAGACGGCATTGGAGATAGAACATCATTACTGCTGCTTGAACAAGGGTTTTCTGTGAAGGCAGAAGGGCAACAAAGTGGGCTCTATTTGCAGATGCATCCAGCAGGAAAGCCGGTTTTACATTCACAGAAATACAGGCAGCATGGTGTGGTTGGAGCTTGAGGATGAGAACGTACAAAGCAGTGAAATAAAAAAAGTAAGTTTGAACAGGACCTTGCATGCTAAACCTTCATCTGGTACACCCATACTTTCCATGCCTGACTCATCATCAGAATCATAGAGGAAAGTACTTTAAAAATACAGATTGCTTTGTTGTATTTAAGAGGTAGGGCACAAGTTCTAGAAACTTATATTTTTAAGAAGTTCCAGCAGTGATTGTGATGCTCACCAGAGTATCACAATGGAGAACTTCATCCCATGGAGAAAACACGCTGAAGGACACAGAGGAAGGGAGATGATTCAATCTCATAAGGGTTTAACAATCATCAATCCTGGGGCACCTGGGTGGCTTAGTCAGTTTAGCATCTGACTCTTGATTTCAGCTCAGGTCTTGATCTCCTAATTCATGAGTTCAAGCCCTGTGTCAGGCTCTGTGCTGACAGCTTAAAGCCTGATTGGGATTCTCTCTCTCTCTCTCTCTCTCTCTCTCTCTCTGCCTCTACCCTACTGTGCGCTCACATGTGCACATGCTATCTCTCAAAATAAATAAACAAAATTTATATATATACATACATATATACATACATGTATATGCATACATATGTATATACGTGTGTGTGTGTGTGTATATATATATATATACATATATATATATATATGTATATATATATATATATATATATATATATATATATAAATTATCTGGGGCACCTGGGGGGGCTCAGTCAGTTAAGCATCTGCCTTTAGCTCAAGTCATGATATCCGGGTTCACGGGTTTGAGCCCCATATGGGGCTCTCTGCTGTCCATGCAGAGCCCAGTGAGCATCCTCTGTCCCCCCCTCTCTCTTCCCCTCCCCCACTTGCTCTCTCTGTCTCTCTCTCAAAAATAAAACCTTTTAAAAATTAAAAAGAAAAATCATCATCAATCTTGTATGTAGATTTACGAGCAAAATACCTATCAGAGTACATGGTACAAACTCATGGCCAATACATTTGTTTTACTAGATGTGCACAGAATTGCTATAGTTCACATAGGAATGTGTGTATATTCATGAGATGCCTACACTTCACAATCTGGAAATTTACATAACAAACTGGATTCCCTACTTCCCTTACAAAATTAGGAGATATGGCAATACTGGGCCTATTTTATCAACTTGAAAATAATTGGTTGGAAATCCCTATGTATTTGGCAGGTATCATCCTGGCTACATGATCCCCATCATTGCCTGTTCTCTTTACTGTAACCTGATTCACTCATTCACTTCTTTGCTTGACCACCATATGCGTTGTGATCAATGGATACAGGATATTATTGGAAATAGGATTAATCTTGTATGCTTTTTAATAAGGTTGCATTTGGCAGAAAAAGGTTAAGTCAATATGTGCCAAAGTCCCATTAAGCTGGCTTGAGATTTTTACTCATGAATTTTCAAACAGTAGTACATTAGAGAAATAGGAGAAAACTAAACATTTTTGAGTACTTTGTACCAAGCACTATGCTAGAAGATTTAAATACATGCTCTTACTTAATCAGCTTAAAAATCCTAAAAGTATTAGAAGATAAACTCTGTGAGGGGCAGAGATCTTTTATTACTAAATTTACAGTAGTTGGAATAATGCCTGGTATGAAGGAGCTGCCCAATAAGTATTTTTGATTGATTAAATCAAAGGTAAGTTGCAATTCCCAAAACTGACATTCGGAGGCTCTGACCAAAGTCACACAGGTAGTAAATTTCGAGCTAGAATTAAGCTCAATCTGTTGGCCTTCGGAACCTAGGAGTTTCCACTGTCCACTATTGGATTTTCCCTCTCATTGAAGCAGATACTCAGCCACATGGCTCATTTATTGATATAAAACAGGAAGAAAATCCATTGTCATATGTCAATTCAATTTCTACCCAAGTCCTTATATGCATTATCTTGTTTTCCTTTTTTCACTCTACTTAGACAAACCTCTTATCTTCTTATGACACGCAAATAAGTGTGTTGGTGATTGAAGTTCATAGAGAAACATAATGGAGTTTCAGACTATCAGAAGCCTTGTAAGACCACGTTTGAAAGTCGCCAAACAAGGCATCCCCTTCCTAGTGTCCCTTAAATCTAACCTAATGTTTTGTCTGACAAGCTAAGAGGACTCTGCATAATTAACAAATGCACCCACAATGCAAATATATTTGGAACTGTAATGCAACCCTTACTTGACCCAAGATATTAATCAAACAGAATTAGATTTCTGGAAAAGACCTTGGTTACTGAAGAGATGATTTAAGAGAGTTCAGCTTGGCTACTTTCCACCTCTGATGTGTACTATGCAATGCCATATTTGAATCTTACTGTGTTTTTTTTTCCAGCTTCATACATCTTCCTGCCGGTCAACAGGCCCAAACCTCTTCTAATGGTATATGGAATTTTTTTGAACACCCAGGATTTCCAGGAATACTATAAATATTAGTGATCCTCAGATAAAATTGTCTTCTATTTAACATGTGCTTGCATTAAATGCAGGAGTCAACAAATGCTTAGATTTACTTCCAGTATTTTCCCTCTTCTTTTCAGTTTTTTCCATAACTGGGTAGCAGTTTTGCAAATTCTTTGAAGGGCAATAGAGCATTATCTCAATTCTACTTTGAATTATTTCCACTCTGTACTTTGCCGTTAAATACTACAAACAAATAAGTTAGCAATTATTATCTAATAATGACTTCAATTTAAATAGCAGACTCTGAATAGACAGAATCCTATGGATAAAGAGAAATATGCACCTAAGTTCTACATAGATCCACATATAGATGTGACTGATTTGGTTGACCCTACCTTGCTGGTGGTTCTTTATTCTAATAAACTCAAGGTCACCGTGTTAATATAAGGTTGACACAGGTCTCTCCAAGTCCTGCACTCAGATTGTCCATTATTCATCTTGCCACTAGGTCTGCCTGCTTTTGTTAAGCCTTGGCTGAGCACCTTCTATTAAAATTGGAACAAATCTCAAGGGAAGCTAAGTTCCAAACACCAAGCTGTAAGTCTGGGTAGTCATCAGACAGCATCATGAGTCACAGATTTGTGTCTCTGTTTCTGCTGCCAATTTCATCAACAGCTCCTCATCAACAGCTCCTCATTAGGTAGGTGGAAAGAGCTACAAACCACCAAATTAAGGCCAGAATTGCAAACAATGATATTTTATTTTACGCTGAGCAATTTAGTCAGGTAGTTTTGAATAATAACACGCCTTCATATTTCAATGCATGTATAAGAAGCCATAGTAATTTATGTTTAAGTAAACCTTATGGCCACTTACCAATATAGAAGAGGAGGAAACACTTAATACTCAGTGTGTTTAATAACTACAAATAGTATGGGGAATTGCTCAGGTTATTTACTAAGTGAAAAGAGAAGAGAAAAAATATGCCTTTTATGGTTATAACTTTTAAAATATGCATAGGAAAACAGATGCAAGAGAACTTTAAAATATTAATTTGAGATGTTATATTAATGCTATGGAACTAAGAGTGATTTATTTCTATCCATGCTGCAAACTCTTATTATATAGATATGTTACTTCAAGAATGAAAGAATTGAAAAGTGACAAACACAAAACAAAATAATATGCAAAAGATGATCTTTTGTCAATGAAGGTCTCTAAATTTTAACATGAGAAATTTTACCTGAATAAATACAAGTGCCACTATACCAGCTTAAAGATAGGATATAATATCTTAAAGTATTTTCTTAATAGTCAAATAATTTTAGATAACTTTTTCAAAGGGAATAATCAGTATTCAACTTAATAAAAGCAAAAATCAGGTCTATATGTAAAATAAGACATGCTCTTGGTTGGAGGAATAAAGACAAAATATAAAAGATGCAACTAGGCAGGTATCACTGTATTCCGAATAATGTGCGAAATGCTGACGAGATAGGATTCATATAAAGAAAGCAAGGTAAAGGACATCCAGGATCTTATAGTTTGACTTTGACTCATTCGGAAGTGCTACATTCACAGACACCTTAGGGAATACGACACGGAGGCTACAAGAAGGTTATTTGAGATCCATTTGAGATTATGTCAACCAACAGAGCTGAGGGATTGACAAGATAAAAAGGCAAGATTTTTTTCCATATCCAATTCTTCAGATGTGCTTCACTAAACACATAAAAACAGACAAAACACAAAGGGAAATTGTTTGTACATTTTCAGTTTTTTGAATAGTTTCAAGGGGAAGGAACATCATGAGGTCATCTCGTGTGCCTTCATAAATACTTTAAAATATTATTCTTTGAGCACAATTTGCAGTGCCCTTGGCAATCAAAATATACCTCCTTTCTTTTGTTGAAGACCAGGCAGAATTGCCTGGCTGTGAGGGACATCTTACATCAGGGTATTTTATATGTGAGCTTTCTAAGTGGGATGAGCCAATAGGACGACTCTGAGGCAAGTCCTTGGAAGAGCAACCACTCAAGAGACCACATTTCAAAGCCTAGTGAATAGAGACAACAGTGTACTTATGTGAAGGAAATGGAGTCAAGAACAAGGATAAGATAAATAGCAAATATCAAATAGGATGTTGTCAAGGAGAGGCTATGGTTATAAAGGGCCATGGGACACTTATTCCTCACCTCTTTAGTCAATAGGTGTGTGGAAATTGCCACACCAGACTAGATAAAAGACAGGGCAAGGACGCATCACATTTATGGTGTCAACACTTACTCTTATCCTCAGAGGCCTCCCAGCCAATAGATAAAAATATTACTAGCACCAAGTTTAATGGTACCTAGATCCACTGCTAGTTCTCATCATGCTGTGACCTCCTCTGTCTTTCCTGAACTTTTGCTGTAACAAGCCCATCTGTCTTTTGTTGCTTGGTAAGAAGTCTGAGCATTATCAGCAAAATGCTCCTTTTACCCTCTGTCCACTCACATGAGCAGAGAAATATGTGAAAGGGTTAAGACTCCTATTAACATCTATTGCTTCTTGAAACAGGTTAAAACATTGAAAAAGCCACAAACAGCCAACATGTTAGATGGGTCACTTCAAATGTGAAAAAATGTGTATTTATCTCTTTTCTTAGTTGGCACATTCATTTGGAGAAGGGACCATGCTTTATTCATTCTCATATCACCATGACCTACATAGCACAGGAGTTGACATATTGTACGTAAACAATAATTGAGTGAATGAATGCAAAATGTCAGTGCTCAATCACATTCATACCTAGTGCATTTCTTGATAAAATTAAGCCCTGACGTTGCATACTATCAATGGCTCTCTTAATAAAATTGCATGTCATTTTAACCATGCAATACTAGCAATCACAGATATAAAAAGATAAACAAAAAAGCAGGAAAAATGTTAGGGAAATCTGTTGAGTCTTAAGAATTTTTTAAAGCTTATTTTCTGCAGAATTCAGGATTAAAGAGTCAGTTAACTAGTAAGAAACCACTTCAAAATGAGTGTCAGGAATCTGGCTGACACCTATCTCCCACTGCCATGATATTTGGACTTAATTGCTTAAATATGAGCATCATATGGATATACTATCTGGTGTGAATTAAGAGATAAAGCACTTCTGGTAATACTCCCTGGTCCCATTAGAGTACAGGGTAGGGACTAGACTATGAAATCTTTTGTTCTTTTCCTCCCTCCCTCCCTCCCTTCCTGTTTAACAGCTATTTGTAGCAAACGAATCAAAAAATTTAATGTTTTAGTATGGAATTTCACAAACAATAATTCAGATTAAGGACCTTCAAAGTGTGTTTCACAAAGATGCTTGCAGAATTCTGCAAAATTTTGCGTTGGCATTGCATCTTGCCATCTTTGTGTTGGCATTTGCGTCTTATTTTGTTTTCATGTATGATGAGAACATAACTGATTCTGCCATTCACAATCCTAATTCTGAATTTATTTTTTCCCCATTAAACCAGTGACATGCTTCTGAGTTCTGAAATAAGCAAATGCTGTAACTTTTTATAAAATGACAGAGTCATGCATCACTACTGTAAAGCCAGTTAGTAAGAGAATCTGAACTGGATATCAGATCTGAAGACCCTCAGGTCAGTGCTCTTTCCACTATATAGTCTCACCACTTGGCAGGGGGTTATAAACTCAGCCTTCTTCTACTTATCTGTACCGATGACTCCCAAATGAGCTGGTTGAATTCATCAGCATGTATAACAATGAGGTAGACATCATTATAAGGATAAAGAGGACAGGGGCGCTTGGGTGGCTCAGTCGCTTAAGTGTCCAACTTCGGCTCAGGTCATAATCTCTCGGTCCATGAGTTCGGGCTCCGCATCAGGCTCAGTGCTGACAGCTCATCATCTGGAGCCTGCTTTGATTCTGTCTGTCTGTTTGTCTGTCTGTCTATCGGTCTCTCTTCTTCTTCTTCTCTCTCTCTCTCTCAAAAATAAATGAACATTAATAAAAAGTAAAAGATAAAGAGGACAGAACCTGTAGTGATCACTAAGCATTTATTTCTTTTATACTTTTACAGATTTATCCAGATTGACGTGTACTGTAGTTCTCCACCAGTATAATGGCCACCCAACATATTGTCACATGTAACAAAGAAAGAAAGAAGAAAATGAGGAAGATTAAAAAAAAAAAAAGAGGACAACAAGGAAGGTAGGGAGAGGTAAAGAAGTAACTTTAAAGATTACATGGAAATCTGGAAATTCTTGGTATTTTTCAATGTTACACATTTGATAGGTTATTGAATCTACATTGTGTGCATAAATTCATATGTTGAGAGTATTTAAAGCCCAAAAGAGAGTTGTTATATTTACTCATAGAGTACTTCTTTAATAAGTTCTTAAAGGTAAGGCAGAGATTGTGATTTCCATTTTACAAGGAGGAAACTAAAGCACACGATTAAATGACTGTCCCAGTGGCAGAGATGGTGCAGACACAGATACTCTGCAGCAGAATTTAGAATTATAACAAATTAACACCTAGCCCTTTCCCTCCCTTCACCTCCAGTGTTGTCATTCTGAATATATGACTGTGATCACTTAAGTCATAAACTTGTATTAAAAACTGAAAATGTTTCGGAAGTCCTGATGCCAAAAAATGCCAAAGTACAAAGACAAGTGAAAATCTGGTGAATACACTGTGTGCTGTAGATAGAGGGGAAAAAAATCAAGAAGAAAACAACAACACCTCCATGAAAAAATAGGCAAAGAGTAAAACAGGCAAACAGGCAGTTCCGCTCACAGAAGAAGACATTCAGGTAGCTTAAAACCATATGGGTAGATGCTCAACCTCACTAATTATTCTGTAAAATGCAAATTAAATAACAAAAAACTTTTTTTAACCTATCAGATTGGCAAAGATTATGAAATTTCGCAGGGGTGTGAGGAAACAGACATTCTTATATATTGTTAGGAGTACTTAGCAATATCTATCAAAATGTTCAATGCCCATATGCTTGAATGCAGCATTTCCACTTCTAGGAATTTCTCTTACAGATAAACACCCACATGTGTACAGAGATATATGTACAAAGATGGCCAGTAAAGACCGTTCAGTGCTTATCAGTAGACTACAATGGAAATCCACTGTCATTAAATGGATGACTTGTAGTAAAGATATTGTAATGGAAATCTTTCCAGATAGATTATCTTTTTAAAAATGTAGAACTTGGTTGAACCAGGTCTCCACTTTGTATAAAAACAACTTATCCATCCCATATAAATGCTGATGATCGTGAAGTATAGATGATATACAGTCTTGATCTGTTTCCAACTTACCAAGTTACAGGACACTTGGTTTTCCTCCTTCCCAAAACTTACTCCCATGACTTTCCCATTCTGATAATCAGCAATTCTATCCATCAAGTGGAGATACTGAGGTCCATATCTCCATGTTATCCTTCTTCCATACTCCATTTCCAATCAGTCAGCAAGTTCTATTGCTTAAACCTCCAAACATACCTAAAAAGAATCCACTTTGGTCTCTTTCCAATAAGACTCCAATCCAAGCCATTGACCTCTTCCACAGACATGTGTCTCATGTGCTTTTCTTCTACTTTGCTTTCACTACAATCTGTACTGAACACTCTTGCATGATGTTTTCACACATAAGTCACTCCTTGCCTAAAATCCTTAATCTTTTTTCTATCACATTTGGAATGAGATCCCAACTCTTTAATTGGACTACAAAGCCCTATATAATTAGGCCCCTGCCTGTCTCTGTAACCTCAACTCTTTTCTTGCTAATGTTGGGAAAATTTACGGCAAACACAGAAATCTGATCACAGAGAGATACTCAGAAAAACTACTTTGGTCTGTTGAATTTTCAGAACCGACAGCACAGACTGGTCCCTGCACTTCCTCACACTTATACCCTGCAGAGACCCTCTCAGCTTTAGCCACTGCTCTCAGATTGGATGCCACAGGGGTTTTGCAGCCACCATGGTTTTCCCTCATCCACTTGTATTCAGGATTTGGAGGCTACCTTGTCACCTAGGTGAGTTGATGTTTTTTTATCAAGTGTTAGATTTTTTTCTGGCCAACTTCTTTTTTTTTAATAGAATTATGAAAGATTCATAACTCTTTTTACACCTTCTGCCATCACTCCCAAATCCTCTCCACTGTACCCACGGTATATTCTGGGTATTGTTTGCTCTTTTTATTTTTACCTATGCACTCATTTCTTCTTCAGTTAAATTATTTTTATAAAGGAGAAAATCTCAACAGAAAGTAAAATATAAAACTTCATATGCAGTATGATCCTAAGTTTAAAGAGACAGAGAAAGAGAAATGATACACCAAAATAGCAGAAAAGAAAAACAAAACTATTTTTATCTATCTGATTCAGGTAGATATTTGCAAATCGACTTAATTTTCTTTATTTTGATTATCCATATAGACGCTATATATACATATGATAAAATACATGCATAATTTTTTGAAGAGACACGTTTTAAAATTTTATGTCATTATCTGGCAAAACTGGGGAAACTAAAAAAAGATGTCTCGAAACAGAACTTGATGTAACTGAATGCAAAAAGGAAGGCTGTTGAATTAAGAAGTAGGGATTGATTAGAAATACTGTTGTTTTGTCCAAAAAAAAAAAAAATTAGGAGGAGATTTTGAGTTGTGCTCTCTTATATCAGCTGTGTGGCCACAAGTGAATTGCACAGCCAGCTGGGGCCAGTGTTTTCCCATAAAGTTGACAGATTAGGATAATCAGAGAGTTTGGGGGCTTGCAGAGGACTCAGACCTTAAGACATTCTTAGTTCGGTTATCACAAAACAAGATGAATAATGTGCCTATATTTTCTATAAATATTCATATTATCAGTTTTCCTTAAAAAAAGTTTTGAAATTAGACCGATAAGCTGGCACTGAGGCACTGCCATCCTTTTAGATACCATATATAGTCCAGTTTATCTCTGTTGTAGTTTGAATTGCGTCCCTCCCCGGTATGCTCATATGCCACATTATTTGGAAAAAAGGTCTTCACAAAGGTGATCAAACTAAAATAATGTCAATAGAGTGGGCCCCGATCCAATGCAAGTTGGAGGGGACTTCAACACAGAGACAGACATGCAAAGAGGGAAGACAATGCAGACACACAGAAAGTAGTCAAGTAATAGTCAAGATGCAGCGACAAGCCAAAGAATGCTAAGGATTGTCAACCACCACCAAAAGCTAGAAGAGGAAAAGAATTTTCCCCAAGAGCTGTCAGAGAGAGCCTGGCCCTGCTCATACTTTGCTTTGGGACTTCTTGGACCCAAATACCAACTTCAGCATGCTTTCACACAGGCAAAGTCCCTGAATAAATTTGTGTAAATGGGACAAGAAAGTGGAATTGGTTTGGCAGCAACAACAACAACAAAAATGCATCTAGGAGGGCACACTTGTTGGGAACCAATGCTTTGCCTAGAATTTCTCCAAAAGAGGCTCCCCAACTAGTTTTTAAATTTTTAAAAAATATTTTTATTTTTGTGAGAGAGACAGAGACAGAGACACAGCGCAAGCTGGGGTGGGGCAGAGACAGAGGGAGACACAGAATCCGAAGCAGGCTCCAGGCTCTGAAGTATCAGCACAGACAGCACAGACAGCTAGAACTTGTGAATTGTGAGATCATGACCTGGGCTGAAATCAGATGCTCAACTGACTGAGTAACTCAGGTGCCCCAATTTTCCAACTATTTTTAAGATATTACGTTGGCCATCTTCTTGTTTAAAAAAAGCATTCAAAATCCTATCATTGAGAGACATCAGAAAGGAGGCAAAAGGTGATCACTTCATTAAGAGTTTACTCCCCCACCAAGAATGCTTGGCCACCTGCCCTTACTGCCAGCATAGGGCTAGGGCTATGGATGGCACCACCACCTGGCAGAGAGCCAACAGACTTGAGAATAAAAGATAAAGTTGTCAAATGAGTGAATGATCCTACCTCATCAGCCGAAAGGATCAAAAATGGTGGAGCCAGAAGGAAGAAACAGTATCATGGAAACAGCAAGAAATGGACAGTTAAAAGTCCAGTATTTTATTTCTTTCTCTGGTCTTGCTATTGGCTTCAGTGAGTGATTTGACCTCTCTGGGGCACAGGGAATTTACGTGCATGAGCTGCTAACAGAACACCCATCTGTTCTATTTCATAAGTGTTCAACCAAAGAAAATATGTTAAATTGATTCCTAAAATTGATAAATAACAAGGTGTTGGACATAGTTGTTGTCTTCATCATCATGACCACCATCATCATCATTACTGCTTCATGGAAATGTCCCTGATGGGAGTTAACACCTTTATTTATGGGAAGGTCAATTTTGAAAAGTTTATCAGAAACTCCCACATTAGGCTTTCTTCAGAACTAAAGAACTATATAGTGCATCTTTTGATAATGGTCAGCTAAATACAAATATTATTTAAAAAAATTTTTAATGTTTATTTATTTTTGTGAGACAGAGAGAGACAGAGCATGAATGGAGGAGGAGCAGAGAGAGAGGGAGACACAGACTCTTAAGCAGCCTCCAGGCTCCAAGCTGTCAGCGCAGAGCCCAATGCAGGGCTCTAACCCAGAACCGTGAGATCATGACCTGGGCTGAAGTTGGGTGCTTAACCAACTGAACCACCCAGGTACCCTGCTAATTATTTTAATATTATATAACTGTTTGGGTCCTTCAGTCCAGTATGAATTATTGAGATTACTCTGAAAACTTATTATTTTATTTTTGTGATTTGCACCAGCAATTAAAACACATGTAAAAATGTGCTGTTTTAAGAAAGAAAATAGGAGTTGCTGCTAACCTGTCTTTCAAGACTTAGGGAACCTAGTTATTACAGAAATTTTGTATAGCATGGGCATATTTCTGGCATGTCAAACAAAGTGGCCATGTGCTAAAAATCACCTCAATGCCTCCTGTGACATAGGGGACACAGACTGGTTATAGAGTCACAAGTCTGGGTATGAATCTAGATTCCACCCTCTGTAAGCTGTCACATTGATTGGTCATTAATCTCTGAGAGCCTCAATTTTGCACTTGAAAGAAGAATACATAATTCACTGGATCGTCTTGAGATCAAGTACAATGATGCCTCTGAAAGTGTTGTGTAGGTATGGTGTCCCACAGTTCCTTTGGGTAGCAGGAACTCTGGTAGAGCCGCTCAATGGAGTTCAACTGAGATATTGAGCAAACTATTCAGTGACTAGCAATGGAGCTATTGAGGTGTTTTTTTTTTGTTTTTTTTTTTTTTTGCTAACATACATGCAATTTTGGTTTCAAGATTAGAATTCAGTGATTCATCACTTATATACAATACCCAGTGCTCATCCCAACAAGTGCCCTCCTTAATATCCAAAACTCATCTAGCCCATCACCCACCCCCCTTCTTCCATCAACCCTCAGTTTGTTCCCTGCATTGCTAGATTCATCTTTAACATCTAATTACTCATCATATCCACTCCACTCTTTGAACCTATTTTCTACCTTAGATTTTAAAATGCACTTGTTTGAAATGTCCAGCTTTTTTTTTCTTTGCTCTGACTTGACTTCTTCCCCGGGCTTCAATTTTAATGCTTAACTCCTATGAATGTTGCTTACTGACTTAACTACCAATTACTAGTTATATGAATGATTACTCATGATACATAGACATCTGTTCGATAAAACTAAATTTGAGGTCAGTGCTGTGCTGAGTACTTAAGACACTGTCTTAGTAGTTTTTAAAAAGTCCTGAATTTTACAAATAGGACACTAAAATTTATAAGGTTTGTGTAAATTTCTTAGTTATATGATCTGTAACTGGGGGTGCGGAGGTGGGGAGGGGGCAGAAATTGCAACCCAGGCAGAGCTCTCCAAGAAATCTCAACCCTCCACAGTGAGGAGAATCTGCACAAGATTGGAAGCAATAGAGGGCAACACACCCATGTTGCTGACCCGAACTGAAACTATCTTTCTTACCCCAGACTTTGACCAGAGTTCTTTGCAGATTTACTTGGATGACAAGGTGTTATAGAAGGCATAATTGCTTATACTAGAAAATTAATTTGGGAGGTCCACAGATTCCATCAAAATACTATTGTAATTATGACTTTAATTGCTTCCATATGTAGAGGCTATTCGTGTGTGTACACACACACACACACACACACACACACACACACACACACCCCAAGTCTGCAAAGCAGGGCAAAGAGTAAGGTAAGCACCCATCCAGCCTGGTTTGCCTGGGACTGAAAAGAAACAAGCCTCTCACAGGGACCTTTGGGGCTAAAACCAGTGGAAGTTCTGGTGAAAATGGAACAAGGTGTCTACACTGGAAAGAGGATCATTTTCATTTTGTAGATGAGGAAAACAGGGTGGAGCCACACACTAGCACCTGGCAGAGCCAAACCTTCAGTTGCCATTTGACGACTTAAGATCCAGAGGGCACCTGGGTGGCTCAGTCGGTTGAGCGTCCGACTTCGTCTCAGGTCATGATCTCACGATCTGTGAGTTCGAGCCCCGCGTCAGGCTCTGTGCTCTCAGCTCAGAGCCTGGAGCCCGTTTCGGATTCTGTGTCTCCCTCTCTCTCTGCCCCTCCCCTGTTCATGCTCTCTCTCTGTCTCAAAAATAAATAAACGTTAAAAAAAAAGATCCAGTATGTAATCTGCCATATGACCAGAAACAACTTATTCTAGTAACGTACAGAAATCTCAAATTACCTGAGGCTAAACGACCATCATGTGATGTAAGAGACTAACAGAATAATCTAACTTTTTCAGCTAGAGCACATATTAATATTTGAACAGTTAATTCTTGCTCTGACTTGATTTTTCTCTATTTTTCAAATGGCAAGTAGAGAATGAACATGCCAGGAGTCTACCAGTTCTATAGGAATAACAATATACATTTGTCTTTATGATTACATGATAACAAATAAACTATATTACCTGCAGTTAACAAAAGCAATGTTTTAATAATAACTTGTTACTGAAAGACATTCTTCTAAAATCTTTAGGTATTTATGTCGATGAGGGCATGCAAATGTATTTTAGGAGACTGATCTGAGATCTGATAGTTATTATTTAAATTTGAGGGAAAAAATACCAAAGTTGTCAAAGTAGGGTGTGAAATTCAGAGGAGATCCTATTGCAAATTTAAAATCAATAGCGCAACAACTGAATGCCTTTGGGAAACTGACCACTGAAATAGTCAAAGAAGGCGGCGCCAAACACTCAGAACAGCCATATCTGTACTCCTACACCAGAGCAAGACAAGCATATGAAAGTAATAAGAAAAAAACTTGCACACTCTTCCTCCTCCTGGAACATCCCCTTGAAGTGGTTCCAATCAAATGGAACTATGGCTGTGAATCTTTTTGTCTTTAACAATATCAAGAATCTGTAGCTAGGGTGTAAACACAATCTATATTTTCAAGTGGGGGGGTAGATGGAGTATCATTTACATAAAAAGAAAAGAGATCTACAATAACATACATGTGTATGTAAATTAGCACAGAAAAAAAATAAGCTTTTAGCTCATACCATTTACCTCAGGACAGTTTCTCTCAAAGAGTAAGGAAAAATCAGACAAAGAGCTTCATGCATTTCTATATATCAAATCACTTCAGGCTCTTAAGAGTAGAGATGATTTTTTTCTAGAAGACTGTATAGACCTTCAAGAGTGGCTCTACTCAAGATAAAGCCCTGGGAGCGGACATGCTTAGGAGAATGGGAAAAGCAAGTATTTCTAAATTAGCAGGGCCTCACATACTATGTAACTACTAGAAAAAAAGAGAAAAAGGAAGACTAGAACTGAACGCAATTACTTTACCAACCATAAATAAAAGTATTCCTATGAACAGATGTCTTCCCATTTGTGATCTTGCTACAAACAGGTAGTTAGTCCTTTCATACTGTCCTTTCTAGAACAGTGCAATGATCAGGAGGAATTATTAGAGCATTGTCCCAGTGGTAAACCCTAGAGGATATGAGTCACCCTCACCCTTGAGGATGTCGAGGCCACACTATCTCTATTCACTGTACTAATGAATGAGTCCAGAGAGAAGTTTTCAGACTGGAGAATTACAGTTAAAGCCACAGCTTCCCTTTACCAAGTCCCTCAGCAATTTCCATAATATGAGAATTACCAGAAGTTCATGTGTTGTCCTCTGAATTGACTTTCTTCCAGAGAAGACCTTTGCTCCCCAAATTCTCCAGCAACAGCATCATTAGGTGCTGTATAATTGAACGTGCCAATAAAACATGGACACGTCTGAAGGAACAGGAAGGATTTTCAGCAATGCCAAACTCACACAACTTGGAGAATTTTTAGATTAGATCAATCAAAGGAATGAATGAATAAAGCTGTCTATTTTTTGCTCCAGGGACAGGATCAGTAGATATCTGAGCCAGAATTTAAAATCAAGAGAGCCTTTCACCCTGCCTTATACTGAGAACACTTGCTTCTTATGGTGAACAAGGGTAAAAATAAAGAAAAGTTCTTCCTCATGTTCCCATTCCATTATTCATGAATAGCTCTATACTTTGGAGGGTCAGGCAACGTCCAGAGTAAAGCAACTGAACAAACATTTGGGTCAGTATGCTCTCCCAGGGTTTGCTCCCTCTTCCCAACTACTGATATCTTGAATTCCTGTTATTTTTACCTGATCGGGCAAGAACAAGGGTTTTCATCCAATTTAAGGTTATGAAGCCTTTATTTTCACTTGTACCTAAGGCAAAGCCTTTGATTGCTTCCAAGAAACAGCTAGGAAATCATGCCGCTAAGAAACTTCACTTTGTTAACTTATATAATGTTCAGCAAAGGAAGAAGATAGTATTATTATTACCAATAATCATTTGTTCATTAATAAACATTTATTGCCACCTACCAGGCAATGGGCTTATAGCAGTAAATAAAACAAACTCTTCTCTTCATGCTTCTTACATTTTATTGCACAGAGACAGAGGAAAGACAAATAAGTTTTAATGTGTGCTATATAAGTTATATGGAGAAAAGCAAAGGGGAGTAAAGATTAATGAAGTGAAAGTAAGTTTCTGACATTACTAAGTGCTCCACATAGCATAATTTCAATACCTAAAATTAGTAAGTAGATAATATATGTATATATTACATATGATAAATTACAGAGGAGGATATCTGATTTAAGCAAGTTATGCAAACTTGCACAAAATCATGTAACTATTAATTCAGAGGGCTAGAATTAAACTCTGGATTTTCACTATGTCAATGTCTGGAATTAGTGTGACTTTTAATGTATTTATAGTCTGTTTTCTCTTAATAGAAATAGCCTCCTAGATGATATTCATTTCACAGGCACAACATTATCTCCACTAATATTTATTAGATTTATTAGATTATTCCATATATCAATGGCAGTAAAATAGCTAGAAAACCTGTTAATAGATCATTTCCCCTATTAAAAAGACTGCAAAGAGAAAAAAAAAGAGAGAGCGTATATTGTTATTTAACAAAAATAAGTTAGGAAAATTTTCATCATCCCAAAGGAAATATGCCAATAATAGAAGTGGCTATGATAAGAAAACAATTTACATATATTCACTTTTTCTTGTTTTTGCACATTACTTCTCTCTTATTGTCATTTAAATACATCCAGATCAGCACTAAAGTCTTTCTTGGAGAATTAAATTGCAAAGCACAGCGGGGAGCTCAAGTTCCTGCAGCTTCTGCTTGGCAACCTCTTAGAGGGGGGAATGCATCCCTACTCCCTATGGTCTCCAGCTTCTCCTCAACACATCTCGCCCGATTGACCTCCAACCCACACACGACAGAGAGACATTTCATTCAGCTCTCTATTGTTCTTCTTAGGCCTCTTCGTTTTCTTTCCTTTTAATTATTCTGAACAGTAACAACCCTTGGGAAAGCTGTGCAATTCCTGTCTTCTCTTCTGTTGACACCAAGGCCCCCTGACCTCCACACAGGACCCCACTCGGGGTGGGGGGGGGAGTGCCCCAGGTTCTTAACCCCTCTCCTCACCTCTGTTGTGACCAAAAGCTGTTTTTAGCAAGCTGCCATGATATGAAGCAGCTGACAAATTAATACCTGATTCCCAAGGCAGTGGAGTGGAGTACCAAGAGCATATTGCCACCCTAATCTAAGCAATAACCTTGTCTCGACTAGATTACCAAAGCAGGGTCCCATCTGAGCCAATTCTCGTTGATATTGAGGTATTTAGTTACATACAGTAAAATTTTCCCCTTTCAGGTGCCCACATCTATAAAGGTTGACAAACTTCTATTGAGTTTTTTACCACCAAGATATAGAATATTTCCATCCATTTCCCAAATTGTCTAGTGCCCCTTTGTAGTTGATCCCCAAACCTGGCACCTAACCCCTGGCAACTACTGGACTGATTTTTGTCCCTACGATTTTGCCCTTTCATAAATGTCATGAATCAGAGCTTGCTGGTCCTTTGCTTAAGCCATTCTAATGGCTTCCCATTGAATGTAACAGTAACCCCTCAGCATAGTTTGTACACTCTCTTGCTGTGGGTTAGATTGTGATGGGGTCTACAGGAAATGAATCCAGCTGCCTATCTGCCTAACCCACTCTCATGCAGCCCTTCTTCCTAGAAGCTCTTCCTACCCTACTCCCAGGCTGCTCAGATTTCCTTCAGCTACTCAACACTGCATTTTTTTTCCACCTCTGAGCCCTCATACTACCTTGTTTCCTCTTCCAGGAACATTCCTTCCTCTATTCTCTGCCTGGTTAAAATCCTACTCATCTGTCAGGGCTCAGCTGAAATGTCATTTTCTCTGAGAATTCCTTGATCCCCTTAAAATAAATTAGGCTGATTTGCATTGCTCTGTGACCTTTTCCGCTGCAGTGTTCAATTTATAATTAAATATCTGTTGACTTATTTATTTACTGTTTTTTCCTCACAACAAATTGTAAGCTGTGGGACCAGATCCATTTTGTTTTATTCCCTATCCTGTGTTTGTAAGTGTGTACATATCTGATTAACAAAATTTAATTCATAATCTCAAGGTTTTTTTTGCTGGAAAGAAAATCTCCAAAAACTGAGGAAAACTTGACCCCTGAGGTTTTTACTGCATATACTATGAGCAACTCCATTCTGATTCTAGAGTGATTCT
The DNA here is from genome assembly GCF_022837055.1 of Prionailurus viverrinus. NCBI lineage: Eukaryota > Metazoa > Chordata > Mammalia > Carnivora > Felidae > Prionailurus > Prionailurus viverrinus. The sequence goes on from NC_062570.1 coordinate 94,203,327, forward strand.
TTCTCTCTCTCTCTCTCTCTCTCTCTCTAGTTATAATGTAAGCAAAAAGAAAATCAAAGGGAAACTTATCCTAGAGTCCCTTAACATTGCTGCGTCACAGTGGAATATTTCAAAGACTTTACCAAACCCTAAGGGAATATGAGATTTTAATACTTTTTTGATAGCTGGTTGATAAGAAGTTGATACACAAAATGCTAAGTTATCTATCCTATAACTCAACTCTATCCTACAATCACAATCTAGATATTTTAACTCTATCAGAGGAAACACCCTGCAGTAATGATTCTATTCTATTTTAGGAATGATGATAACGCCATAGTGCAGATAAAGAAACAAAGATTTCCACATTTTACATACAAAGGGCTACTCCTTAAAGTCCTTGTTTACTGGTTGAGAAACAGAATTTGTTTCTAGTTGAGTGACCTCAGAAATGAGTATTCTTTCAGAAAAGATCTCTGCATAGCCTTCTACACAGGTGCCCTGTGCACTCTAGAGAATGAATTCTGTGACAAAATTATAACCACATCATTACCATACAATCTTTTCAACAAAAGGTTCCTGTGTTCGCTCATAAAGCCCTGCTTGCATCAGTATTTTCCATTGAAATTTTTGAAAGAAAATCAATTTTTTTCTTTTTTTATATCTCCATGGTGCTAGAATGGTGCTGAGTATACAGTATATGCTTAGACAATCCATGTTGACTGAATCAATATTCACCATATGTTATCTTAGCTCTCCACAGGAATGCCTTCCTGAGCACTTGTGCTAACTTTTATTTTATGAGCTTAGAATTTTATTAGTGGATACATAACCAAACTGAAAGCAATTTACCTTTCTGAATATATATGAAGTATTTAAACGTATAAACAATTACAACATGGAGAAGCAAACTGTGGAGATGAACATTATTTGCCATTAGGTGGTAAGAGTCTTGGGTTGTTGTTAAACCTTTAATTAGAGGAAAATGACAAGAAGTACCTGGGTCACAGGTAAGCAAAGATAATTGCCCTTTGCACAGAGTTTTGGGAGAACTAAACTGAGCATTCCAAGAGCTACAAAGAGGTCCATAGTGCTCTCTGGGCTCTATTTTAAAACACATGTCAGGTCATGTAGGGTAGATTGTTATGTGAGTTAAGCCTTAATCAGGTCATGGGGCCGTTTACTAGTACCAAGAAACATCAGAGGACAAAAAGTATTTTGTATGTGTGTATAATCTGTCAATGCCCACATTGGTCTGGCTTTGGTCTAAAATTATGGATCCTTCAAAGGTTGGGAGGAGATGATATTACTTTAAGAAAACAACTGGAGGAATTTTCTACCGTGTCTTTAAAAACGGAATGTGACTCTTTTCCCATCATCAACTTGATAAACAAGGAAAATGCATTTCAGAAGCTGCAAATGCCTCAAAATTAAAACTGTATTCTTTTGCCAGGGTGGAAGAGTGATAAGCTACAGGGGGCATGGGTAGGGGTAAATTCTCTTTGGATCAAGGGTTAGCACCAGTGCAGTTTCTCTCACAAAGGCAAGGCACTCACGTGTCAGTGTGAGTCATCAATTTCTCCGTCTGGATTTTCACAAAATCATATATCCTTGCTCTATATTCTAGCTATATAAAACTCAAAATACATTTTGATTTATTGAAAGATAAAATACATGGAAGAAAAAGAGAGAACCATTCTGATCAGTTGGAGACATAATGCCGACTCCCTATTCATTTTTACAAAATGACAGAGTCAGCAAATGGAAATTTAAAAATTGAAAGACATAAAACCAAATATATCAATTATATCAACAAATTGAAATTGGGTTAAACTCTCCTATCATAATTCAAAGATTATTATATTGGTCAAACCAAAATCCAACTAAATGTGGTACATACAATACCCAAACAAATACATTAAGAATACAAAGTAAGGATCTAAAAAACAAACAGGAAAATAAGAAAAAAAGGCAATCATATCACATAAAATTACATTCAAGGTAAAAGAACTAAGTGGGATAGTGCTATCTTTAAATTATAAAAGTTGAAAAACCAAATAAAGATATAACAATGAGGGGCGCCTAGGTGGCTCAGTGGGTTCAGTGTCGGACTTCGGCTCAGGTCAAGATCTCATGGCTCGTGAGTTTGAGCCCCAAGTCAGGTTCTGTGCTGACAGGTCAGATTCTGTGTCTCCCTCTCTCTATCTGCCCCTCTCCCCCTTGCTCTCTCTCTCTCAAAAACAAACAAAAAATACTTTTTTAAAAAGTTAACATAAAAGATATAACAACGAAAAGGTAAATGCTCAAAAACATCCTTACAGGTAGTTTATTAACTTAACAGAATAAAATTGTAAGCAGAGCAACTCAAGAATTTCTAGACATAAGAAGTTTGGGAACAGTGATAAAGCTGGAGAAGAGAACTAGGGGGATATTTTAAACCTGTGTTTGCATAGCAAGCAGATTTAATAAAGATTGCATATTACACTTAAAAAATAGTGAAGCTTACCAAAAACACTTTAAGTAACCATTAATTGCCCATATTAAAAGAAAATACATTGCACTTATTTTTAGGGTTGTATGTAGAGAGAGGAGATCAGGGGCCAGAACAGCAGAAAGATAAGTTGGCTTTAAAAATATATACATGCAGGGATAGCTTATTTTGTCACCCCCAAGCTAGATGGGCTGTTCAGGGCAAACTGACCATTCGTCAGGTGTCCCTTGTTATTTTTGTAAAATGAAAGGCTTGAATTGACATAAGCTTAAGTGACATAAGCAGTTAATAGTTTCTTCCAGTTAGGTTTGGATCAATTCTTTAATACTTCAGTATTTTGTTTGTGGATATTTTCTTCATCATCCACCTTTGGTAAAGTAGTAATTTCCTTTCTGAAATCCAAATTATCCCCCAATTTATTTACTTTCTCGATCTGGATACTGACATGTTAGTTTCCATAAAGCTCCCTGGAAAGATATGCTAGCCAGAATATTAGCCAAAAAGCAAATACAGGTATATGAATGAGATATAAAAAACTCCACATCCTAGTGAAGGAGTAACTAAGCTACTTGAATCAGCAAGAATGACCTGGATTATATTTTCAGGACTGAGAAAACCATGTTAACTTTCAAAAAAAAAATTTTTAATGTTTGTTTATTTTTGAGAAAGAGAGAGAGAACGCACAAGCATGGGAGGGGCAGACAAAGAAGGAGACACAGAATCTAAAGCAGGCTCCAGGCTCTGAGCTGTCAGCACAGAGCCCAATGAGGGGCTCGAACTCACGGACTGTGAGATCATGACCTGAGCCAAAGTTGGATGCCAAACTGACTGACCATCCAGGTGCCTCAAACCATGTTTACTTTTTAACAACAATACACATTTTGCCATGAAATCTTCGTCTGCATACCATGGGGATCAAGCTGGACTAATCTTGTGTTCATTGTCAAAATAATAAAACAAAATGTTCCTGAAATGTTCTAGGAGTGATTCTAAACCTCTGTAAATACTAATTCCCTGAACCCTCTGAATGTTTTTCTGAGACACGTCTTTATATCACTCCGGCATCAATGAAGAAACAAAGGCACAGAGAGATCATGTAGCAAGTAGATGAAAATCCTGCTATTCACAACTCAGCAGCTTCAAGCCAGGGTCCAAGCACTCAGACACTGCAACACACAACTCATCTTCCTAGGACTCATTTGTAGGTGCATCTTCCATTGGTTTATACTCCACTTGGTGGGGGTAGATGTAGTTTCCTGGGTAGTCTATAAAATAACAAGAATGATGGGACTCCTGGGTGGCTCAGTTAGTTAAGCGTCTGACTCTTGATTTCGGCACAGGTCTTGATCTCACAGTTCATGGGACTGAGCCCCATGTTGGGCTCTGTGCTGTCAGCACAGAGATCCTCTCAGTCAGTTTGGGATCCTCTCTACCCACTCCTGCCCCCTGCACCCCCTCTGCCTCTCCTGTGCATGTGCTCTCTCTCTCTCATGCTGTTTCAAAATAAATAAATAAGCATTTTAAATAAATGAAAAATAAAATAAAAATGATTGCTTTTTACCTTTGATAATTTGAATTTATATATTGCTTGCTGCCAGCCTAGTGTTTGTAACATAGAAGGCACTAATATTTTCTTCAAAAAAATAAATAAATAATGTCAAATCTCTCTCACAAACAGCAATATCGATCCAACAAGTTCACATCTCAACTGCGGGAGCAAATGTCTACTCTAATCTGACCTAGTCTTTACCACAGGGAATATTCCCTTTGTCTCCTCTCTTTTTGTTGTAAAGAAAAAAAAAAGATGCCTTACTCTCAAAGATACCATCCCCAGAATTGTCATATCATGTGTCAGGGAACTGAAAGCCAAACAAGCTTCCACTAGTACTACCGAAAGGCACTTGACCTTGGGAAAATTTAGCATTGACTGGTACCAAAGGGATTAGCAAATGCTCCATTTTCTGCCTCTGTCTTCAATTACTCTGATGAGCAATTAAAATGCTAATTAAAAAACAATCCAAAACTTAGCACTCAGAAGGTTATGAAATAATGCACTCACATGTCCTACCACACAGACAACTAATAAGGTCACCAGACAAAGAACGATTAGAAAGAAGTATTGAATCTCCACAATAATTTTAATGGTAAGTTCGTTTTATGTGTTCACAATGACCATACTCACCATCATTCTCTAAATACATAACATGAATTATCTTATGTATTTAGTATTACTTGTTCTTCAGAAAACAACCATTTTATTTAAATAATCATAAGAAGAATCTAAGAATTTTCCTAAAGATAGGTTAAATTTTAAATCAAACTCAGTATGATTAATTAAAATATTAATAACTCAATCTGCATAATGCAGAGGGTCATGGGCTTTTGGCATTCACTCTTTTAATAATTTGGACTTTGGGCTTTTTATTATTCATTCAAATCACTTTTGAGAGTGAGTTGAAACAGTTTTGAATTATTTAGTTTTGTTTGGTCCTGCTCTCACATTCAAATACACTGGGGTGATACACTTTCTATACAGTCTGTAAAAATTAAAGTATTAATTTAGAACCCAAGAAAGCATATTAGAAGTTAACAGTGAGAATTCCTAATCACTTCTATGGCTAAAGCCTAGAACTATACCCAGCACAAAGGAGATACTATCAGATGATAAAACCAATTCACATAATTTTAGCCAAATGTAATGACTTTTAGGAATGCCATTTTTTTAAGTGGGAGAATCATCTTTTTTTAAAGTAATTTTGTAACTGAAGTATAAATATTTCAATGTTTCCTAATCAACCTGGTCACTAATTTCAATACCAAGGTAACTACTGTAAAAAAAAAAATTCTACAAACATTTGTGAGGAGATGGGCTTAGCTCTTGAAAAGGTTTTGTTTCTTGTTTTTTGTTTTTCAAATCAACTTTAGAAAAAAACAATTTACATCTAAATCCTTCTCAATCTATCTACAAAGGAAAGGTCTCTTAAATTCAGTCTATTTGCTCTTCTCCACCTGTAATCCCCTCCCCAGCAGTATTATTGCAATTCCTTTTCACTTGTCTCCTTCAGTCTCACCTTTAAATTACCCTCCACAATGCAGTCATCCGCCTTTCTAAAATGTAAATTATCAGGGTGCGTGGGTGGCTCAGTTGGTTAAGCATTTTACTTCAGCTCAGGTCATGATCTCATAGTTTGTGATTGCGAGCCCCGCATTGGGCTCTGTGCTGCCAGCTCAGAGCCTGGAGTCTGCTTCAGAATCTGTGTCTCCCTCTCTCTCTCTGCCCCTCCCCAGCTCACCCTCTGTCTCTCTCTCCCTCAAAAGTAAATACAAACATTAAATTTTTTTAATAAAATAAAACAAAATGGAAATTGTTTTTATTACTTAAAACACACACTCAGTTGTCTCCACGAGAGACAAGGCCCAAACTCTTCACTATGCTATTCAGAGTCTTTTTAAGAAGATGTCTACAAGTCCAGCTTCGTTCAACATCCTAGTTACTTATAGGCCAGATCGTTTTGCCCTTCTGAGTCTTTCCTTATGCAGTCTCTTCTGCCTGAAATGCCTCTTTCCTTTTCTATGGGTACCTATATATTATTTGATCTTTTAAACTGAAATAAATCATTATTTTCATAGGAACTGATTTATGTTATGAGATTAAAAAGATCCTCTGTTGATATAGAGAAAATTTAGAGTCCACACAAGATTATGAGATAAATGTATAACTTATGTTTTGAGAGCTGGAATCATGCATATACACCTATATCCATTCGTATACAGGGGATATCCCCTCTAACCACAGGGGATATATTCCAAGACCCCAGGGGACACCTTAAACTGAAGATAATACTGAACATGATATATAATGTGTTTTGTCCTATATATATATACCTGTGACAAATTTCATTTATACCTAATTTATAAATTAATAGATTATCAATTATTTATGTGAATTAATTATAAATTAATAAGACATTAATAACGAATAATAAAGTAGAGCAATTATAACAATACACTATAATGAATTTAAGTGAATGTGCTCTTTTTCTCTCTCAGAATATCTTATTGTACTGAACACGCCCTTTTCTTGATGATATGAGATGATAACATGCCTACCTGGTGAGACAAAGTGAGGAGAAGGACACAGGCATTATGATGAAGGGGGAGGCTACTATTGATCTCTGATAATACAGAAGCAGAGGAGAAATATCTGCTCCCAGACCAAAGTTGACTGCGGGTAACTGACCATGGAAAGCAAACCACGGATAAGGGAAAACTACTGTATGTGCATTTGTGTGTATGTATATATGTGCTTATGAAAAACACTCTAAGAAATATTTTACCACTGAATTGTATCTTTCATCTTGAAGAAATATTAACTGAGAAACGGTTTGTAAAATCGACACAAAAGCCTGTGTCTGGTAGCAGGATGTTGCCTAAACCACTCAATGACATCACAATTGAACAGATGTGCTGACAAAGCAGCTGGTTTTATTTGTGGCAGCATTTTTGTAAACCATAGAGTAGAGGACCTAAACTCAAACACCTGTAGGGAATATCCATTGAGCATATGCAGTCAGTAAGACAGGTGATGGGAAGTGGTTTGTGTGCTTATGTAAGCATAACACCTGCCTACTTTATGTCCTTTAAAACACTATGTGGGCCTATCAAACAGTCAAACAAAATATATTCTGAGGAGTATATTCCTAAACAACTGCAGGTATGAGACCTCCGACTTTTGCATTTTCACTTAGGCTGCTACCATTTTTTGTTTTAGCTTTCTCTGATAAGTATGCTTCCTATTCAGAGCAAGCACAGAGAACAATTTTGAATATATTTACAAATCATAATGATCAAATGATTTAATAGTAACACACAGTACATTGGCTCATTTACCCCTGTAATTAGATTAGCTTTGGTAAAACTACCCTCAGCTTCTGTCAGTGACTCAGTACAACAAACATTTGTTAAGCATCTACTGTCTCTAGAATTGGTTTAGTACCTGGGGATTAGAAGATAAATCAGACTTGATTTCTGCATTTAGGATGATTATAAAACAGTGGGGGAGAATATTGTAAAAAGTTAATTTCAATAGAGAAAATTCTAGGTCATTGTAAGTATTCAATATATGTTTAAGGAAAGGATATGCAAGTGAATAAACAAAAGAATAAATAACGTAGGTGTGGAAGGCTTTTCTGGGAACCCAGAGGAGGGCCATACAACCCACAGTTGGTGGGAATGAAGGGATAAAATAGAGAGGATTCTTGAGGAGGAGGATTTTGTCAAGCTAAAAATAGAAACTGGGGTACTTGAAGGGGAAAACATGAAATAAACAACATCAAGAAATATAAGTTGGTATGTATTTTTTGCAACTCAATGTTCCTGAGTCTTTTGAAATTGGCTTATATTATAAATGCTGGAAAAAATGCACAATTAAGTTTTGCAATAAATAGTTATTAATACTGTTAAAATATGGAAAGTATAGCAGTGAAAAATGCATAGATATGCAGAAAACAATGGGACATGCTTTCTGTAACTTTGTAACTCATTATTTTTGCACACTGAGCTGTAGGAGGCATGCAGCTATGTATTTCTCAAGAGAATGGAGTCAAAATATTGAACCTAAGGGAGAAAATGGGAGAGTCATTCAGCACAAGCAGCCTCAAAAGGAATCCTCAAGCCTTTAGCAATGTTGCATTTGATCACGTTCATGTCTGTATCATAACCTCAATGATACCCTTAGAGACTGACCTTCTTTCACTGTATCAAAAGCCTAGACAGAATTGAAGGAAGAAGCTTTCCATGGTACCAAAGATGCTGTGTAAATCTCGCAACCAAAAGTCATAGAACATGCTATAGTGACAATCATAACCTCTTTCTCGCCATCAAACACCAAGAAGACATGGACTGTGTAACTAAACCATGAGCCCCTGAGGAAACCTTTCAAATAGTAGACCTTGTTCTCTATCATCATATATGGTTTCAAGATAAATTTCTTGCTTAAGTTCCGCTTGCATAAGAGTAGTTAGAACAAGGCTAAAATCACAATAGAAGAGAAAGAAAAAGTGTGTGTATGTGTGCATGTGTGTTTATATATTTCTGGGGTGTTTGGGGGGAGGTAAAGAGAGAATGTATCTACATTCTAAAACTCTCATTATATACAAGGGCAGCTATTAGGTGTAATGCATTTAAAAATTTACATTCCTAATATTTTCCTGTCTTTGAAAACCTGATGCCCTTCTTTTGCTTTTTCCACATGTCACTTTAATTAGGCCTGCTAAAGGAAATGGAAGATGCATTGGTATAAATTACCAATGCAGAGCTTCATCTAAGTTATTGCTTATGCCAAGTAGCTTTTAAGAAAAATCATGTTATGGGGCGCCTGGGTGGCTCAGTTGGTTGAGCATCCAACTCTTGATTTTGGCTCAGGTCATGATCCCAGGGGGGAGGAACTGAGCCCGGCATCTGGCTCCATGCTTAGTGTGAAGCCTGCTTAAGATTTTTCTCTCTCTCTCTTTCTCTCCCTCTGCCCTTCCCCCATGCACGCAAATGCAGACTTGCTCACTGTTTCTCAAAAAACAAAAAAATTCGGATCCCCAGCTGAGGTGCAATTCAAGGAAGGTCTTTAATTCCAGCAGGAAACCAGAGACGAAACAAGAAAAAAACAAAACAAAACACCTTTGGTATATGAGACATACAATGGGAGTTTTGGGGAAAGCCACAGCTCAATGGTCTTTTACGTATTAATAAGTTCACTCCAGACTCAAAAACTTCAAGCCTTTAGCAAGAGATTAATTCCAGAACTTCTACTGGGTTAGCAAGGGATGAAATAGGCTTGATTCTTACGCAGCTAGATATTCAGGTTGAAGTAATATACATCAAAATTCTGGTAAAAAGCAAAATCTGTTAGACTTTCCTTTCACTATTATGCAATTAACACCCAACTACCTATATGATCCCTAAAACACACTTGAAAATCTTTCTCCAAACTAAAAATTGCCTGTAAGTCCTATAAGAGAAAGATTTGAAACTTTCCACTGAAGTTGGTTTTCTTGTCAGGTGTTCTAACATTTCCATTATGATAAAAACTGTGTCACAAAATTTACAATATTGTCGGCTATTAGAATCCTTGAAACTATTCACCATAATTTCCCCAAACAGTTTATCAATAGGTCTGACAGATTGAATGCTACTCTATAGTAAAAATATTAAAGTGTTAAAAAAATAAACCAAAATATTAAATTGTTGAAAATATCTAGCCTAAGAATAAAATGAAGTTCTTTTCATTTAATAGTTACTGTACATGTCAGTCATCATTTAGTAACTGAATGGAAAAAGGAAAAAAAAAAGAAAGAAAAAAGAAAAAAGGTAATAATACATTGCAATGAGTTTTCACTTCTGGGTTATAATTTAAATTAGTTATGGTGAATGCATTTGCTTTACTCATTTTAATTAAGTATTTATGAAGATAATTCCATCAAAGCAGATCATTAAATTATCACTATTCAGCCACATTCAACATACAGGTAAGCATCATTTTCCATAAACAGCAGTATTTTAAAATTTTTTTTTAATGTTTATTTATTTTTGAGAGGGACAGAGTGTGAGCAGGGGAGGGGCAGAGAGAGAGGGAGACACAGAATCTGAAGCAGGCTCCAGGCTCTGAGCTGTAAGCACAGATCCCAACATGAGGCTCGAACCCATGAACCATGAGATCATGACCTAGGCTGAAGTCAGTAGTTTAACTGACTGAGCCACCCAAGTGCCCCAAACAGCAGTATTTAATAAGACCCATGACCTGTCCTTTGGACCAGAAAAAATATATATATACATACTTGATACAATGAAATGTTACCAGTACATTTAACAAATTTTTTTTTAATGTTTATTTATTTTTGAAAGAGAGAGACAGACAGAGCACGAGTGGGGGAGGAGCAGAGAGAGAGGGAGACACAGAATCCAAAGCTGGCTTCAGGCTCTGAGCTGTCAGCACAGAGCCCAACGCAGGGCTCAAACTCACAAACCATGAGATCATGACCTGAGCCGAAGCTGGACGCTTAACTAACTGAGCCACCCAGACGCCTCACCAGTACATTTTTTTTTAAAACAGAAACATCTATTTTTGACATACTTAATTGTTGGACTCTGTCCCCCATCAAAGCTGCTTTCTTATAAATGTCCAGTCAACCTAGGGCTAGTCTACAGATGAGAACAAGATGACCCAGCTGCATTGTTAAACTTTCCTAGCTTCCTTATGGGGCAGACTGAGGAAAAAAAAACTTCTTGGGTCATTTCAGAGGTTAGTTAATAGTGGAAGTGGCCTAATAACTAGAACAAGGGAGGAGGAATCAAACCTCCATCCTGAAGATGAAATGGCGAGCTGCATCACCTAGTCCCAGGTAAGTTTAAGCACTGAGCAGAGGAAGCAGAAGCCAAGGAAGAAACTAGTGCATGAGGCAGGTGTGAGAGCACAATCACCACGTTAGGGATGGGTAAGGGAAAGGACCGGTCTGGGACAGATCTCAGTAGTCACTGTGCTTTCACGCCATGATATTCATGGCGCTCACACACAGGGTGACCATCTTATCCTGGTTTACCTGAGGCTTTCTGGGTTTAGTACTGAAAATGTTAAAGATTGTCCGGGTTGTTGCTCACACTAATGTTCCTTCTTTTCTGTGGCTTATACATTTTTAGACAATATAATCTAAAGTTCAAGTATTCTTCAACTTTACCCTTTATCCATGACTAAAGAACAGCGAGCTCTGTGAAACCTGTCTGGCCACCATAGATGAATTGTACAGAAAAATAATGATTTCTAATGCAGTGTCAGTAGTTTAGATTTTCAGAAAATCTACAAAGGTTGGGAAGGTTGTAAATACACCTTTTTCTTAGATTCCAGCCAGTCGTCATTAATACCAATGCAAGTTACAACATAGCAATGAGGCAGGCAGGCCTACTCAGGTGTCAGACTGAGGAAGGAAGAACAAACACAGGCTCTAAGAACAACTTGTAGTTACTGGTCCAAGGCTTTCGAATCAGAAGTAATGGCAAAACAAGAGTAATAACACACACACACACACACACACACACACACACACACACACACACACACACCCCTGCCTAGAACAAAGCCAGCTTAATTCTGTTGAGGGGGAGCAGATCCCAAAGGTTTTTAGTGATCTTCTCTTTATTTTTATATAAATCCCTGTAAGCCAGTTAATCCTCTTAATTTCCCTAACCTCATTTACATCTCCAATGCTAATTTCCCACCAGGTTCTAAAATCCCTGGATGAGATATTTCCTTAGTCTTGTTTCTGTTGTATTTGCCTCCCCCAATCCTTCTAATTTCAGCTAGAATTTCTCATGCTTCCTACTCCTAAATCTGGCACGACCATGTACTCCACAAGGTGAGAGGTGTTTTTTGATTTGTTATTTTTTTCTAATGACAGGGAATCAAAAAGAAGAGATGATATAAAGTACTTGAGTCAACTTTGACCACATGGACTTTTGGAGATTTTCTCTAGGGACCTTATATAAATTCAAGTTTATCAACTCAGTAAAACAAGGAAAGAACTTGTCTGAACTGGAAACATAAAAGAAACGTACATGTGGCACACATAAATATGCATTCATTCCACATAATGAAGGTCCATTCACAAATATTTATTTTAATAATAAGGTATAGGGCAGGCATCACAGAGTTGAACTTAAACATGCTCTGTCATTTTTTTAATATGAATGAATTGAAGGTTTTCATTTGTAGAATGATCTAGGTATGTCCTACTATCATTGAGTAGATTCTGGCTGGAAGGGAGTTTCTCCATTTGCAACTGCTGAGGGACCATCACACTACAGGGCCCTTAAAGGAAAAAAAATGAGGATTGAAAGCAATTTCCTTTTTTTTCCCCCTGTCAAGTCTCTCTTCATAGAGCTTCACATATCCCCAGGACCATGGGTCCCTCCCCAGTTCGATCCCCAAATCAATAATGGTCTAACATAGACTTCATACCAGACAAAGTTTGGACTTTACAGGCAGTATAACCCTGCTGCATGCCAGGTGAAGAGGGTTAATGTGATAGGAATTCAGCAAACCATCAGAGGACCCGGTACATTTTTTTTCTGTATGACTAAATATTTTCTCCACATAAATATCTGCATGACCTTTTTTTGGTATTAAGATTCCTTCAGTGAGTTCAGAGACAGCAAGTATTCTTGTATTCATCTTTAAATTTTTTACAGGGGTTGGGTCCAAGGTTTTGAATAAAGCGAAATGAATATTTATAATATGAATGGAACAATCTGAACATATATGAAGTATAGTATTTGAAAGAGAAAGAACTATTGTCCTATATTCAGACATAGACTGTTAGGGTAGGTTTTTGTTTGTTGGTTTGTAGGGTTGTCTGTCTGTCTATCTATCTATCTAAATTGAAATTAGATTTTGTTATTTAAAATTAAGAAATTTTACATTCAAAGAAATGTTTTTTAGAGTTCTCTTGACTTAACAGGAAATCTGATGGCACTGAGTCTGCTTTCCCACCTGCAAATAACTGGCAAAGTTGGAGGGTTGGAGGTTAGGAAGGTTGTATGTTCTTTAATTTGCCACAGGCCTCATTATTTCTTTATACTGAGCCCAGGCCTTCTTTACACATTTGATCTCTAGATCTCAGTTTATGCTTGTGTGAAAAAGGAATTGAACCGGTTTGGGAGAGGATGAAGGGTATAGTAGGAGGTTCACTGTTCTCTATGTATCCACAGACAGTCTTTAGTAGATTCTTAATTCTCTGGCCATTTTATATCAAATTGTGCATGTGTTTATTTGTGGCTTTTTCTCAGGAATAGTTTTATCACATTTTCTAAAGAATACATCTACCAAAAAAAATCAAGAACCATGGAACTAGTCAGTCAATAGGCAAGTATTCATGGAACATATCCACTATATACAGAGTTCTAAGATTTCCCAGTCCTTCAAAACCAGTTTCTTAAATTATTTATATAAGTGTATACACATGTGCACACAGGTGTGCACACACCAGCTTTAACAAAGACTCTACACATACCAAATAATTAATCAAAGGTTCAAAATAACCCCGGCTTGATTCAGCACTGTGCTTAAAACTGCATGGTTCTCTTTCAATATCAATTCTCAACTGAAACACACATTTCACTGCAGCAATTTTCTTGGTCTCTGATCAGACTCTTAGTCTCCATACATCAGCCAAGAAAAAGGAAACCAAGTAAAGAAAAAGCCTTCAGGCTTGTGATGAAAAACTTCCCAACCTGAAACTAAAACTCCAAATGCTGCTTGCCATTCTCTTTCTAAACACCTCCAATTTATACAAAGTGTGACATTTGAGAAAATCAAAGGTTTTAGTGTTGACTCAACTCAATCCAAATTATTCCTTCTGATTAAATATACAAGAACCTTCTTTGGTATTTAATGACCCTTGAAGCTAGATGAAATTTCCTATGAAATTTCCTAAGAAGCTGAAGCCTCTCCTTTGTTTAAAAACTTAAATAAATAAATAAATAAATTAATTAATTAATTAAATAAAAACTTCTCTTTGTTTTGTTTTGCTTTTATACAGTAAGCTGCATACACCCCAGACCAGCTCTATCTATGTTCTGTGCAGATATACTCACACTGCTTGGATTCAAAAGGATCCACTAAAACTAAGGGAAATTGTTATGACACTGAAAGAATTGCTATTGAAATAAATTTTAGAATTATTTGTCAAAACAAGACAACAGGCTCAAATGGAGTCATTTAAGCTAAGCCCCATATCACCAATCACACTTTTGGCTCTCTTAGAAATAGAATCTTAAACCAGTCCATCAGGAATAGCCTGATCAGTGCTAATTCGGTAATCTGCCTGATAAACCTCTGCCATCTCTTACAGGAAAGTAACTTTCCAATAGTCAACCCATTTTTTTGACAGTATAGCTTCCTAGTCCCTGCTCCTTCCTGCCTATAAGTCTTTCATTTTCTACAGCTCCTCAGAGCTCCTTCCTGTCTACTAGATTGAGTGCTGCCCAATTCAAGTCAAGTTTTGCTTAAATAAAGCTTTAAAATGTTTAATATGCCTCAGTTTTATCTTTTAAGAGAATTTAAGACATGACAAAAGGATGTGATTTCCTGGAATATTATATCACGTTTTGAGAAATGAGAACTATCCTATTTGAAACACCTTTGTATATCCAGTTTTCTTCACAGAGTATCTTTTTCCAAAACTGAAAAATATTACTCAGGAAGTCTTAGCAAGAATGACTACAATTATCGATGCCAAGTTGAGGTCAGAGATAATGAATAAGCAAAGGAGCTCGCGTTTAATGTTATTAGAGATGCCTTTTCAGAATAATGAAAAAGGAAACTCATGAGTTAGGAAGGACAAAAACTATGTAAAAGTTCAGTTTCATATGAATACATATGTAAATGGTCTAGACAGGCCTTGTCCACATATAGACATTCAGACGGTAGAGAGATAGACTTGTACTGTTCCATTCTTAAAAGCTTAAAAACTGGTTTTATGCAGGTTTCTATAATGAAGTATAGAGCACTGTAGATTCTATAAAGCATTATCATATAAATTATGTCTGCCACATGATCATTACAGTGGCTGAATTATAATCCAAGATCATACACACGCACATACCCACATACCCACACACAAACCTGCACAACTCACATATACCTGGATGTGTACATGCACACCATTCACACACACTTGCACATTTACATTCAACATTCACTTGTGATCATAATTATATGTAGGTATATACTTACAAACATAGTCACACGTGCAATATACTCACATGTGTGTACACTTTTGAAATTTGTAAGGATCTAATTTGCTGGCTTTCTACAACTGAACTAAGACTCATTTCCCAAATCAAAATAATGCGGAGAAGAATTGACCCACCGAAATAGTCTAGCATAAATCCCGAAAGTAGAGGAGGAAAAAGATCTGCAATCCATTTTCAACTGAAAGATTTGTAATTCTGAGGGTTTTTGTTGTTGTTGTTGTTGTTTAACCTTTCTGTGTCTCGAATGTCTCTTCTTTGATAAAGGACAGACTACTTGTTCCACGGTGACAAATATTTGTCAAATGATAGAAAATCTGTGGGGTTTCTGAAATACCCAGATCCAGAGTTACAGTTATAATGCTTATAGGCAGAGGCAAAGACCTTCAATAGGAGTAGTAGGCAGGTTTGGCACCCTGGAGAACAAGGGTTTGCTTAAAGGTCTGTTTGTCAGTTGATACAATGAACAATCACCCAAATATGACCTCTCAGTCCCTTTATAGGTATCTAACTTTATGTCCCTTCAGAAAACAAAACTCTCCAATTTATAATTTTAAGTTACTTTAAAAAAAGTCAGAGCAAAAATGAGCCACATGGAGAGACCATACGGAGTGTAGGTGGAAAGATTAAAATTGAAGCATAATTCACTGTCTAATGCACATTTCCTTGCTGCAACTCTGCTCTCTCCACCTCCCTGAAGCTCCCTTCTTCATCATCTTCTCTCTAATATTTCTCTGTGGTTCACCCACATCATTTTTCTCTTAGATCTTCAGGGAGCTGTGCCGGGTAATGAAATCTCCAGTTTGCTAATGGGCAATAGAATAATAGTCGGAGTTGCATGCTGACCCATATTTCACGTGTTAATTTGTGTCAGTCACAGGAATACCTTCTTTTTTTGTTAAATGTTTCTATCCTGGGTGAAATAATAGATGAAAAACCTCAGACAAATCATGGACATAAACGACTAGTAGTAAAGGAGCAGCTGTCTCTCAGTTCCTACCACATGGAAAGACATTTATCTTGCTCTAATCGGCATGGATGGTAATTGTGAGCCATGAAACAACTACTAGATAAAAGGAGCCTCCAGTTTGTACCTTTGCATTCCAATGAACTATTGCCACCTGTTTTTTATTTATTTTATTCAAGCCTCAGAGAAACCCAAAAAGGATGACACAGAATAGAACCTTTGGAATAATAAGAAGGGATATGGGGGGGGGGGGATTTGTTTTGGAGTGTTTGATTTGATAGGGTTGATCTGTTCCCTCTTATGTTTCAGCAGTAACCAGAATGGACACGGGAAGACTTGATTCTCTGAGGCAGACTTGGATCCCCAAATAGGCGAGTTCTAGGAAAAGACACTCAAACCCTCTTGGCTCTTATACTTTATGGCATTAGACCAAACCATCAACATGCCTAGAAAGAATGTTATTGAATTATAAGCAGCTTGTTTCTGTCCCAATAAGATGCTGGATAGGAGCAGGGCATTTTATTAATTGAAAACAGTAAATGTCACTTGTATTCTTCAAACTTGCTATATAAGGAAGTTTGTTTCAAGGTTTATTTTTCCCATTTACTTTCCAAGCCTATCATTGATATCTATATAGATATATCTATTATACAGGTATCTATATATAATTTTCAGACTTTACTCTGTGTCAGGCTAAGTTATTTGCATGCATTACCCCAGTTACACCTTCAGAATACTTAGTCATTCTTATGCCCATTTTATAGATGAAAAAGCTAAGCCTTAGAGAAACCAGACAAATTAATTACCCAAGGCCAAATAGTGATAAAATGAGCCATTGTACCCACAACTGTCTGACACTAAACTATCACATTTAACCTTTTTTATTGTTTGACTCCCATGATATAGAAGTGTCAAAATCATAGAGACATTAAATCATCATGTATAACAATAGTCGAAATCATTAGTGTGCATTGTCCAGGATTATACAGTTTCCATTGTTTTTCAGCACATTTCTCACCTGAACCTCACAACCACCAAGAATGATAGATAAGGTTTTATAGTCTCCACTTCATAGATGAGAATCTTGATAGGTCAAAGCACTTTCCACAATCACAACATATATGGAACACTCCAACCCATTGTCATGTAAACATAATAGAGTACAGTAGAAAGATGACTCTTGCATTATGATACTCAACAAACTGTCATTTCCTGTAGGTGATCTCTTACAAGTTAATTTAAAGGTGTCACATGTCCTCAGGAAAATCTGAGATAGACAACATTATTAATAATGTTATTGGTGGTACATTGCATAAGTGCAAAAGAAATTATGTACAATCTACTAACAAGAGAAGAAATGAAGAAAAACTTTGCACCATGCCATAGCAGTGGAAGCACATAAAACAAACAAAGGGAATCTTTGTTGTAAAGGTAGGGTAATGTGTTTTGCCAAAAAATTCACCAAAGTCATCTGGATAATGGTTTTAGCATGGAGGAAGAATTCAGGAAATCAGAGTAGTCTTTCCCCAAATGCCGCTTGTGTATCTTGACTAGTTTCTTGACTTTAAAATAATTAGAGAAAATCAGTCATCATTTTTGGAGTGATATCCCTTTGACCAGACTGGAGGTAGGTCTCAGTGAGAATAATAGGAGAATCAAATTTGTTAACTGCCATCAGGGAACTTACAAATGTAAATGGTGACCATATATACATGCAAACCATGCTTAGCTTTCATTAAAGCATTAAATAGGTGTTGAGATGGCATTAAATAGGTGTTGAAAGTTCAGAACAGAGTAAATATTCACCCGTTTCACAACACATTATTTGGAATGCAACTATATGATACACTGGTACAGAAAAACTGTCTTCAAGATGCCTCCACTGAAATTAATATTTCCATGAGGTAAAGAAACTTAAATTGCTTATGAATGTCATGCTATTTTCCATGGTTCAGTGTAGCTGTATTAAGACAAGTCATTCTGGAATATCTTTATTGTATATAGTTGAACCAGAACAGTTACAGGGTTATTTCAGCATGTGCAATAAGAAAGAACACCTGAAGTCTATGTTTCTTCTCTCTTGAATATTTAACACTGAGTTTTTTTATAGTTAACTCTCATTTTGCATGAGCTTTAGTTAGATGCTTCCTGTCATCCATTTCAATAAGCATTTCTCAAAAATCAGTATTGATCACTGATTGTTTCCCCCCTTTGATTGCTGTTTACTGGCCACAACTGTATACTGATGTCATTTAATCTCATAAGTTTCCTGCTAAGATAAAGGCTACTTCTTCCTAATTACTCACATACAGAGTTTAGAGTTGGAAGAAATCTTACACATTTTCTACTTGACTTCCTTGATTTTGTTGGTCAGGAAACTGAGGCAGCTTGAATGGTTAAATGGCAAGCCCATGTAGCATAGTTAATGGTTGACTTCAGAACAAACCCACTCTTTGCTTCTCCTTTCTTGTTACATTTCTCCAAGCTGTTCATTCCCAAGGGAATATGTACAACATACAGACAATTGAAAGCAAGTTAGTAGGAAGATAATTACTACTAAACATTTGTTACTGAATGGACAGAGAGATTCAGACCGTGGAGACAGAAAGGTTGATGCTGGGGCCTTTAGTTGGCCACATCCAAATGTTCCTCTTTTCCTGGAAGTCCCTGCTAACCTCAAGTAAAGATATATGTTCTGTTGGTGTTGAATGGATGAGAGAAGGCAAATGATGAGTTCATAAGCATTAGTGGGAAAAACTAAACTCATGTGATGTGAGGGCTCAAGGATTCCCTCTTCTGACCGGATTAGCAATCTCTATGTAATGCAGTGAAGGCACAGCTGTCATAGGGTGTTGACTTCCATCTGGAAAGTATTTTCCTAGCTCAGTGAGAAGTCAGTCTTCGATGGGGTGAGTCAAAGAGCACCCTGTGGGTATTTTCCACTCTAGGGAACAATGTTGCCTTCCAGATGGTAAATTTTAATAACATACAAAATTCACACTACCCTTCTCAATTTGTGGCCATTGCTTCCAATACAAGGAATTAATAAACACACAATTTAAAGAACTACATATGCCTTTAATTTTTCATCCTGGTTCCTAAGATCTAAAGACCAGTGAACTGATCAACAGAAAGAAAAAAGAGAAGAGAACTATCTCTGCTTTATTAGCCTAATACTTGAATTGGCTATATTTATGGTTAATATCTTCATTTTATAAAGCTTTAATGGTTAATTTATTCTTTGAAATGGTAATAAAATAAAAATTATGTTTCATCCTCATAACAGTATGAATGTAACACTAATGTGTTTTTAGTGGTTAAGTTTTGGGTTAGGTTCTCTGTACCATGGTTCATCTCCTTTCCTCTTCATAACTACTATGTAAGGAAAGGATCATTGCCTTTTTTTTTTTAACAGACAAGGACACAGACTTAGTGATACTAAGTAACCTAGATCATACAGCCAATAAGTGGAGGGACCATTTATTATTCCTTTCTGGCTCTAATTCTTGGGCCCCAGAGGGAGTATGAAAACAGAATACTGCTTAGAGACTACATTTATGTTATGTGACCAACTCTACTAATATCACTGTCTGACTCCAAAGGAAAGGAGATTAAAGAAATCACTTGTTAAAAATGAGAAGACAAAAGGGCATACAACAGTCATGGGTAGAGTATTCCAAAATAACTGTAGATCCATAGCTTATAGTTATTTCTAATTTTTTGTCAACTAAAATATAAATTGGCCACATCTTGAGGCTGAGCACCGTGTGTCAACTAATCAGTTAGCTGGGAGCGAGACTAGTGAAACGCCTAGCATAGGCACTTTAGTTTGCCATTCTCTGCTGGTAACTGTTGTGACCAGTAACTCTCAGAAGATGACAAACTCAGTTTCATGTTAAAAAGTGGCTTAGAAAACAAAGCCACTTATCCATCTTCATTACTGTGCTGCAGAGAGAGCTAAGTAGTCCTAGAATGTGATAGTTCTTAGCCATATAAGCAAACAAAATAAAACTCTTTAGAATTGACTTCCATTGGGCAGATCTTAAGTGATGAATTACATTCTAAAGGGACAGTAATAATAATATTTGCAAATTGAGGACATAACCCTCCTGAATAACAAGACTACATAGGACTTAGATACCTCCTTGTAAAATAATTAACTTGGATCCCCAAAGTGAAACCATATACAAAAAATAACTCAAAATGGATAACAGATAAAAATATAACAGGTAATATTATGAATAAAAAATATTAGAATAAAACATAGGTATAAATCTTAGTGATGATCAATTAGGCAACAACTTTTTGGATAACACACCAAAAGCAACAAGAAGAAAAAATAAATAAGTTGGACTTTGGCAAAATGTAAAACTTTTGTGCATCAAAGGACATCATAAAGAAAGTGAAGATGCAACTCACACAACAGGAGAAAATACTTGTAAATCATAGACGTGACAAGGGGCATATGCACAGAATATATAAAGAGCACTTACCACGCAACAACATAAAGACAAATAACCCAATTTAAAAATTGTCAAAGGTTTGAATGAACATTTCTCCAAAGAAGATGTGCAAAATGCCAATAGCACATGCAACATCACTATTCATTAGAAAAATTCAAATCAAAACCACAATGAGACACCACTGAATACAATTAGGACGATGATGTTAATTAATAAGAATAGTAAAAACAACAACAACCATTGTCAAAGATCTGGGGAAATTGCAACTACCCTACAGTGATGGTAGTAATGGAAATGGTGCAGCCACTGTGGACAGAGCTTTGGTAACCCCACTCCTTGTTCAAATAAAAAATGCTTGTAACTTCTTATTAATCACAGAATTCAAATTCAATTCCCTGTAATTTTTGTCAGGATGGTGTATAATCAAATTCAATCCTCATCTCTTTCTATGTTTCACTGTTCCTCTTGGCCTCTTATATTCCAGGGAACCCAAACTTGCCAGACTTTCTTTTTGCTTAACTTTCTCATGTGCCCCTCTACTTGGGATGGATCCATCTTTCTTTTTGAGTCCTTTATCCTTTGTGGTCAAATTATACAACTAACCCCTACTCCTCTGTACAGTAATAACTCTCTTTTCTGATCTCCCACAGCATTTTATCAACAGATCACCCACACAGCACATTCCCCTCTCATCTTTGTACTGAGACTTGTACTAACACTTATCTTTATCCCGGTCATATTTTTCTTCTGGCTACTAAAATAATTGTCAGGAAAAAAAATTACCTGGCAACAAAATAAATACATTTTTAACCTTCTCTTCTAAAGATGTAGATACTAAAAACTAACATTCATGAAAAGGAAGGTGAATGAGCAGATGAATAAATTCCAATTTGAATAAGCGAGCAGTGTGGGAAAGGGGAAATGTTCTAAGACTTTAAGTTTAGCTTTAATTCCTTTCATTTATTTATTTATTTTTTCACCTTGAAATAGTTCTTGAAATTTCCTAGCATATAATAACTAACTAGTTATTACTGTATAACTAACTGTATATAACTAACAAGTTACCTGTATAATAACTAACAAGTTACCTGGAGACAGTTTGTCTTTTTATTCATCTCGAAAGCTCTCTGGTATCATTTTGTGATGACTACAGATTTATAGTAAGGATTTAAAATCCTGAACTTTTGTTCCTTCACACTGCACATATAAATCAAGTACCTTCTATGTGTGAGACATTGTACTGGGTGCCATGGACACTAAAGTGAACTCTTCAGAGGGAACATGGATCCTCCTGGGGGAAGAATACCCCAGTCAGAGGAAATAAGTCCAAAGCTCTGAAAAGGGACTTGGCTTGATGCATCATAAATAAAGAAGCTGGAATGACTGAAAAATTGCAGGCAATAGGGAAACTATTTTGTAATGAGTTTGAAGAGTTGGGTGCTGGAATTGGGTTGGGTTTGGGAGGCCATTGTAAGCAGTATTGAGTTTTATGCAAAGAACAATGGGAATCTATGGAAGGGATTGAAGAAGTGACATACCCTGAGCCAATTTAGGCTTTGGAAATTCAATTCCATTAACTCAGACTACTGCCATGTAGGAAACACTTTGGGCAGAAGCAAAAGTGTAATCGGAGAGAGTGGCTGGTAGGATATTGTTTTAATTCAGGTGAGAGATAATGGTGGCTTGTACCAAGTGGAAGTGTAGGAGAAGTATATAGCTATAAGATGTATTTTGTGTTTAGAAGTAACAGAATTTCTCTGTCACTTACTAAGAGAGAAAAATGCTCTTTGATGGGCACTAACATTATGTTTATGTGGCTCTGAATAGTATCACGGACACTAAGACTGAGAATCCAGTGACCTAGATGGCAGCTTTCCATGACAGAGAGGCTATAAATGCATTGTGCAAAGTTCCAGAAGGTATGGACTTTATCTCACTGGTCTGTCCAGTATTCGTAACAGTGTTTGGTATATAGTTGACACTCAATAAGCCTTTGTTTAATCAATAAAACAGAGTTTACCAATGACCCATGAGAACATGGGTTAACTCATCAGATGGGATATGGGATTAAGACATCAGATGGGAGGGGCGCCTGGGTGGCTCAGTTGGTTAAGCCTCAGACTTCAGCTCAGGTCATGATCTCATGGTTTGTGAGTTTGAGTCTAGCATCGGGCTCTGTGCTGACAGCTCAGAGCCTGGAGCCTGCTTCAGATTCTGTGTCTCCCTCTCTCTCTGCCCCTCCCCTGCTTGTGCTCTGTCCCTTTCTATCTCTCAAAAAATAAACATAAAAAAAAAAAAGACATCAGATGGGATACTGTATTATCTGGAGTTGTCAGATAACTCCAAATGTACTTATATTAGCAGTTAGTGTCAGGGAGGCATTCTGGGTGGCATCAAATTATAGGGGGGATACAGTGTTTGGAAGCAGTCAAAAATAATTTTGAGTAATAATTTTATCACTTAATATCTCTGTAGCCATGAAAAGTTTACTGAACCTCTCTCAGCTTGCATAGTCATCTGTAAATTGAATATACTATTACAATCTTTGAACACATATAGTGAGGTCCAATTGCATGTAGATACATGAAAAATGCCAAGTATAGCAGCACTTAATAAATCATGGTTCTTAAAATGAGTTCTAGAATCCTTGCCTACAAAGAAAGCTGCAACTAAAGAATTACTTCCAGACTAATTTCAGGTATTTCCTCTAAGACAATGTCTCTCAGAAATGAGCCTTTGACTACTTTCATTAGACTCACCCTGAGAGTTTGTAATAATTTTACACTCTAGAGTTTCTCCCAGCTTAATGAGTCAGAATCTCTGGACCCCTCTTTGCATAAAAAAAATAAAAAGATTTCCAACCTCCCACAAAATATCATGCATCCTGAAGCTTGGGACCATGGTTTCTTGAGCTGTTAATAAAAATCTACATCCTCAGTTCCAAAAGTCCTCTATTGTTCTACCTCATAAAGATCTCTTGAGACAGTTAACATGTAAACGTTGGTATTTTACTGTTAGAGATAATCTTTCACTAGGTAATGGTACACTTCCTTGCATGTTTGGATTACAAAGAAGTGAACAATGAATACAATATCAAGTATTTTATCATTACGATTAGACTTACTAAATCCTATTCCAACTCATACAGAAATGGAAGAAAGGTAATTCCACTTTTACTCTAACTTCTAAATCCCTGAAGCAATCACATGAATCACCCAACTATTTCTATCACAAATGATTCAGTTTACCAAAGAGCACATCTGGAAGGTAGCCCCTCTAAGAATTTCAGGGCAGGAAAAAACAATCAATTATATTCTAATAACCTGTTTTGTTTTGTTTTTATTTTTTAGCTGGCACCTACAATACCTTCTCAAGCCATGCTCTTCAGAGACAGTCTGAATTCCATTCTCGTCTTTATTCTTTTATGATGATCAGCTTTTAGATGTTGTGATTCTATGATTCTCTTACCTCTTTTCTCCCAGGACAGTTTCTCTAGCTGTGTTTCTCTGGCCTGCCTGGATCTCTTTGTTAACTGTCACTTTGTCTTTCTCATTTACTCTAAACCATTGGTCTCTTCATCACTGAATCTTTCTCCTCTTTCTTCCCTTAGGCCAATAGCATAGCATGCTCTAGTATCCAACAAAATATACATTAAAAGCAAAGAAAGTTAAATTAATCTTTCTAAGATTATCGTGTGTTAATTGTAGCTCAATAAGTTTTTTAAATTACATTACACAGAGACAGAGGAAATTATAATTAATTAAACAATTTTCAATCCTTAAAATACTTATTCAAATCCTCTAGACTCTACTTTGTATTGGGAAAGAACATCAGAAACCACATATACCTTGGACCAAATATTGTCTCTGAGCACCCACCTACCCAGCCTTTGTCTTCTGTCTACCCTACCCACTATGAGTAATACAAACAATTACAACAATTAAAAGGGTAAAAAAGGAGAATAATGGAGAGGTCTGAAGGAATATTACTTCCTCTGTTTAAAATACATAGCTTAAAATTCTATAAAACTGTAAGTAACATGAGTCCTTCACAGAATAACTTATGGGCTAAATTCTGATTGAGTTCAAGTGCAAGAAAAAAAAAATCTCTTCTCAGTTAGAGTCACACATTCTCTTATCCTAACTTGTCATCTGCATAAGGAAACTTGATGGCCAAAGACCTTAGAGCCAAATTCAGTGCCCTACTTTCTGCTCATTTCTTTTTGGCATCTGGTATCATCTATTCCATCTGTTTCCTTTAATGGTCTCTGTTCACTTTCATATCTAAAAGTTTCATTTTGCTCAGTATTTAAGTTGTAAATCTAGTCAATTTCTTTAGTTCTAAGCATGTTTCACTTCTTAAATTATTAAAAGAAAAAAATCTCATTTCTACACTATGCTAGTTCTCAAATGCCAATCTGAAAAATGGTGAAGAACAGAGACTAACTTTTCACCACTCTGTAGTGGAAAGAGAGAAACAAAAATCTGTAATTTTAAAATAAAAGTATATTTGTTAAAAAGGGGTATTCATTATTCTGAGATTTTGTCCTTTTTATTTGGTGTTTGATCATTCTGTTTAAGAAACTACACTAGCTTTTTGTTTTTCTTGTACATATTTTTTAGTGAAATAAAAGTTGGCAATCCTATATGAGTTCATTTTTCTTTTTTTCTCTCTTCTCAACCAAATTTTACCAATCCATGAAATCTAATTCTAGTTACTTCTAGAAACACACATTTTTAATTGAAAATTTGCCCCTCTGAAAATCAAGCAACATGTTTTTGGCTCTATTGGTTCAGAGCCATAAACCAGGCAAAGACACTGATTATTGTTTCATGGACCAAGCGTGGCAGAAGCCTGTAAGATGACTGTTAGTTTTCTCTACCTCCGGGTACATACACCTTTATGTCACTTCTCTCCTTGAGTGTGGGCAGGACTGTAAGTTTGCTCCTAATCAATATATTATGGCAAAAGTGAAGTGACATCACTCCCCCAATTTCATTATGCAAGATTAAATGCTCCTCTTAGTAGGACACTCTCCCTTGCTGATTCTGATGGATCAAGTGGCCATGATGAAGAGGCCCCAATGGCAAGGAACTGAGGGCAGCACCTGGCCAACAGCACAAAATTGAGACCCTCAGCCCTAAAGATGTCAAGAACTGAATTCTACCAATAACTGTGTGAGCTTTGGAGAGGATCGTTCCCTAGCCAAAGCCATATGAAACTCCTGACCTAGCTGATGCCTTCCTTGCATCCTTGTGAAACTCTGAAACACAAGACATGGCTAAACCAAGCCTGGAGTCCTGACCTGGAAAAATGGGGACATAATAAATGTATGTTTTCTAAATTTCTAAGTTCGTGGTAATGCTGTTGTACAGTAATAGTAAGTAGAAACTGAATGAATTGCAGTGACTTGGAAAGCCCTGAAGAAGTTCTAGAATAGAAAGCACTGTATTACTCAACTCAACAAAAGTTTAGGTTGAGGTGATTTTAAAAGGAGTTAATACAGGGCACCTGGGTGGCTCAGTGGGTTAAGTGTCCCACTTCGGCTCAGGTCATGATCTCTGGGTCAATGATTTCAAGCCCCGAATTGGGCTCTGTGCTGACAGCTCGGAGCCTGGAGCCTGCTTCAGATTCTGTGTCTCCCTCTCTGGGCCCTTTCCCTACTCACACTCTGTCTGTCTCTCTATCTCTCTCGCTTGCTCACTCTCATAAATAAATAAATAAATAAATAAATAAATAAATAAATAAATGAGTTATTATGTTTCTTTTTATATGTTTCCTATTTACAACATTCAAGTCTTCACAGTCTTAATAATGTTAACTCCAAAGAATATTTAGTGCATTTTAACTGAAATGGTTTTAAGCACAATAATTTCTGCTTGTCTCCTGTGTTGTGGGAAATACTTTGGTAATCCCAGTGTTGGGGAATTCTAGAACTTAATTGTCATGTTAAGTCATCTGCACTGTTCACTGAGTCATATAATAGCGTGACTGGAGCTACTCATTAGTTAAGATCAGAACAGTCATCAGACAAAAATGCGTGATCACAAGTATGAACTGCTAATCCAGTTTTGAATCATAGGTCTGAATCAAATCTCTTCCTATGCATTTTCTGATCCTCATTTGTTTTGGAACCATTATGAATGATTGATTATTCACCCCCAGTTACCCATTCCCTCATAATGACTTTTGACTAGAAGAGAAAGGAAAGCTATTATTTCTTATATTTTTGAGATGAGTAATATGACAATTGTCTGCAGAGAAAGAGATTCAATTCAATTTGATAAACATTTACCAGACAACTTATAAGTACATGGGAGGGAAGGTAGAAAACTTAACAGAGAACTTAATAAAACTTGCTCCTTATCAGACAAAAGATATTCAGAGAAAGGAGTTTTCAAGGAAACTTTTCCTGGTTCCTTAACTAATAAATCAAAAGCTTTTGAAAATGCTAAATATCCAGGGGTGGTGTTGGAAGATACTCAAATGTAACTATTTCTCACACCTCTACAGAGTCCACAATGCCAAAGTTGATGATTAAAATATGACCCAAAGAAACTACTTCATTTTCAATCCAAAGCCCTAAATAACTTGTGGTTTTAACTTGTAGCCAATGATCCAGCATCAAATCAATTAAAGTTATTTGATTGATTGTCTCTTCTTCTTTACATTCTAATAGAGATTTTGAACCTCTATTGTTTTTAGTATTTATTGTTTTAATCAAGGCCACTTTCTAATCTATAAGTAAAGGAGCCAAACTAAATTACTCTCAGTAGATACATGATTTGGGGTGACTTTATCTGTCAAGATGTGTGAAGAATAGCAAATAAAACATACTTTTAAGAAGACTGAAAATCTGCAGAAAAGCCCAATTAAAGAACTACTTTAAGGGAATTTGAAGTTGGTGTTTTTCTACTGTAATTTGGAAAGCAACTTGTCTTTTGGATTGATTGATTCATCTGGGAGGGAAGCCTGCCTTTTGGGATCAACAATGTGACTCAGTTAAATTTAACTCCATAAAACATATGGTTATCTTTTACATGCCAGACCCCGTGCTGAACACTAGGGATGTGGCCATGGACAGACCAGCATAGACCCTGTCCTATGGAGTGTATAGTTCAGAAGGATGGCAGATATAAAAATAATTACAAGTGTGATAAGTGTTGTAAAAAGAGAAGCACAAGATATTATGGGAGTGTGTTGGAAGGACATGTCACATGCTCTCATGTGTGAGGGAAACCCCACAAGGGAATGGCGAGTTTTGTTCATTTACTGAAAAGTCTGTCAGTGTAGGTACCATTCCAAAGACAAGGCTTCCTGTGGACACCACTAGACTTCCCATGCACCATCAGCACAGAGGGAATGTAATATTTTAGTTCAGGCCTTTTGTTTGTGAATCTAACTTTTCTCTTACCCCTTTTTAATTGTTATCAACTTTCCATCTCAGCCATCCCTTGTAGGCGTGGGACTATTAAACTGTACTGTGGGTATTCTTGGTGAGGAGCTACTGTAGATGAGAAAACTACAAATATGGAGCACGAATAAAAATTTATTTTTCCCAACTTGGATAGATGTTTTAGAATTTGGGACAGAGTCAGAGACTGATGCAGCTTGTAATTTTGCATTACATTTGCATGTGTGGAAAAAATAATGCAAAAGAAAAGGTATGAACAATAAATCTTGGAACCAATCTCCACTATATATTACCTGATCTGGCATCCAGTCACTCCTGACCCCTCTCCTAAAATCTATGATTTGATATACTTTTATTCATTGAACAGATAATTATTGTATGCCCACCATATGCTTCTAATTATACTGGGTGCTAGGAATAGCATGGATAATAAAAGAGACATAACTCCTGTCATCAAGGTACTTATACTCTAGAAAAAAAACATAGCTACTTTTAGGCTGGACAAGGACCTGGGATGACATAAGGGGATTCAAGTATTAGGTAAGTGAAAGAGCTTCATCAGGTGTTATAAAGTTTCCTCAGACCTAAAGATTCTATAGTTCTATGAAAATAAATCAACATTGATAATAAGGTAGATATAAATTAATAATATAGAAGGAGAAATGTGCTTCGGTTTTCCAAAGTGATTGGAAATACCCCAAATTTGACTCAGAATACCTTCTTGTTATTAATATATTCTTACGGTGCTTTAAGAGTATTACACAGAAATTAAGTGTTGAATTACATGGTTTCCTATGGGGAGAAATTAAGCTGTCATGTGACAAGTTGCTCTAATTGGTGTATTGTCTTTTCCTTCATATGATGAAAGTTTCTGTTACATATTTTAATGCAAATGCATTCTTTCTTTAACTGCTTGCCCACCAAAGCTTTTCCCAAAAGAATACATCAAAATTTATTGCACTAAATCCATGAAATCACTCAGCTAGGTACTGTGGAAGTACAATGATAAGCAGAAATCCATGGCCCCTGCACTCAAAGAATTTATAATATTAAGGGCAGCAGCCAGTATTGGGTTGAATAGAGTGTCCTTTAAAAAATCCTATGTGCCCAGAACCTCAGAATGAGACTTGGTTTGAAAATCCAGTCTTTGCATATGTAACTAATTAAGATGAAGTCAGGCTGAATTTGGATGGGACATGACCCCAATGGCTGGTGCTCTTATAAGAAGATAAAACAAAGGTAAACACACACAGACGGAAGATGGTCACATGAGTATAGAGGCAGAGATTAGAAGGCTGGTGCTACAAACCACAGAACTCCAAAGATTGTTGGCAACCACAGGAAGATGGGAAAAGGTAAGAAACGATCATCCTGCAGAGCCTTCAGAGAGAGATCAAGGGCCTATTGACACCATAACTTCAGACTTCAAGACTTGAAAACTATGAGATAATAAATTTGTCATTTTAATCCATCCAAGTTTGTGGCAATTTATTATGATGCCTCAAGAAAACCAATATGTAGCCCATAGCAATAGTTTAAAGCAGAATATATTCCCATATTTAAGAGGTCAGAAAAGGGGAATTAATCCTTGATGAGCACATCAGTGCTGTGTCAGGGAGTATGCCAGGCACATCATTTAAACAATCCTGCAAAGTAGACATTTCCCCCTTTTACATGAGAGATATTATTTACTCAGCAAATAACACTGCTAGGCATTGTTCTCAGTGGTGGGGATATAATACGAAACAAAATAAACATTATCCTTGCCTTAACTGAGCTAAGGATCTAGCTGAGAGTGTGAGAGGCAAATAAATAAGGATTCTTTCTTTTACTCATAAGTGCTAAGGAGCAAATCAAGTAATATGATAGGGAGTGATGGCTAGCATGCTATATCTCAGGGAGCAGGCCTGACAGATAGAACGGCCATTGAAATAAGCACCTTAGAGTGTGAGAACACCTGCCATTTTGAAGAACTAGGGAGGAATGCTCCAATTAGAAAGGAAAGGTAGGGGAAAGGCCCAGAAGAAAGCATAATCTTAGTACATTTTAGAAACAGAAGGACACCAACGTGGCCCAGTGGAGTAAATGAAAAGAGAATAGTGTCCAGTGAGGTCAGAGAATTAGTCAGGGAACAGCTTTGGAAGTCAAGGTAAAGAATTTGGTTTCTTTTTAATTCTATTAATGACCATTGGAAAACCATATGCAGGGAAAGAACATGATTGGAATTATATTTCAAAAAATTGTTCTGGCTGCCATGTAGAGGATGATCTAGGAAAGATCAACCATGTGATGGTAAGCGGAGGAAGAGCTGCTACTACCTTCGATTATAGTCATGGCTGTGGACAATGGGTGGGTTTGCAGATAGAATTGGCAGCTTTTGTGATGGACTAGAGATGGGTAGTGTGGGAAGGGTGTAATCAAGATGGCACTCTATATTATATAGTTGAAAAGACAATTCTCTGATTTATACCCAGTTGGTTTTAATTTTTAAGTCTCATGCTTTGTCTACATCCCTGCAGAATGCTCTTGAGGAAAAAAACAGTGTTTCGTAATTCTCAGGTGCTCAAACCAACAAAAATTGTTTTGTTTCTTTACTAATTCACCCAGACAGTCACCCAACATGCTGTAACATAACACTCATTATGAATACTGACAATGCTACAGTTCAGTCTTGAATATCATTACTTCTTGATATTTGAGAATAATCTATTCTATTTATTCAAACTCCATTCTTCTGGCTTAGGACAAAATCTCTGTTCTCTATTAAGCCTTCACTAAATTCCTATATTTCATC
Organism: Prionailurus viverrinus; assembly: GCF_022837055.1. Lineage (NCBI taxonomy): Eukaryota > Metazoa > Chordata > Mammalia > Carnivora > Felidae > Prionailurus > Prionailurus viverrinus. Next base: position 94,234,230 of record NC_062570.1, read on the forward strand.
TGTTTTGGTTCATTGTGTACCTTTGAAATGTAAAGTAGCTCATTTGTGCTTGATAAATAGGAAATGGTAACAATATAAGAAAAAGTAATATTGGTCCATACGTGCTTCTTCCTGGCATGCTCATATTTGGAAGAGTACATTGGCAAAGCAGAATGTAGCAAGGCATGGAGGACTGTAGCAGTGCTGTGGATGTCTGTTTATTCCTCATGCTTCCTCTTGGCTTAGTTGACCACATGCTCTGGGATGGAAGTGCTTACTATATAACTCTCCCTGATTGTTATTCATTTTTCCTTAGTCTCCATAACTGCACAGCCTCACTCTTCCTTATATTTCTTTCTATCGAACAACTCCCAAACACTCACCTTCCTGCATGCTCCACATAAAATGTACAGTCCTGTATTTCCTATTACATTTGTTGAAAAGAAATCAAACATATTACAACCATTCTGATAATTTTTATTAGGATTGTTACTGTTTTTATGAAGTACTTTGATTATAGAATTGTTTGCCATTAGTTCTATGTTTTAACTACCCATAAATAGATTGAAAGCTTGTAGATCTTTAAGTAAAAAAAAAATGGACTGTATTATATGTACTTTGTAATTCTCACCATTTCTTCCCTTTCTCCCACTGTTTGCCCTTGGTGCCACCCTGGTATAGTATTGAGCATACAATAAGGGGCTTAAGAATATTTATTAAATGGAATTGAATAGTCCTGCCTCCAACACACTCATAATAAATAAGACCCATGGTATCTTGCTTTGTTCTGGTAATAAAACTTTTGCAGGGTATGTGAACACCTGTCCCATGGCATATGATTTTATTTAAAAAATACTACTTCAGTCATAAATAATGTTTAAAATATTACTAGAATTATTTCAGATCAGCTATCATTGATAACAAATTGCCAGGATTTTCTTTGACCTCAGCCCCATGTCTTAAAAATATATTATTTATGTTTTAAAAAGAAACGTCACAAGATCAAGAATCCTAGAGTGCTAATAACTAAAACCTCTCTTCGTTAAGAGACAATACATTTACTAACCACAGAGGCATGAAGGATGATAGATTTATATTTAATATGTGACTCTTCTTAAAACTCCTGAATAAAATATAAACAGAGATTGCTTCATTTTAAGGGAGCTCCTTATTCTTTTTTTTTTTTTTTTAAATTTTTTTTTCAACGTTTATTTATTTTTGGGACAGAGAGAGACAGAGCATGAACGGGGGAGGGGCAGAGAGAGAGGGAGACACAGAATCGGAAACAGGCTCCAGGCTCTGAGCCATCAGCCCAGAGCCCGACGCGGGGCTCGAACTCACGGACCGCGAGATCGTGACCTGGCTGAAGTCGGACGCTTAACCGACTGCGCCATCCAGGCGCCCCATGGAGCTCCTTATTCTTAATGAAATCATTTGCCTTGCCATTCTAGGCATGCAGGGATTATCTGCACTTGATTGTTCGTATTAAAATAAAGACTCCCAATTACTTCTCCTTAGCATTTACTCAGTCTTCCCCAAAGAAGAGCAAACCCTGTTTCACTTTCAACTCGTTTCTTAAATAAACAAGACATTTCATTTCCAACACTTACTGCCCTTACCACAGTCCATCAGAGGATGCAGATATTATAGGCAGAGCGTTGAGCTCAAAAGGCTTGACAAAATAATCAGTGCTTAGAGGAAATTGCCAGAAAGAACAGGGGAAATAGGCCATTTTAAATCCTTTCTGACTTACTGAAATACCAGTTTGGAATTACAGCTGGAGTTCATAGAAAGTCCTTGAAAACTCTGCAATTTCACAACCAACTCTCTGCTTGTCCATCAGCAATGACCTTCATTATGGAGTAGCATGATTTTAAACTCACAACCTTGCAGGTTAAGCTCATTTCAGGCACGGTTGTCCACAAACTGGACCAACAAACAAAAGACTTATAATGAAAGCCAATTCCCAAAATGGGCTTCAATAGACATGGAAATCCAAGTCTGGCCTTGGAGAAGAGAATTGTGCTGAGTGCTCCAGAATCTGTCTCTCCCCTCCATCAATTGTCAGTGAAGCCATGGGGATGCCAGTTTGCAGGAGGTATTTAGGCTCAAGAGTCACTTTGCTACAGGCTGTTCTCTTTACATTTCCTCCTTGAGAGAATCCATACCAGCAGTGAAGGTGAGAGTGACAACTGCCAATGGCTCTCATAAGTTTCTTCCACATATTTTCAACAACTTCAATTTTCAGTAAGAAAATATTGTTTTAATAAATTTACAGGAATGTGAATAAATAAAATGTGCATTTCCAGATGATAATGATAACAGCCAGGCTTTATTAACCTCTACGACGAGCCATTCATTCTCTCCCCTTTTTATCTTTTCAACTTTACCTACATGTAACACTAACAACATTACTGCCAAGTAAATATTATCATTACCTATTCACCCAGGGGCTTCTTTTCTGCAACTGTCCCTTTTAATTACACAATCACATTTTCAGGCTCCCCTGAACCATCATTAATATGCTATATGTTCCATCAAACATATTCATACCTGTTCAAAACTTGTCAAAAATCTCAAATCTCCCACAAGTCCACATTTCCTTCTAGCCACCATCTATTCAACTTTTTCCCCCCTCTCTATAGCAAAATCCTCCAAAAATTGTCTATATGCATCATCTGTCCTTGGTTCCCTAACATTCAGCCTTGCATGCACTCTAGTCAGGGTTTCAGCTTAAAGTTCTCAAAATTTTTCTTTTGTTAAGGCCACCAGCTTACCAACTCAATGGTTAAATATTGGTCAAAATCTTACTAAACATCTTAGCAACTTTTGAGTAAGTCATTCTTACCTTGTAGAATCACTCTTCTTGACTTGGGTTCAGGAACACAAGTCTCTCCTCATTCTCCTGTACACTTACTGCTCCATCCCAGCATCCTATCCTCTTGTCCTGATCCCTCAACATTGAAGCATCCTAGGGGGTAGTTTGAGGATCTCCTCTCTCCAAACTTGTGGGTGTAAATAGCGTCTATGCCACATTCAATCTGCAGTCTGAATCTAATGCCTAAGCTTCAAATTCTGATCTTTAAGTTCATACTCAACATGTCTACTGGAATATCTAATACACATTTGCAAAAAACATGTCTGAAACCAAACTCTCAATTTGCCCTTTGTTCCAAATTGACTTTCTACAACAGTGCCCATCTGAGGTATTGGCAACTCCATCTTTCTAGTAGATGAAGGGGAAAAAAAAACTTTTTTTCCCTCTCACATGCTATCTACAGTCCATAAGCAAATACTGCAGGCTGTATCCCCCACTATATTTCCAAAAGCTGACCAATTCCCACAACTTCTATTGCTAATAGACACATGTGTACAAACCACCATTATCCCTTGCCTGCCTGAATGCAGTCACCTCCCACTTAGCTTCTTGGCCCCCAGTATTTTTTCTCCTAGACAGTGAATTCTCCACTTGTCATCCAAGGTGATACTTCCAAAATATATGTTAGAGATCATTTCTTTCTCCCTATTCAAAACCCCCAACTAACTCCCCGACTTGCCAGAAATAAAACCCAACATCTTTACATGGTCTAAAAGGCCCATATGTTTGGCCATAAGCTATCTCCCTCAATTCATTTCCTCCTACCACATTTTGGTTATGTAGACACTTTGGTTATGTAGACACTTGTTTTAGAGTTGCAAGGAGACTCAATTATATATTTCCTAGAAAATAGCAGTATCTCCCTGAGAGAAAAAAGTGAGAGTGACCAGTCATGAAGGCAAAAGTTCAGAGTTTGGGCAGAAATAAGGTCCAAATATATGAAGGAATAGATATGTTTAATACTTAATTTTAAATTGTATTGTTCAACTATTTGCTAATTGAAGATTAAAAAAAATTCACAAATGTGTGGTCTACAGAAGAAAATGCCTTATGTGGGTGGTTTGTATAGAATATAAGGGCAAAATGATATGGAGCAATATCTGAATAGGTAAGTTCAGAAAAATGATTCCAAGTCTCTATCACTGAGCTATTCTCTACGAGTGAATAAACATTGTGAAGAGATCAGACCTAAGTAAACTAGAAAAATGCAATTTCCACCTCTTCCCAAAACTCTAGGGATATTGAGAAGGTCACTCAGTTCCCTCTACCCACAAATGAGATTGGGTTTGTATCCATTTCTTTTCAATGTATTGACCTGTTATCATTACCATCATCATCATCACATAATCATACTCATAGTGGACGTCATAGTGACTTCTGGTGTTCAGGGTTTATAACTGTAACTTTCTGTTTTGTTAATACTATATCCAAAATGATTCCAGAAGTTAACTTTAAAAGTGAGTTTATCATAAAGACAACACAATGATGTTAAGTTTTAGCAAGAAACAGTTTCATTGCTGATGATTCCCTTATAAATGATTATATTACCTTCATGTAAAAAATTACTATATAGGGGCACCTGGGTGGCTCAGTCAGTTAAGGGTCCAACTTCGACTCAGGTCATGGTCTTACAGTTCGTGAGTTCGAGCCCTGCTTCAGGCTCTGTGCTGATACCTTGGAGCCTAGAGGCTGCTTCGGATTCTGTGTCTCCTTCTCTCTCTGCCCCAACCCTGCTTGTGCCCTGTCTCTCTCTCTCAAAACTAAATAAACATGAAAAAAAGATATAAAAAAATTACTATATATATATACAGAGAGAGAGAGAGTGTGTGTATGTATATGTGTGTGTGTATATATACATAATTTTAAGGTATTTTCCTCTAAAATTATTATAATATTTTTAAACTATAATATTAAAGTTATAAATATATTAAAAAAAGTAAGTTTATGTCTGTAAATGCTACTGTGGAGCATTTATAAACCGCATTTCCAAAGCACCTTCTAAGGAACATATTACAGCTATCTCTATTCCTTTATTCTAGGTGGGGAAACTGAGGAGACAGGTAGAGTAAGTGACTAAACCAAATATCATAGTTCTATGACCATACTTGGCCCTCAAAATTTCTGAGAAGTGATCATCATCACCAAGTAAGGCTAGACCAGGAAGTGTTTGATTTTCTGCTCGTATTTGAGCTGTGACTTAGACAAATGTCTTTGCATTTAGAGGTATACTCCCCCCTATTGGCATTTCTTCGCATTTCCCCCTATTTTTTTCATGGCCAAATACTTCAAAAATTTTTTTTTTCGTTGTCTCCTTAGACAAAAATGTGACAACTTCTGAAGCTCTGCATCATTTCATCTTAATGACACATTATTTGCAACGTCTATGAGGCAGTAATACATGAATCCTCTTCCAAGTACCTTGGACACAGTTGCATTTTCTGAGGATTCCTGAAAGTAGTAATCATATCCTAAAATGAAACCAGAGGTCAAATCATCAGACCCTCAGCTTATTTGCAGACTCACAGGAAAGATACATTATTATCTCTGAATTATTGTATTTATCAGTCAAGTTTCTAAGTGGGAAGTTGTAATTAGCTATCAAATGAATCATTAATTCAAATGTGTCACCAAAAAAAGCAAGAAAGTGACCTTTGAACCAGAATACATGTGACGAATTCCATAGGAAACAGACCGCACTTAAAACTGCATTATTTTAATGGAGACAATATACATCTGCATGGAAAGAGATAATTGTTTTTATTTTACATAGACAAGATGACGCTGAATGAAAAGGTCCCACAAAAACACAGCAGAGAATCCACACTCAGCTATCCTCACCTCATACCAGCACATCCAAGCATAGAGATTACTTGCAGGTTTCAAAAGGCATGAATATCTGAGGAGCCATTTATGCCCGCGGAGCTTCTGGTTCTCTCTATGGCACATGCCACAGGGTAAGGAGAACAATCATGATTTCAGTTCACCTTATTATCTAACTATTGTAGGGAGACTTTGGCTTAAAATAATTGCCAAAGGGTTTTGTACCATTGTGATTCTCAATGTTTTTTTACAAAAATAAGTTGCACTTAATAGGCCTATGCAGAATAAAATAAAGCAATAAACAAAATGTGTTTTCATACACACACACACACACACACACACACACCATAGCGTATAGGTTCATAATTGTACACTATTTATTCTGAAGCTAAGACACACAAAAGTAACTGTAGAATCTGTCATTATAATTCAGCCAAGCTACTAGCTACCACTCAGTGTTAATTATGCATAAAAACCAAAGGGTGTTATTTATGGCTGCTCTGGGATAGATGTATTTATTCTGTACAGTCAGGGTCTCCCTATGGGCAGCTGTTTCATCAGTGTTCATTGAATTTAAAAGGCACTCTCCAGATTTATTTCAGGTGGGGGCCTCTGAACCCAAGGGCCACCTTGATTGAACTGGTCTCAATGGTCGCTGTCTCATCCCTTCAGAAGCCGCTGGCTTTGAGCTTGATTAGGCTCTGATTGATGTGTGCACCTTAAATCAGCTCCCAGGAAGTCCACGGAGAATGAAATGCCACAAAGCTACATGAGCTCAGATAAATGCATATAGTGGATTCAGTTCTCATGGAGATTCAGAGGCATGGTACATAGGATGTTGACGGGTGGGTCAGGCCGTTCCCCTGCTTGGCTTCTAAATATGCAATTGGAACAATATTAACATAAAGTTAGAGACTGGTTGAGGGGTTAGCAGCACTTGGGATAGCTGACCCTGAATGATCTTACAGACCGCAGTGTCTGCCAATCTACCACTCCCGATAACTCTCATGTCCTTCCTTTTCTAGAGAAAGTTAAATCTTACAGAAAGTTCCCATTGATGGAGTAGTGACTTTGTGCCAGGCATTGAACTAAGTTATACGTATGTGTGTACGTGTGTGTGTATATATATAAACACACACACATAACACCACTGAATTTTCACAATGGCATGAAACACTAGCAGGGATTATCACTAACATTTTGCGATGAGGAAAATAACATGAAATAATTTGCCCAAGGTCATATAACTAGCAAGTGACATAGCTAGCAATTCAGTGCAGGTGAGTCTGCTCCAAAGTTTGTGCTCTTACCTACTGCTTTATATATTTCTTCCCTGTTTATCCTTTGTGTTACTGTTCTGCTTTTTCTTCTTTGGTTTTCATATTCTGATATGGTTTCTTGTAATTTTTTTTTCTCTTTCCCTTTGACCTATTGCTGAATTTCTCCACGCCTTTCTCCCATTAAATATTCTCCTTGAACCAGAGGTCTCAAAAAATAGCTAGGTTAGGTGCTTATTATAGTGATAATATGTTTGAACAAAAGATAAAATCCCTTTTCACCAATGAGTGGTTTGGCTGCTAAATTATATGTTTTCTCTTTTGAATACAAAATGCCCATACCTCGTGTCTCAGAGCATCAAAATCGAACAAAGCATGAGAGAAAAGTCACATTGGTCTGCTGATGTTAGGGCACTTTTTTTCACCAGCTGTGCAAAATATAAAGAAATATGATATTTCTAAGCAAATTTTAAATGCAGTAACTATGTAGCAGTCTACAAAGAAAATCTTAAAGAGTTGACAATATCTGACAAAGAAATGCTGGCTACCCCACAAAGTGCTCTTGATCTGATTCTATTAGTCACTTTATTGCTCAACCTATAATTGCAAGCAGATTGGGAAGAGAAATATTTTATAGAAAGTGGTCAAATGCAATTTACATATCCACTAGCAGGTATGTTTGGAAATTATTTATCAAGGGAATTGTCATTGGTACCTTTCCCATGAAAAACTAAGCTTATAGATGAAATGTGATTAAGAATGTAGCACGGATGACAAATGTTTCACTGGCTTTAACTTACACTCATCAGCCCACCCGAAACGGTGCTTCCCAGTACCACATACTACATTTATGGAATCCTGCAGCATTCTCACACTCATTTTAAATAAGCAGCTCTGAAGGAAGATGCACTCTTTCCTATCATATTTCTGATTTATTCTTGGACCACCATGATGGCAAAATGAGACTTCTGTCTGGGTGGTGTGGTGGTCAATATACAACCTCTTAACGAGATACGATTATACCGTCAGGTTCCAAAGCATTGGACCATATGGACATTGTAGAGACCCCAATGGTACCAGAATTTTGACAAACCATATTAAAGCAGAGATAACAGCCATGTTTTTCCTACTTGCCTATTGTGACAAGATGGCAAGAGAGATTATAGACTGTCCAATTTTGGAATGGTGGGATGCATGCCAGGGGGAAAATGTAAGAGAATAAAATACGTACTTTTATTCAGTGAATCTGTAGAGAATATTTAAATTTGCAAGGTTCCTCACTCTCATGTGCTTTTGATGTTTGCAGGGTTGTAAACTCCTGAATATGTGTCCACATTTTCTTTGTGTAACCTCTCACGTATTCAGTGCAATAACTCACATATTAATTGATATGTACTGAATAACATTTTCCAAAGGAAAACATGGGGCTTGATGTGAGCTCATGCCTGTAGGGACTCCGTGGGTTGCCAAGGAACAAACATTATCAAGGGATCATCTCAAGACAAGAAACAGAGGGACCAGTAACAGCAAAGAGAGAATTAACCCCTTCTAAATGTGAACTAAAAGCACACACCATCTGGTGTAGTGATTAAGAAAAAGAACTTTGGAGTCAAAGCGATCTGGTTTCAAACCCTGGCTCTTCTTATTACTAGCTGTGTGATCTTGGACAAATTACTTAATCTCTGTGAGCCTGTGTCCTTGGCGGTCTCATAAAGACACAAATAGTTCCTGTCTCTTAAAGTTGTAAGGATTAAAAATCCTATATTATATTAGTGCTAAACATATTGCTTGGCAAATACACATCCTTAATATCACTGTTTTATTTCTGCTGTTGATACTTCCAGCCTTCTTCTATCTAAATTTTATATAATCCAAAATCAAAGTTTTTTTTTTCTAATTTATTTATAGCTTAAAAATAAAAACAGATTTTATCATTTGATTTAATCCTCATTTAAGTAGTTGAAACCTAAGCTTTTGAAAGGTTATTTAGAATTCCACACCAAAATGCTTAGCATACTGGTGAATAATCGTTAAAGTCCCAATGTTAGCAAAGATCAACTCAGTCATTTTATTTGCCTGCATAACACCCCAGACTTTAGCTTACCAGTCCAGTGTAATTATACCCTTTTAACTTTCAAGCGAGTGATGCTCAGGAATATTTCCACATGCACAAATGTAAATCAAGGTATCTATCCAATGCTCAAGAATGAGAACAACAAATACATTCTTAATTTTCAACTCCTCCTGAGCACTGATGAATATTTGGGGCAGGAAAAATATAAATGTCACATCATCTTCATCCCGGGCTCTCATGCTTGGCCCTCCAGCCAATCACCTTTGGACTTTTGGGGTGGGGGAAAGTTTCCATAACTAATCTCTGCCTTTTTTATATAAGTGTATCCCCCCTGCAATACTAGTACAAGTATTAATGGTGATGGTGGTTTCAATCAGAAGAGCTGATGTTGACTGACTGCTTTCTGTGTGCCACACATTCTTCTATAAGCTTTATATGCACAGGCTCAGATAATCTTCACCACAGTGCCATGATAGCAATTTATCATAACCAGGAAGGTAAGTCCTGCATATCAATATAGTATGAAGTGACCCAGTAGTTCCAAGTTTTTGTTGTAGAAGAGAAACTATTGGACGTCCTAACATGTATCATATCCATAGACAAAACAGTACTGTTATATTTTATCTTTTTTAAGATTGATGTCATTTTTTATACCTTAACATCTCTAAAATTAGTAAGCATTTTGGGGTACCTATGTGGCTCATTCATTTAAGCACCTGACTTGTGATTTCAGCTCAGGCCACAGTCTCTGTGCTGTCAACGCAGAGCCCAACATGGGGCTCAATCTCACAAACCATGAGATCATGACCTGAGTCAAAATCAAGAATTAGATGCATAACCGACTGAGCTACTTGGATGCCCCATAATAGTGTATCTTAAATTGATGATGTCTTGCTCTATATAAAATATAGTATGAACTTAGTAACATTTTGAAATTTAAATAAATAACATGTTCTGTAAGCATATAAGAAGCAGCAATATATTTATGTGAAGGATATTAGTCTGTCTATAGATAATACTTGGTGGTGCATAAGTCACAAAACTTTTACCATAACTCTAAGCACACAGTGATGACAAAATATTGAGAACTATTTATCTAGTAGGAATTTCACCAGACTTCTTTAAAGAGTAGGATTCTATGCCCAAGTTGACCACTTGTAAGCTGTGTTGCCCTGAAACAGTCATTCCCGTCTTTGTGTTCACTGTGTTTAGAGGATATTTAAAGGCCATTTCTTAAACCTATGATTCCATGTGCTCTTGTTCCTAAAATTTGCTTGAAGTAGAATTTATGAGTATAGGGATGCACTAAGGTGCAGTCACCTTCCAGAAAACCCAGGAGTCACCAGAGCCAGTATTTTCTCAACCTAAATTATTAAAGAGAATGTATCCTGAGTGACTTTAATTTTAAAACAAACAAAACCAACAACAACAAATACTTTAAACAGATTCATAAGATCACTGAAATATGGGCACCTGAACATAAAAAAAAGTACTTCAAAGTTCATTTTTCTTTCTAAAATACACATTTTAACACAGGATTGGAAACAAATTTATCATAATCCTCTTAAGCACAAATGAATGCAAAGTTGTAAATAATTTGTGTTTTCTAATAACCATTGTGAATGAATTATCTTAAGGAAACTCAGCTTCCAGAAGTGTTTTGTAGAAAGCAGGTAAGGAACAAAGCTGAATCATCATTTTTCAATGGTAGTTGAAAGGAATAATTCCTTTACAGAACCACAAAAAGGCCTGTGCCAATCACATATTTATTATATATATGAACATATAAAAATACACACACTTTTTTTGTTGTTAAAATTCGAGAGCGAACCATCTCAAAGTCCAAATCCTAGCAAAAAACAGTAACAACTCTGAAGTTCAAAGAGGCAAGAAGACCTGAATATAAATAAACAAATAAACAAAATATAAACATCACCATAAATATAAAGGGGAGTCTCAAGTGAAATTTCAACATTCCAAAATATCAAAAATACCAGTTTCCTTTAAAAAACACAGAAGGGATGGGACGCCTGGGTGGCTCAGTCGGTTGGGTGTCCGACTTCAGCTAATTTCATGATCTCATAGCTCGTGAGTTTGAGCCCCATGTCTGGCTCTGTGCTGACAGCTCAGAGTCTGGAGCCTGCTTCAAATTCTGTGTCTCCCTCTCTCTCTGTCCCTTCCCTGATCATGCTCTGTCCCTGTCTCTCTCTCAAAAAACAAACAAACAAAACCACACACACACACACACACACACACACACAGAGGGGCACCTGCATGGCTCAGTCATTTGAGAGTCTAACTCTTGGGTTCAACTCATGTCATGATCTCAGGGTTTGTGAGTTCCAGTCCCATGTTGGGCTCTGTGCTGACAGCATGGAGCCTGCTTGGGATTCTCTCTCTCCTTCTCTCTCTGCCCCTCCCCACCCTCAAAAATAAATAAACATGCAAAGAAATCTAAAACAAAGAAACACATGTCATAGCTGCCAATTAGTAGAGAGGTAAGTGTGACTATCCAGTTAAGAAAAAAGAAGCCATAAAGCAGAAGCATTGATAGAACTTAAAAGTCTTAAATTCAGAGATCTAGATCCATATTCTGGCTCTACCTTCTACTAGTTGTGTGTTTCAGGGAAAGCTATTTAACTTCTCTATGCCATCTAGAAAATGTAGGTAACTGAGTGCCTTTCATACAGTGTTGTTAAGAGGATCAAATCACATGTTACCTTGCAATGAGCACCAGAGTGCCTAATAGAGGCCACTGTTGCTCATAGCTATTACTATTATGCTCCAGGAACTGGAGTTGGCTGAGGCTCTGAATGCTGGGGAATATTTCCAGGAGAGCAAGGATTACCTCCCTGTGGAACTCAATGATGATCAGCAAACCCTGGGCTTAAGAGATTGTATCTCTACCCCATGTACTTTGTACCAGATTGCTAGCAGACTGTCTAGCTACAGAGAGTAGATGGTGGAACACAGACAAGCCCTTGAGAATATTTAGACAACATTAGACAACTGGCAATCTCAGTACAAAGTTGACTTCCTGTTTCATTATTGTCAAGTTACCTCGGAGGAAGGGAATCTTTTCCTTCAGAAGAGATATTTTAGGACACACCAAACAAAATGTAAACATGTCATTCAATTTTTTTACTACTTCTAAATTAAAAAAAAATGTTTCTCTGCTTTGTAAACTAAAAGACCCATTCTCCTCCAAACCAACAGTTTCTGAATCTTTGTATATCAAATCCCAAATTCCCCATGAAAGGAGTAAAACAGCATTTCGATTTCATTTTTCAATATATCAAAATGAACCATACACACAAACTAAGGCTTAGGTCTGATTTTCAATCTTTTGAAGAACGACAAATAGATAAATATCCATGATAAAATAAGTCTGCATTCCTCAAGTAAAATATCAAAGTTATTTGATTTGGCTGAAATTATATTACTAGTGTGCTAATAAAATACCATTGTGTTCATTAACATTCTGTTGGACACTAATGTGTTATTTGATAAAAGAACAGTAAAATCAAGCTGTTCCTACCTAATAAAAGTAGTTCTTCCAAAAAACAAACACTTGTGAGTCATGGGATTTACCAGTGAGAAAATGTGCTTAAACATTGTTATATGAGTTTTCAGAACTCAATTAAAAAAAAAAAAACTTTCAGGCCATATTTTATATAGAGTGCTACCTCAATTTAAATTATTTTTTTTCAACGTTTATTTTATTTTTGGGACAGAGAGAGACAGAGCATGAACGGGGGAGGGGCAGAGAGAGAGGGAGACACAGAATCGGAAACAGGCTCCAGGCTCTGAGCCATCAGCCCAGAGCCTGATGCGGGGCTCGAACTCATGGACTGCGACATCGTGACCTGGCTGAAGTCGGACGCTTAGCCGACTGCACCACCCAGGCGCCCCTTAAATTATTTTTTAAAAGTAAGCTTTATTTTAATTGGCTTTTTAGTGATTGGAAATATTTAGTTTAACTAATGATGAGAATAGTTACATATTCTGCGAGTGGATTATTTTTTCCCTTTGTGCTTTCTTAATCTGTTGACTTTATCTGTAGTTCTGAATCTATTTTAAGACAAACAGAATGAAGTTCAAAGCAGTTAAAAGCTACTATTTTGAATTCCATTCCCTCCATGAAAGAGTAACTTCACAAGATGTTATTAAAAGATTTTTTTAAAAAAAGAAAAAGGATGACTCTTAAATGCTCATCACTGGTGATGTGCAGAAAAAGCCAAACAAGATTAGTGAGTCTCCAGGGAAATAGAGATCAGTCTTTCTTGATCAGTATTATGAAACTCGCCAACACAGTTTGATCAGAAAAAAATGTTGCATTCAGTTTTTAAGACAGCGATAGGGGTACAAAATTCTCAGCACAATTCTACTCCTTTATTAAGGAGTCATTCCTTTGTCCAGAATATGTATCTCTGAACTATATACTCCATGAATACAGAAGAAATGGTATCAACATCAAACTACTTTCTCGAATCAGAAATATGGATGTTACTCTCCACTCGTTCCCTCCTCTCACTTCCAATATTAATCATCACTATTTCTTGAATCTTCCTCTCAAATGTCAGTCCCATTTTTGCATTTCTTTCCATCCCCACCACCATTGCCTAAACTGACACCGTGGCCATTACAACTTTACTTATGTACTATTCGACTAATGGGTCCCTGAACATCTAGACATGCTTGCACTTTAAACCATTCTCTACTCAGCAGTCAGAATGATTTTTTAAATGAAAATCTAATGTAGCTACTGTGCCCTCCCCTGCCTAGAACATTCAAACACACCCATCGACATCCCCAATGTTTCTACCTCATCCTAATACCTTGTGTATCTACTTCATCTTTATTAGAATCTCAATTTACTCTATGCTTAATGAGCATTTTAATAAATGTCTTCTTAGTGGTTTAACTGTTGCACCAGATCATCTGATTTCAAATGCTGTCTGAACTACAGTTCTATATAAATCCTCAAAAACTCAGTTTTCTCATTACAGAAAACGGAGAGTAATTCCTAATACATAAATGATTATTGACATCAAATATCACATTTCCAAATATCATTGGAAAAACTCTTAGATGCCTGACACATGGAAAATTATCAATAAAAATTAGCTATCTGTTATTTGGCTATAAGTTGACTGGGGGCATATTATTTTTTGCTCACATCAGTGAACAGGTAAGTGAAATAACTTATTTATAATATGGCTCTACCAAGTTGTCAGAAGGGTTCAGTTACCAAGAACAGAATTCACACTAGCCAGTTTTTAAGTAGTATTACATTATTACAAGTTGTTAAATGGCTTATAGAATCACTGGAAAAGTGTAAGAAATAGACCCCTTATGCTGTAAGAAATTACTCCTAAAGCTAGAACACAGAATCTGGACTTCAAGGATGCTTCTGAATGTTTAATAATCAAGAAGCTGCTTGTGAAATTGGGAAGTTCCTACTACAGCTGCTAGCTCCTGAAACACACAATCACTGCTATCATTGGATGTCGCTGATAATCAAAAAGATACCACAATCCTAAAGGAGCCACCACCAAGGAAGCTGCCATTATTCAGTGAACTGCAGCTGCTGATGTCAAACTACTGCAGTCTACATCCACAAAATGAATCCTCTACACCTATACCACCACTCAGTGCACAGTAGGACTAATGTCTCACTCTTCCCTTACAAACCTAATTGGAAAAATCTAAAACCACATCCAGTAATATTAAGGGAGTTATATAAAATCAGATATCCCAGATGACAGTTGGGATTTTTTTTTTTATTAGAGGAGTGGGTAAGTTGTTTGAATAGTAAAGGAATCAAAAGGTGAACCCAAATAGATGGTTGAAGGGATGGGTATGTAACTAAATGCTGAGTAGTGATCTGCAGCAATCATTCTTTCCTTCTATAGTAGAGAATACCTCCCCCCCACCCTTTTTCTAAAGGCTACATGGCTTCCTGGGAAAATTAAAAAGGCACACCTCAGCTTCTCTTTCACCTAAGGTCACAGTGTGATGTTGATGGTCATGAATCGAAGATCACAATGTGATGTGAGAAAAACGAATGTGCAGCTTTCAGGCAATATTGTTAAATTGAAGGGATTTATACTTCTTTCCTGCTACCAAGAATGTGTGTGAAATGATAAGCCATCATCAACCATATGTGGATGGCAATATCCTAGGAAAGATGGACCGAGATTGGAAGAATCTAGGATTCTAACTTCAGGAACCTGACCCTGCCTGGCCTAAACCACTATGTGAGATCGAAAACAAATTTTTATTTTAAGTCAGTTATTTGGCATTTCTAGTGCAACAGCTCAAACTTTTACCTTCACTAACAAGGTTGACAGTACACCAGTAGTTCTGTGGTAGAACTTCAAAATACTCAGGATATTTCAAAGACATCCATATGGCCAACCTATACCAAATCCTTCCCTCTTTCTTTAACACTCTAATTTGCTTAACAGATTTGTCTCTGAAGTGACTGAATTTCCGACTTCTGATTGAAAGTCTCTTGGAGCTTGCGAAACAACTTATTTTGAGAATACGTCTGTTCCCTCACATACCAGTTGTGAATTCCTAGCATTGACTTTCCACACTATTGAACTCCACCTCTCTTTTATCTTGCTTAGTAATTGGATAGCATTTGAAGTAATTATTGGTCCCTCCATTTGCCACAGTCTCCAAAATTAAGTGATAATGCTTCTCTATTACCAATGTTCCCTTGTGTTAGTAAAGAGCTCAATAAGAGTAACTGAAGGAGGTGACAGAACAAGCCATAAATAATCTTATGGGATAGGTAAATTTGTCTAATTCTAATAGCAAACCCATTGGGACTTCAATAATTACGCCTTTATAAAGTAAAACACAGACTTTATAAGTAATAAAGATAGCAATCTGGCTTCCACATTCTGCCTTTGCCTGATTTCTCAATTGGTTCTGAAACAGGTTAGAAGGAGAAGAGATAATTATTTAATCATTCAAAGGCACTAATAATCTTCTCCTTTCTTCTGTCTCCATTTATCCCCTCTATCTTGTTAACTAATGTTCAGTGGGTTTTTTTATCACACACCCCACTGTGCTTCACCCCACCCCAATCCACTCCTATTCTCTTTACTGCCCTGGAAGTTTGCCATTGCCTGCCAGATGTACTGCCTAAAGCTTCAGAGAGGTTGTGTGTGTGTGGCCTGTTTGGAAAGCCTGGTGATCCCTGAACCAAGGTGTGTTGGGGATCCCTAAGACCTTCCCCAAGTCTCATCATTTATTGGGACTCCTGGGACTCAGCATGTAGTCATACTCATGGCTATGATTCACTACAGTGAAAGGATACAAAGCACAATCAGCAAAGGGAAAAGGCACATGGGGCCAAGTCCAAAGGGAATAAGGGAGAACTTCCCAGCATCCTCTTCTAATAGATTCACACAGTATGTACTTAAATCACCTAGCAATATACGCTTGAGAAATGCTGTCTACCTGGGAAGCTCATCATAGCCTCAGTGCTCAGGGTTTTTACTGGGAAGATGATCACTTAGGTTCTCTCTCTCTCTCTCTCTCTCTCTCTCTGTCTCTCTCTCTCTACCTGGTATGTACTGAAATTCCAGACTCTCAACAAGAAAGCAGGTGTTCAGCATAAGCCACATTACTTGTGCAAACAGTGTAGGCACAATGAGACATTCCTCACAATTCTGAGAATGGTGGAAATTCTCCTGAAATCTGAGTTCAGGTGCCAGTGAGGAGTTAAATTCTCAAGTAAGCCTGCTGGGGACAGCAGTTCTCAATTCTGTTAACTCTTCTCTGCACACAGGATTTCTGTAGTCTAGAGAGACACATTTACTTTATTTATTTATTTATTTGTTTATTTATTTATTTATTTATTTATTTTTAAAGAGAACCTTCTAAAAGCTCTTAATCATAATTATTTAGTGAACACTTAATATCTTAGGACTGTGTTAGCCATACTAGAAAAACAAAGAAATTGAGAGACATCATTTCATTATCTTAGAGGGAAAAGTTGATCACTTAAGAAGCAGAAAATCATAGGAAGAAACAATTTTTTATATACTGATTTTAACTTCATTACCTCCATAATCTAATTATAATTACATTTACTTCATCAATTATTGAAAATCCCCATGAATTTTAAGTCACCATGACTTTATGAATCTTTTTATGATCATGGATACTCATAGTGCACTATATTTAAATTTTCCTTTATATGACTTTCATGATGAACAAATTAGTTGTCTGAAAAAAGGAGTTTTCATTTGCAGCCCATTCTAAAAACCACTTAGATGCATGATTTGGGGTAAGAATAACAACTTTCTTATTATTATGTGTGCCTTAGAAATACTATTTATTTCCATCCCTATAGAAACCTGTGTGATATATATTCTATGTGTTGTCAATAACATTAAAAAATAGAGGACCAGAAAAGTAATTTAGCTGAGCTCACTCAGCAAGTAAATAGCAAAGCAATTAGTCGACCAGGTCTAATTCTAAAGCAAGCTGTTAAATGATTCTGATTTTTCTTCATCTAAAAATAGAGCAATAATGCCTATTTCTTGTGGTTAAAAAAAAAAAGGAGCGTATATGTAAAACACTTAATATGGTGCTTTGACATATGTTATTCCATCAATAAAGAATGGTAATGGTCATTGGTCTGCTCCGTAGTCACTGACAACAACTACTACCAAAACCAATTTCCTCACAGTCACCAGGTGGCTTATTCAGGAGGGTGAACAAGTTTATAGGAGGCTGAAGCAGTAAGATTATCTTCAGATTTAAAATTTGGCTCAACTGAGTAATGTATGGAATTGTTAAATCACTACTTTTTATACCTGAAACTAAAATACATTAACAATACCAAAGTAAAAAAAAAATAACTGAGAGATGAAAATGTGGCTCAAGAACCATGCTCTATCACCAAGTTGATAATTTGAGGAAAAAAAGAAAAAAATATTAAACAGTAACTTTGAAGAGGACACTGGTAACTTATTGCTTGCTTTCCAGAAAGTCTAAACAAGTAATAATTTAAACAGGTAAGAGGAAAATGTATAGATATAAGAAAAAACAACTGTGACTAACGCTCAGTCTTGAAAGAGAGACTATCCACCACATGGAGAACATCTCTAATACTACTGAGCATTTGTTTGAGGGTGTGATTAGCACTAGAGTCTAGATAAGAAACCAACTTCTTTTTATCGCTTTTGGATTTAAAATAATGAAAAACTAGAAAACTTTAAAAGATTCATGTTATTCCCAAGCTAATTGCTACAATCTGGCTACCTACAAAATAACAGCCTCATGCAAACATACATCTTTGAAAGTAGTTACACAATCACCTCTTGTACAAGTATCCATATGCTGAACATGAAATCCCACATTTCTGTTAGGATTTAATACCATCTCAGGAAATATCCTTGGAATCCACAGAGATACAGAGATAAGGAATAACTACAGCCTAGATCCAGTCAGTATGGATTTTATACAGTTTCTCCTTCGCTTGCTGTGTGCAAAAATTTAAATATGTGGCTTGTATGTTTATATCCTAATAAATAGCATTTGATAATTATGGAGCTAAAAACAAGTAATTCTTCCAAATGGCCACTTGATCAGTAGCCAAAAGTAAACAATCAAGAAAAATAAAGCAAGCAAAATAGATCTTAAAAGTGCCAATTATTGTCATGGCAGCAATGATGCTTCCACAAAATCCATCATTACTCCAGTTAATGACTGGTGAGTAGGAGTACAGATGACTTTTGCCTTGGTCCAAAAACTCAGGACATTAACTGAGGAACTGACCATTAATCCCAGGTAATGCAAAGGGCCAGTTTTCAGAGGATCATTGCTCAAGCAATCTTCTATTCAAACGTAAGTGCAATTCCAATTGTGAAATCTATACTGATTTAAAAATATTGGTGCATTTTTACAAAGAAGCTTGGCTTGAACTCAGTAGATTCAATGTTCCCTTCATTAATACAACATCTAATATCCCTAGATGTACACATGACACATAACTTACAATGTCTGAGTCATAGATTTTTAGCTATTTCTTGTAACCTATCAATGTCCTATCCATCTACCATCTGAATTAACCGTAAATCATGTTAAAACAACAACAGATGTCCTGTCAAAGTCACTAGGGATATTGAAAGAAATGATATATTTCTTTGTTTTTAATTTTTTTCTTAATATTCATTTATTATTGAGAGACAGAGAGAGATAGAGCATGAGCATGGGAGGGGCAGAGAGAAGAGAAGACACAGAATCTGAAGCAGGCTCCAGGCTCTGAGCTGTCAGCACAGAGCCTGACGTGGGGCTCAGACTCACAAACCACAAGATCATGACCTGAGCCAAAGTTGGACGCTCAACAGACTGAGCCACCCAGGTGCCCTAGAAATGATATATTTCTAATATTTGGGTATATGAATAGTTATGCAATAAACATTATTTATTTATAAGTGATTACCTACAAATACAAATCTATGCTACTAGATACAAATACTACAATTAATAAGATGATTGCACACAAAATTTAATAATAGAAATTGATTAATGCATTCCCCCCCGCCCCCAAATTTTTCATGGGCAGGCTAAATGTCCAACAAAAGGAGCTTTTCTGCTACCTTTATTTAAGGGAATAGTATTTAGCAATTAAAAATTATACTGCAAGTGTAGACTAACTGGTTGGGGAAGATATCTGCAATACATTAAGCCATAATCCAGTATAAGAAGAATCTGCATAAATGGGTTATAGGGAGACATATAAACATATGAAGAGTACGCATGATATGAAAGAGGGAGATAGAAGGTGAAAGAATGGGGAAAGAGGAGGGAGAAGAAGAAAGAAAGAGAAAGGAATTGCATACAAGAATTATACACAAAGCTTATACATCTTGCAGTGGAAGAATTATACACAAAGGTTATATACATCTTGCAGTGTTCATGTCTGGGTTAAGGAATGATGTGTACTATTTTGTTCCTTTTTTATTATTCCAGCTCTTTTTAATTTCTTTATAATGAACATACACTGCTTTTTAAAAATTAGATAAACACACAAACATATCTGTAGCCTCAAAAAGATCTACATGCATGGGGCATCTGGGTGGCTCAGTCAGCTGGGCATCCGACTTCAGCCTAGATCATGATCTCGCCATTCCTGAGTTGGAGCCCTGTATTGGGCTCTGTGCTGACAGCTGGCAGCCTGGAGCCTGTTTCAGATTCTGTGTCTCCCCCTCTCTCTCTGTCCCTCCCCAACTCATGCTCTGTCTTTCTTCCCTCCAAAAAAAAATAAATAAACATTAAAAAAATTAAAAGATCTACGTCCTTAGCACTTGCCAAACAATAACTAAGAAATATCCCATCTCTGGCAGCACAGGACAAACTTACCTGACAAAACTTCTCTACCACCACTGCAGCTACACTGGCCTGGATACCTGCCATTCAGTAGCAAACATGTTAATCACTAATACTACAGCACAAGAAAGAATTAACCATGGGTGACCAGCTATTGGTGAGGGTCTTTTACTGTTGGTGAAAACTGATATGGCACATTGGTCAACCTTCCATATCAGGAGGACTAATAGTATTAGCTTATGGACAGTAGATGTAGTTTAGTCCTATGCATGTCCCATTCCCCCTATATGGAAGACAGGGCCTCCTAGGAATGCGCCTCTGGCATTGATAAGGAGAAACATCCATGTCTTGGGCTAACTACCAACACCAAACTGAGCCAGGGTTAAATAATTTTCCTAATGACACCAAGCAAGAGAAGGGCAGATAGAATTTGAATCCAATAATTTTTAATTCCAGAACTCTCGTTCTTCCATTCTTTTGTAATGACAAATGGAATGCCTTAGAGACATTTCTACAATTTGTTTCTCCTTTAAAGACAATGCACAACAGATCCCACACCATTCTCAACAAATGAAAAGTATAATTAGGCCACTATTTAAAAAAAACTTAGGAAAAATTCTAAATATCCCATAATAAGTGTGTAATAAGGAGAAACATTCATATAATGAGATCTCACGTGGCCATTAAATATGGCTAGTTTTTATTACTAGTAGCTAACTCTCTTTTTTAACACTAAAATGGTTCCAGGAATGTACTAAGCACCTTCCATGTATTATCTCTTTCAAATCCTATAAATGACCTGTGAGTTAGACCCTTCCATTAGCCTTACTCTACAGATGAGTTTAGTAATGTATACAAGTTCTCAGAATTGGAAACCAGCCAGACTTTGAAACTAAGGAGTAATAAATGAGTAGGATACACTATTGCCTATAAAGTATTATCACAATTGCATTAAATGTATACAATAAAGACTGGAATGAATTATGCAAGTATAATTATAATAAAAGATTCTGCATGGTGGGATTTTAAATATTACCTCCATGTTCAATTCTTTCAAGTATTTTCTCTTTTCTTACAATGAATATGTATGATAAGGTTAAATCTTTTTTTTTTAATTTCTTTTAACGTTTATTTATTTTTGAGAGAGAGACAGAGCATGAGTGGGGTAGGGTCAGAGAGAAAGGGAGACACAGAATCTGAAACAGGCTCCAGGCTCTGAGCTGTCAGCATAGAGCCCGACGCAGGGCTTGAACTCACGGACTGTGAGATCATGACCTGAGCCAAAGCCGGCCGCTTAACCGACTGAGCCACCCAGGCGCCCCTGATCAGGTTAAATCTTAAAAATATCCAGGGCGCGTGGGTGGCTTAGTCAGTTAAGCATCTGACTTCAGCTCAGGTCATGATCTCGCGGTTAGTGGGTTCGAGCCCCGCATTGGGCTCTGTGCTGGCAGCTCAGAGCCTGGAGCCTGCTTTGGATTCTGTGTCTCCCTCCCTCTCTCTCTGCCCCTCCTCTGCTTGTGCTCTCTCAAAAAAGAAATAAAATCATTTAAAAAATCTTAAAAATATTTTCAATATCATAAATGTGTGAATATTGCCATTATTGTATGCTGTGACCTAATTTTATGACAAAGATCTTCTATTTAAAGGCATGCGTGTATGAAATGTATGAGTGTGAATATACATGTGTATGAATATATATCCTCACACACATATACACACATTTAATAGAGATGTACATAAAGTATATGTGTTTATATACACATATGCACATAAAAAATTATATGCATTATACATCTATTTCTGAGTTCAAAGACCGTTGTGTTACCCTAGTGGCATGAGGTATTCAAGAATTAAGCAGCCCATGAGAGAGTAAGCTTTCCACCCCTTGTTACTATTACTAATTCCCCACAATGCCTGGTCAGTGTTCTGTGCCAGGGGTACTCAATCACTGCATTGAAAGGGCTGAAAATGGCACTACTCACTGCAGTAAACACTCAACAAATATGTATAGAGTGAATGATCCACATCTCATCTGGGCTCATTGCTTCAAGAGGTGATAGTGTGGGCTCTCTGAATCCATAGAGAGTAATCTTGGGCATTCTCATGAGCCACTGAGCTCTGGCATTCATTGGGAGAGAACAGTCGAAAGAAGAGGATGGTGCAGTTGCCTATAATCCATTCAATGTGCCAATGGTGAATTACCCCCCAAGTTTCTTACCAAGTGCACTGTCCAGGGTTTTTGTGCATAGCTCAGAGAGTAAAATTTCCTGCTGTTTAGTCTAACTATGAAATTATTGAACATGCTGACAGACCTATAATTAGTACAGTAGTGGTTCAGAGCAGAATAGAATGATGCTTATTGAGATGCCTTGTGGCACGTGCTTGCAATGATGAAATGCACTTTTTATTAACATGGAAATAACTTCAAAGATGTTCTTTTAATTCTAGAATACAGAAAAATAAGTAGCAGTGGGACTGGAGATCCCTGTGAAATTTTTGATACACATAAAGGTTACTAATGTACAAGAGTGTTTCATCAGTTTCTACAACATGGTAGGTGCCTGGATAAACAGTTATTAGTAGTGATATTATGCTACTGTGAAGTATATACACATCCATGGGGTAATCTTTTGATAACAGTGATTATCATTTATTCATCTAAGCGCCTCTGAAGCATGTAATATCAGCTCTGCAAAACTACTTCATCTCAATCAAACTCTGAAAATCTCTGTGCTTCAATCATTTTCCCATCCATCTTGCAAAGGAAAGAGAGGATAATTAAGAGGTTTGTCTAAAACTCATATATGTAGCCAGAGGTAGATGTACTACCCCTACTGATTTTTCCTCACCAGCAGCCAGCCTGAATATAACTCCAAAAGGCAATACTTTACTACCGTATTTGGGAAATGACCCGAACTTGCACCAGTAACTTGGGAACCAAACACAATGCTATCCCATTTATGGTGGGAGCACAGTAACTATTCCATGACTAATTGCCTTGAATTCTTATCATCTTTGAGGCTGTTCTTTTTTTTTTTTTTTTCCTTTTTTTCCCCTGTCTTCTCTAAGTGCCCAGAGGTAGAATATGTATTATACTCGCTCTTTATTGCTGCTTTTAGACTATGTCTCTATATAATCTTCTGAAAACACCAGGTCTTTTGAATGGCACATCATAGCACTACATTGTCCACAAATGCTTCTCGAATCCATATGCCATATTCTTCCCTACACAATTCTCTTGATGGAGTCTTGCTGCTTTCTTTCTGGCAGTGTTATGACCATTTTATGCAAGTATCCAGTGAGATTTTTTTTAATTTTATTTTTTAAAATTTACATCCAAATTAGTTAGCATACAGTGAAACAATGATTTCAGGAGTAGATTCCTCAATGTCCATGACCCATTTAGCCCATCCCCTCACCAGCAGCCCTCAGATTGTTCTCCATATTTATA
Source organism: Prionailurus viverrinus (assembly GCF_022837055.1). NCBI lineage: Eukaryota > Metazoa > Chordata > Mammalia > Carnivora > Felidae > Prionailurus > Prionailurus viverrinus. The sequence goes on from NC_062570.1 coordinate 94,258,067, forward strand.
AGTCTCTTCTGTTTTGTCCCCCTCTCTGTTTTTATATTATTTTTCTTTCCCTTCCCTTATGTTCATCTGTTTTGTCTGTTAAAGCCCTCTTATGAGTGAAGTCATATGATTTTTGTCTTTCACTGACTAATTTCACTTAGCATAATACTCTCCAGTTCCATCCATGTAGTTGCAAATGGCAAGATTTCATTCTTTTTGATTGCCAAGTAATACTTCGTTGTATCTATATACCACATTTTATTTATACATTCATCCATCGAGATATTTTTAAAACTATATTTGATCATTTTACTTTTATGTTCCAACCATTTAGTGATTTTATACTACCTTCAGGAAAAAAAATTGTTTTGTTTTGTTTTAAAATCCAGAGTACCAGACCTTACTCTTTTCCTTCTATTTCAAAAGTATCTAATTCTTATTCATTCTAAAGAGGCTACTTTCCCCTCACCAGTTAGTTTTTGCCTCAGAACTTGGCACTTGCTGTTAGCTCCAGTTGGAATGTCTGTCCTAGAACTCTGCCTTATTGACTTCCTCATTTCATTCTCGTTCCTGATCATATGTCACCTACTCAAATAAGTCTTCTCCAATGAGTTTATGTGAGTAGATACATACTTCCTCTCATTCTGTAACCCTTCATCCTACTTCATGCGTCTTCACTGTGTTTACTATACTAATCACTACTTAGCTTGTAGCATGTACTTTTCTCTTTATTTTCTGTTTTCTATAATAAAATATAAAGGCCATATGAGATCAAAGTAGTTATATCTCTGTTCGGAGGTTCATCTCTCTAACCTAGAATGGAAAGTAGTACATAATATATGTTCAGTTAATTTTTATCTATTGAATAAATAACTTTCTCAAAATAAATCAAAAACAACCAGCGCTTGTTACAAATGGCTTCCACTTTCTTCTAATTTATTCAGAACTCAAAGGTTAAGTTTCATAGTCTTAAAATACAACTTTTTAAAAAAAATTTTTTTATGTTTATTTATTTTTGAGAGAGAGAGAGAGAGAGACAGAGCATGAACAGGGGAGGGTCAGAGAGAGGGAGACACAGAATCTGAAACAGGCTCCAGGCTCTGAGCTGTCAGCACAGAGCCGGACGCGGGGCTTGAACTCACGGACCGCGAGATCATGACCTGAGCCGAAGTCGGCCGCTTAACTGACTGAGCCACCCAGGTGCCCCTTAAAATACAACTTTGACCTTTCTCTCGTATCTTCTTCCAAGTCCATTAAGAAATTTCAGATTTCCTTTTTTCATCACATTTCTGAGGAGGAAAATGGGGGCTATTTAATTCCTACTTCCTAAGGTTTCATAAACAAGAAAGTATTCCCTAGATGGGAAGGAACAAATCAGGTCTTCTTCACCAGAACTCTTCTCCATGGAAGCAGAAATGAACAGACTTGGGAAAAGAACATGGCTCCTGTAGCTCAGTGATTTCAGACTTCACTCATGTGGACCTCCTTTTTTCTTTTTTATTCTCTTTCTTTTTTTAACAATTTTTTTAAATTTTGATTTATTTTTGAGAGAGAGAGAGAGAGCCTGCAAGTGAAGGAGAGGCAGAGAGAGAGGGAGATACAGAATCCAAAGCAGGCTCCAGGCTCTAAGCTGTCAGCACAGAGCCTGACATGGGGCCTAAAGACACTAACCTTGGAATCATGACCTGAGACAAAGTTAAATGCATAACCAACTAAGCCACTCAGGCACCCCATGACCTCCCTTTTTCTAAAAAGTTCATCTTAGATGATCTCCTACAGAAGCAGAACCTATCCCCAGGCCTGGAGTAGAGGAGGGAGTTGGGTTAGAAGGTTCAAGAGAAAAATGTGATCATATCTCTGACAGAATAATTAAGTTTTTTTTTTTAATTCAAGGGTATAGGGTTTGCATTAGGAAATCACATTTTGGTTGCAGGTCAGGACATAGTCTCCAAATCAGTTTTATTAGTGAGAAGGACATTATTTAAAGTTCCACCTGTCTGACTCCTGTGTCTGAATTCTCAGCTGTTTCAGACCTCAGAATGAGGAGAGGACAATTATTAATTTTTAATCGTAAAACCCAAACACACTGATATTAACTCTCTCTGTGCAAAATTGTCTCTCACTATAAAGACAGCCACTCACTCATTCACTATTTAATGAAAGCCAACTAAGTACAGCTCCCTCCATTAAAAATTAGGGACAGGGGCACCTGGGTGGCGCAGTCGGTTAAGCATCCGACTTCAGCCAGGTCACGATCTCGCGGTCCGTGAGTTCGAGCCCCGCGTCGGGCTCTGGGCTGATGGCTCAGAGCCTGGAGCCTGTTTCCGATTCTGTGTCTCCCTCTCTCTCTGCCCCTCTCCCGTTCATGCTCTGTCTCTCTCTGTCCCAAAAATAAATAAACGTTGAAAAAAAAAATAAAAAAAAATAAAAATTAGGGACAAAATATAGGTTAGACACAGTACTGACCTCATGGAATTAATATTCTACGGGTCCCTCAAATCAACTCTAATTCTCATTGACCATATGATACATCTAGGGGCATGCTATTTTGAATAAATATGCAGAGCACAGGATTATTTTTTTCAAAAATTAGATGATTAATATTCTTTCCCATCTTGGGGTCCTTCACCTTATTACCCCATGCCTCTTAAGTCAAGGATGATAATGTCATTCAACACCATTAAATCTTGATATTATCCTTTCCTTTCAAAGGGGAAAAAAAGTACTCATGTAACAAATAAGCATGAAGTAAACCAGAAGCAGATACAAAGATCACTTCAGAGCCATCAATCCCATAAGAGAAGCCAGGAGATGAGTCATCAGTCAGATTTTAATCTGCAGCAACGGATGGGATGAAAAATGAGGAGCATTCTGGGGGTAATCTTCAAGACTATATGCTTTTTTCCCAGATCAGTTGTGTCATCAGAAGCCATTGAGTCAGTGTTCTATTGTGTTTATAATGAATGTTTTTTAAGAGAAACAAAAAAGGAGATAGGAGGGAAGGGAAGACAGGGAAAAAAAATGGTTGAGGAAGAGAATTAAGAGAGTCCTGGAGGGAGTGTCTGTCCAGTCCTCCCAATTTTGCATCGTTAAAGTGCTTTGCACATCTGCAATATAACCCAATCCCTCATTGCTTCCTTCATCCATGACAATGCATCTGCCACTACTTTAAACACTCATCCCTGTGATAAGCTACTAGAGCTGCCTTGGTTTTCCCAACATTTCTGAAAGCACAGAAGGCTCTAGACATGAAGAGGAAGCTGAATAGGGTGAGTCTTGCTTCAGGGTCCATATGCATACCCACATGGGGCTGTTTCTCTGCTTTCCTCCCTTCCCTCAATTCCCAAGTCTCCACTATGTGGGCACAGGCATGTGATCCTGGCGACGAAGGGATTACATAGTCTATGCACCAGGCCCATCAGGTTGACATCACCAGAAAGCCAAAGGACAGACGCTGTAGGATTAACAGAGGTTATTCAACATGGAGTCATATAGCAGAACTCAAAGTTCTCTGCAAATTCCGTAATGAAGTCTGCCTTCAAGTGTACCATGTTATTCCTTTTCTGGAGGGTTTTAGGCTTTTTAAATATTTCTTGCTACATCATGTCTACTAGGGTGAAAGCAACCATGGGTTGCTTTTCACCTACTAGGGTGAAAGCAATCCCAATCCTGGAATACATGCGTGAGTATCACGATCCCTCTATGATTTCTGTGCCTTCTGCAGTTCTGTGAGAAGTTCTGTCCCTGGCTTGGCCACAAGAAAACATGTCCCGTCATTAGGGGGAAAAAAAAGCAACATGCCTCAGTGGGTAGGAATGTGGGACTTTCCTTGGATCTAAGTTATTTATACCTTTATATATATCCTATTTTCATACCTTGGAAGACTACATGGAGTGTCAGATAGTTCTAGAAACCATCCTGGAAATTGTGTCTTGTTCCAACAAATATATTCTTCTTGATGCTGCCCAGGTGATCTTCACATACACAAGTTGGGGTACACCATTCCTCTACATGAGATCTTTCAATGGCTTCCCTTTGTTCTTTGGATAGAGAAAAACCCCTTGCTTTGGCTTGCAAAGTCTTACACGGTCTGGCTGCTGCAGACTCTAACACTCTTCCCCCAGCCCGCCTCCCCTTCTCCATAACACTCACAAATAAAACTGAATGTGAATTTCTGCTTGTACCCTAGTGACCCAAGAAAGAACTGGTATTGGTAAAAAACAAAAACAAAAACAAAAAAACCCCCCAAAAAACCTTAAGGCAATACATATAAATTAAATAAATAGACCAAATTTCTCTTCATTGAACAGGAAACTGGGTATTAGTCTATACACTCTCCCTTACAGAAAGAAGAAACATTCATTACTAATCATTAAGGTTGAATATAAGTCACTTTGAATATAAAGGGGTGTCTCAGTTGGTTAAGTGTCCCACGTAGTATCAGGTCAGGATCTAGCCATTTGGAGTTCAAGCCCTGCATTGGGCTCTGTGTTGACAGCTCAGAGCTGGAAGTCTGTTTCAGATTCTGTGTCTCCCTCTATCTCTCTCTGCCCCTCCCCCACTTGTTTGCTTTCCCTCTCTCTCTCTCTCTCTCTCTCTCTCTCAAAAATAAACAAACATTTAAAAAATTAAAAAAAATGTTTATTCTACTTATCATATTTTACATTTTGTGGGAAACACATGAATTGATTCAATCCTATAACTGGTATTTCCAGTCCATTACAAGTGTTCTTGCCCTGTGGCTGAATGTCCACAGAAGGGTAACATTTTTAAAAGAAGAAAAATTAAATGGCTTATGTGGAGCTTTGGTTTTTAAAATTAATTAACAAATAACTAATTGCTAATGCCACTCACAAACTCTTAGAGAAATATACTCAAGCAAACCATAGAATCTTGGGCTAAAATTTCACTTTTGTACTCCTTGAAAAATCATAATGCAGACCATGGAAGTAGAGCTGCCTGCTTGCAATTTTTGAGAAATGGTTGCTTTGGCTGCTGTAATAGTAAATGATCTCTGAAATGAGCTACTATATTTGGGTTATTCATCTCATTTCTCTCTTCCTCTAACATTTTAGATTGCAGGCAACACTTCTGACCAAAGGGCAGAGAAGAAGCACTGGATTTCAACAACCCAGTTGCTCATTTCCAAAATTCCTAATACAGCAGTGATAATTGTTTTGCCACATAAGTTAGAGCATAGGAAGAAAAAATGCTAATGTATCTACATCCCTATGCTTGATGCATGAAGCCTGAGTAATAAGGAAATTCGAAGTGTGTTAAGATAAAGGTCCTGGGGCACCTGGGTGGCGCAGTCGGTTAAGCGTCCGACTTCAGCCAGGTCACGATCTCGCGGTCTGTGAGTTCGAGCCCCGCGTCGGGCTCTGGGCTGATGGCTCAGAGCCTGGAGCCTGTTTCCGATTCTGTCTCCCTCTCTCTCTGCCCCTCCCCCGTTCATGCTCTGTCTCTCTCTGTCCCAAAAAAAAATAAATGTTGAAAAAAAGAAAAAAAAATTAAAAAAAAAGATAAAGGTCCTGACGACTTACCAAATGTAACTGGAACTCTTCAGAATTATATTCAATACCTGAGCGTCAATATAAAGGGAAGCCACCCATACCAAAAGTAAGGCATTAAAGGAGGTGTAATATTCTATAACAATGATGTTTATGAAAGTTGAAGATAGAGCATTATTTTAAACACGTACAACTCACCACCTTGAAAACATGCCCATCTCTTACATTTCTTTTATCATTTAATTACATTACCTGTCACACAGCAGTTGAGCAAAATATCATTCCTCCTACTACACTCGTCCCCCCTTTATGCTCCAGGGTAAGTTTCAAGACCCCCAAGGGGTGCTTGAAACTGCAGATAGTCCCAAACCCCACATGTACTGTGTTTTGATGATTTGATACATACACACCTAAGATTTAACTTACAAATTAGGCACAATAAGAAATGAACAACAATTAATAAAGTAGAACAATTATAAAAATATATCGTAATAAAAGTTATGTGAAAGTGGTCTTTGTCTCACTCTCTCAAAATATCTTATTATACTCTACTCTCCCTTCTTCTTGTGATGATGGGAGATGGTAAATGTCTACGTCATGAGATGAGGTGAGCTGAATGAGGTAGGCATTGCAATGTAGCATTAGGCTACTACTGACCTTCTGACGATATGTCAGAATGAGGATCATTTGCTTTGAGACCATGGTTGATTGCAGGTAAATGACACTTCACATAAGGATGGACTACTATACTGGTAAAGATATCTTACACCAACAAACAATCTTAGAATCAGAAGATATCCTAGAAAACAATTAGCACTTACTTCATCTCTATAGATGCAGAAACTGGCTCAGGGTAGCTCCTCACTTTGTCAAGGTCAAATACTAGTCTATCATAAATCAGGGACCAAAGTCAGGGGTTCCCATCTCCCAATCCAGTGCACTTTCTAACGCAGCTTATCAAATCTCATCAGCATATATTAAATAATTGCATTGGGTAGTCATAATGTCATCTTGCATAATGTGAATATTACGGCTTCAACAAACATATTTTGAAGCTGTACAATGTGCTAGCTGCTATGGATATAGAAATGAGTAAGACAAACTTCCCCCTCTAAAAAAGCTAACAGTCTGGTAGAGGTGATAAGCATTGCCTAAGGGATAAACCAATGTTTCTTAAAACAGCATAAAGAAAAGAGCCAAAACAATCTTTAAAAAGAACATAGTTGGAGGACTTAACACTTCTCAGTTTTAAAACTTACTACAAAGCTATGGTAATCAAGACAGTGTAGTACTTGTGTAAGGACAGACATAGATCAATGGCAAAGAATTAAGTGTTCTGAAATACACCTTTACATTATGGCCAATTGATTTCTGAGAAAAGTGCTAAAGTAATTTAATAGAGGGATAATAGTTTTTACCAAAAATGTTACTGGTACAATTGGATATCCACATTTAAAAGATGAAGTTAGACCCTTATTCAAACTATATAAAAAACATTGACTAAAAATAGATCATAGAGCTTAGTATAAGTGTTAAAACTCTAAGACTCCTAGAAGAAAGTATTAGGAGTAAATCTTTGTCTCTTTGGTTAGACAAAGATTTCTTACATCTGACATCAAGAACACAAAAAAAATATTAGAAAAATTTGATAAATCAGACACAAAAATTAATAGCTTTTGTATTTAAAAAGCTATCAACATGACAGTGAGAAAACAGACTACAAATTGGGAGACAGGCACATGGATGGCTAAGTCAGTTAAGCAACAGACTCTTGATTCCAGCTCAGGTCTTAACCTCATGGATTGTGAGTTCAAGCCCCACAGTGGGCTCCATACTAACAGGGCAGAGCCTGCTTGGGATTCTCTCTCTCCCTCTCTCTGTCTCTCCCCACGCTTGTGCACACAATCTCTCTCTCTCAAAATAAGCAAACATTTTTTTTAAAAATTGAGAGAAAATATATGCAAATCACATATCCAATAAGAGATTCATATGCAGAATATATAAATAAATCTTAAAAATAAGAAGTCAAATTACCCAATTCAAAAATGAATAGAAGATTTGAATAAATATTTCACCAAAGAATATACACAAATCACGAATAAGCACATAGTCTCAATATCATTAAATTAGTAGACAATATAACTTAAAAGTACAATGAGATACAACTTCATGCCTCCTAAGATGGATACAATCAGAGAGACAGATAAAAAAAATGTTGTCAAAGCTGTGGAGAAACTAAAACCCTCATATACTGTGGGTGAGAATACAAAATGCTATAGACACTTTGGAAAATAGGTTTTCAGTTTTGTTTTTTTTTTAATTTATTTTTGGGACAGAGAGAGACAGAGCATGAACGGGGAAGGGGCAGAGAGAGAGGGAGACACAGAATCGGAAGCAGGCTCCAGGCTCTGAGCCATCAGCCCAGAGCCTGACGCGGGGCTCGAACTCATGGACCACGAGATCGTGACCTGGCTGAAGTCGGACGCTTAACGACTGCGCCACCCAGGCGCCCCAAGTTTCTTAAACTATTAAATGTAGAGTTACCTTATGAACCAGCAATTCTGCTCCTAGGTATTTACTCAAGAGAAGTGATACATATGCCAAAAAAAAGAATTGCCCATACTTGTTCACTACAGCCAACAAAGTAGATACAGTTCATAATATCTATCACATAATGAATGTAGAGGTGCCTGGGTGCCTCAGTTGGTTAAGCGTCCGACTTTGGCTCAGGTCATGATCTCGCGGTCCATGAGTTCAAGCCCTGCGTCAGGCTCTGTGCTGACAGCTCAGAGCCTGGAGCCTGTTTCAGATTCTGTGTCTCCCTCTCTCTCTGCCCCTCCCCTGTTCATGCTCTGTCTCTGTCTCAAAAATAAATAAACATTAAAAAAAATAATGAATTTTTTCCATACAGTGGAATACAGTGGAATACTATTTGGGAAGAACAAAGTGCTGACTCATGCTACAATATGAATGGAGCTCAAAAACGTTATGCTAAGTGAAGAGCCTAGAAATAAAGATCACATATTGCATGATCTCATTTATATGAAATATCCAGAAAAGACAAACCTGTAAAAACTGAAAACAGACTAGTGGTTGCCTCAGGTTGGAGAGAGAAATGGGCAGTGACTACAAACAGATACAAGGTCCTTTTTCATTGTGATGGAAATGTTAACAAAAATTAAATTGTGGCGGGGCGCCTGGGTGGCGCAGTCGGTTAAGCATCCGACTTCAGCCAGGTCACTATCTCGCAGTCCGTGAGTTCGAGCCCCGCGTCAGGCTCTGGGCTGATGGCTCAGAGCCTGGAGCCTGTTTCCGATTCTGTGTCTCCCTCTCTCTCTGCCCCTCCCCTGCTCATGCTCTGTCTCTCTCTGTCCCAAAAATAAATAAACGTTGAAAGAAAAAATTAAAAAAAAAATTAAATTGTGGCAATGATTACTTAACTATGTACATTTACTAAAAACCATTCAACTATACACTTAAAATAAGTGAATTTTATGATATGTAAATTATATTTCAATGAAGCTTTTAAATAGAATTGAAGACTCTCCATTATCTGACCCTCATAGTTCCAACTTATTTGCAAATTTCTTTTCCCTTTATATTGCTTACATTTCTCCATACATTATGATCTCTTATAGCTTCATTCTTGATGATAAGACTGCTTGGAAGATACTTACCATAATTCTTCCCTTGATTAACTTATACTCACATTTCTAAACTCAGTTCATGTATCATCTTATCCAGAAAAATTTTACTGCACCCCAAAGTCATATCCCTCCTAGAATCTCCCATTAAATCTTATAAATATGGCTACCCACATACTCAGCTTAATATGCTGATGTATCTGTTTACCTTTCTGTCTTCTCATTAAACTGTAAGCATTCTAGGAAAAAAAGAAATGTGTGTCCTTTATCTCCATGCCTGTCCTCAGTCCTTAGCACATATATTGGCTCTTCAATAAACATTTGTTAAATTGAAATCTATATAGTAAGTTGTGATAAATGCAAGGTAAGTAGTAAGAACTAGATACAGTGAAGGCACAGAGACTCCACAGCTTTGCTTACGATGACTCAGAAAGTATGAATGAACAAAAGTTATCCAGGTAACTGAAGCAACAATCCATATTGATAACCACCTATAGTTCATCTACATATGGAGGGACTATGTTGGAAATTTACAGAGAAGTAGCTTCTCATTGCAAAGAAACTTTTAAAGAAACCATTTGTCCAAATTTGTCTTAATGTTTATTTTTGAGAGAGAGAGAGAGAGAGAGAGAGAGAGAGAGAGAGATTGAGAGAGAGAGAGAGAGAGAACGAGCATAGGTGGAAGGGGCAGAGAGAGAGGAAGACATAGAATCGGAGACAGGCTCCAGGCTCCCAGCTGTCAGCACAGAGCTCCATATGGGGCTTGAACTCAGAAGCCGTGAGATCATGACCTGAGCCAAAGTTGGACGCTTAACTGACTGAGCCACCCCAGGTGCCCCACAGTCTGTCCAAGTTTAAATAACCATGCAGAGTACTATGCCAAGGAAGGGGAATAAGAATATGAGATACCGTTCAAAATAAACCTATTAAGACAAAGAAAAAAAGAATAGTTTTAAAACATGGAAAGTCAATAATACCAAGAAACAATGTTAACATCTCCTTTTATAAAGCACCAAATAAAAGAATGTCTACAGGGTTTCTTGTACTTTTTTTGTGCCTATTGGGAAGCAGTGTGTATCCTTTTAAATTTTTATGATATATTTAACCAAGAAATATACCTAGCTGTCAAATTTCATCTTAACCACAACGAAAGAACTAGGGAGATAAAATTTCTTATCCAACATGACACAACAAGTCAGTGACAGAACTAAAGAATCAACTTTGGTCCCTGGATTCTTGGTCCAGGACTTTCTCTGCTTACTTTTATTTTACTCTTACCTTAATTATATCCTTTCCATTCTTGGTAGTATAAGTGTGTGTGTGTGTGTGTGTGTGTGTGTGTGTGTGTGTGTGTGTGTGTTGTAGAAAAGTGGAGGTGAGGTGTGGGGTATGGCATGGCATCAAGTACAGTTGTGATGCTTAATAATGCTAATGGCACAAGTGACTGTGCTCAGTATTTTACACACATTATATCCTTTGGTCATCACAGCCTCCTAAAACTTTATCTATGAAAGAAACTGTGGTTAATGTGAGTTAAGAAAATTGTCAACTGCCATCTAATTAGCAAGAGCTAGCATCCAGAACTGCATGACCGGAAGTCTATGCTGTTATATGGCATGTTGGACTACAATCCTTTTATCTCAAATTACTATGTGGGTTCTACTGCTTATATTTGTGGTCATCACCTTGTTTATATTCTTTTTAGTGGCATGTCTCACATTCCTGTGGTGAAAGGAACAGATATATCCAGGAATATTAATAAACACCTTCCAATGCAGCTACTTAATTGATAGCATTTGATACCAATTCTTGAAGAGTCATATATTAGACTTTTTCTAATAAAACTATAAAAAATAGTTTTTTAGATATAGAGGTTGGTAAATAATTTGGCTATAACAATAAATCTTAAAATATAAATTATTATACTAAGGAAATATATATAGCATTTGTGGCTTTTTAAGAAGCATTTACATTGTACTTCTGAAACAGAAGAAAAAGAACAGGGAGGCCTGGGTAGCTCAGTTGGTTAAGGGTTCAACTCTAGATTTTGGCTCAGGTCATGATCAAGCCCCATGTTGGGTTCTGTGATAACAGCACAGAGCTTTGGGATTCTCTATCCCTCTGCTCCTCCTGCCCTCCACCACTTGCTCTCGCTCTCTCTCTCTCTCTCAAAATAAATAATTTTTTTAAATAGAAGAAAAAGAATAAAAAGAATATATTACACTCATTAATTTGAAGGCCACTTAAATGAAAAGGTTCGATTATGTGATCAAGAAACTTAAGTTTACCATTATGGGATGAGGGCAAAAAAAAAGTGTTCTCTAAGACCATTAATTAAAAGTACAAACATAATTTCAGGGCAAATATTGTACATAACACTCGAGAATAAAATGTTTCCTCATAAGCATTAATGTGCCAGTTACAAGTGATTCTTATCAAGTAGAACAAATGTTGTATTATTATGCTGTATTTAGATCCTTTAAGCTTTATGCCCCCCACTCTGAGCTTCAGCTTACAAGCAATGTAGCCCTCAGAACATACAGACAAATGACTACACCCTTATTTTTTCACTTAGTCTTGAAATATTTGTAGTACTTGTGAGAACTTTTCTTGATATAGCCTAGCCAAACTCTAACCTACTTACCCATCCTCCCATTTAGAACCTTACCATAAATTGGTGCTGAGAATTAGAACTAATTTTTAATCTACAAACTATGCTTCCCTCATTGATTATGATCCAAATTCTGTCCATGGTGCTATTATCTCATATAAAGGCAGAGAAACATCTTTGTTCCTTTTTTCTCCAAAGAGTGAATTTTGGTGGCACTTCATTCTGATTTATACTTATTCTCTAAGAAGAACTCAGATAGCAGGCCCATTAAAATATCTACTTGTCAAATATACTATTGTTCATTAATTTGTATATTATGTGAAGTTGAATGTATAAAATGACATTTTTATAAAATTATTAGTACCTTGCTAATTCAGAAAGCTTTAACTTTGTCTGAACTATTGGTTCCTGATAGAATATGCTTTCGTTTTAAAAGGTTCTGATTATTTCCACTAGAAACATACATTTTAAATGCGAAGTAAACCTTTCTTGCATCCCACAATGACCCAGATCATTACCATGACCGACTTCCATAAAAATTAACAACCTATCAAGAATAATAGAAAAATATATTTACTGGATATCTGGTACACTTAATGCATGAGGAGTTGCTAGGAAAAATTAGCTTATCTACATTCATTGCCAAACTCATATTCAGAAAAAGTTGGTGAGCATGATATACAGGAACTCGGCCTCAAGCCCTTGCTTGGCAACACTAATTTTGTGACATGAAGTTCTCCCTTTTATTTGGATAATGAATTTGGTGGAAGTAGGATGTTTTTTTAATTCATCTAACTGGGATCTTTCTTAAGGCTTCTCCCTCATTCTTTCTTCATTCCTTCCCCACCTTGTACTTTTCTACCATGTGATTGGAGACAATTGTGTTAGAAAATGGTGAGACTGGGATTCAGAGGGAAAATGTTTACTGATAGATTTCAATGGATAAAAAATAATAGCTTCATGCCCTCACTATGCTCTTTTTAAAGCAAGTGCATATAATCACCAATCAAGCAATTTCTATAATTATGAATTGGAACCAAATGTCATGATAGAGATGGCTGTCAAAAAATAACGGAGGCTTGGGGCGCCTGGGTGGCGCAGTCGGTTAAGCATCCGACTTCAGCCAGGTCACGATCTCGCGGTCCGTGAGTTCGAGCCCCGCGTCAGGCTCTGGGCTGATGGCTCAGAGCCTGGAGCCCGTTTCCGATTCTGTGTCTCCCTCTCTCTCTGCCCCTCCCCCGTTCATGCTCTGTCTCTCTCTGTCCCAAAAATAAATAAACGTTGAAAAAAAAATTAAAAAAAAATAACGGAGGCTTTATTCAGAATGAGAATCAAAGCTACCAGTGAAGCCTGAAGCAAATTCACATTGCTTTGATCCCCAGAGTCACAACTCTGAGGTATCGAGGGCATTCAGTTATGATTCTATCAAGTTACAAACCCAAAATATTGGCAAGTCTCCTTCCCTGCTTTCTCAATATATCTCCTCTTTTTAATTTTTTTTTTGAGAGAGAGTGAGCGAGCACGAGTTTGGGGGGAGAGGGGGACAGAGAGACAATCCCCAGCGGTCTCCTGCCCAGCATGGAACCCAATACAAGGGCTCCATCACACAACTCTGAGATTGTGACCTGAGCTAAAATCAAGAATTGAAGGCTTAACCAACAGATCCACCCAAGCACCCCTCTCCTCTTTTATAGTGCACCTTTATACTGATACCTAGAAAAAATGTTTTAGAATATTGTGTATAACAACTACAGAAGACCTTATTAATTATCTAGTTCAACCATCACATCATCACCTTTTATAGATAAGAAAACTAGGACCAGGGAAGGAGATTTACCAGAGGAGTCAAACAGCTCGTCAAATCCTTCCCACAACACCATCTGTCCTCACTAAAACTCTTCTCCTACACTCCACCCAAAGTAACCCCCTTCATTCATCTCTTCAAGAACAAGCTCAAGGAAGGGGGTACTTCCCTCAAATTCAGGTATGCTTTCTTTGCTCCTCTGACATTGCTTATTTCTTCAACATTGGTTCTTGAGATATGGTCTCTAATCCTTCCTCTACCACAGCAGGATAGGCCAAAGACAAAATGCCATCTTCTCCCTGGGGAGAACCTTGTCCAATACTTCACAGCTGACTTTCCTGAGGCAACCCATTTATGATGTTTACTCCTCCAGGGGAAGTCAGAAATATCAATAACTATCTGCCCATATTTATTTAAAAGAACATCTCTGGAGAGGCACCTGGGTAACTCAGGCGATTAAGTGTCTGACTTCAGCTCAGGTCATGACCTCACAGCTCATGAGTTGGAGCCCCCCCCCGCCCCAGGCTCTGTGCTGACAGTTCAGAGCTTGGAGCCTGCTTCAGATTCTGCGTCTCCCTCTCTCTCTGCCCCTTTCTCACTCACACTCTGTCTCTCTGTCAAACATAAATAAACATTAAAAAAAAAAAAAGAACATCTCTGGAATTTGATCCTCAAGTTTGAATCCTCACTCTGGCACATAATAGCTGAGTGAGGTATGGCTTTTGTTTCACCCTCCCTAATCCTCAGATTCCCTATCAGTCAGATGAGGACATTAATAATGGTGCTGTGTGTGATTGTTGGGAAAATTAAGTGATTTAATAGAAAGCACAAAAACATGCTATTACTAACAGCTACTTTTTAAGAACAAATTTTTTGAGAACTGTTATTTACACTTTACATTTAATTCTTACAATAAACTTACATATATTTTGTTCCAATCTTCAAATGAGTAAACTAAGGCAAACAGAAGGCGAATAATTTACCCGATATTGGTGAGATGATAAAATAGAGGAATGGCATTTGACTCCTAAGCTGCACTCTAACAAGTTAATCTAAATTTTAGCTTTTGTTATCATCACTGATATTCCTGAGGGAATTAAATTAGTACACACATGGTTAGTACCTATAGCCTTCTACATGTATAATGCTGTGCTAAAAACTTTTTATTGTTACTTTTCACAAGTTTTATCCATCCATTATTCAAAATATCTTTTGGGGGCACCTGGATGGCTCAGTCAGTTAAGCGTTCAACTTTGGCTCAGGTCATGATCTCACAGTTCATGAGTTCGAGCCCAGCATCAAGCTCTCTGCTGTCAGCACACATACTTCAGATACGATGCCCCACCACTCCATCCCAACCCTGCTTGTGCTCTATCTCAAAAATAAACATTAAAAAAAATTAAAATACCTTTTCACAGTGCTGAATGTCAATGTTTTATATCTTCTTGACTCTTCAGTCACTTGATATCAATCCAAACATTAGGAAAAGTTCACTAAATATGCAAGGTCAAAACTGGTTTCTTTTTTAAAAGGGAGCATTTTGTTTCTTACTACCTTTTGATTACCTGCTTTGTTCTATTCCAGTGTTTTTTAAATGTTAGCAAGCATCAGAATGACCTGGAGAACTTTTTAACACACATATTAATGTTACTGGTTCACTCCCAGGGGTTCTGATTCAGTGGGTCTGTGTTGAAATCCAAGAATGTGCCTTTCCAGAAGATTCTCTAAGCTGCAGATGTTGACAGTCTGGGGACTACTTTGAGGAACACTGTGCTAGGAACTAGATTAATACATTTATGTTTTAACTCTAATCCTCATCTCCAATATAGGAGAAAGGGGTTATTTTTATTCACATTCTATAAATGAAGAAATTGAGGGATTGAGAATTTAAGTGACTTGTCCAAAGTAGTGAAGCTAATAAGAGGTGGCATCATGATTTAAGCAAAGTGTTCCAAACCCCTTACATACACTTCATAATTCCTCGATTCTGCCTCCTTGCAGCTTTAAGTAATGAAACTCATCATTAACTGACTCATAAGGTTGTTGTGAGAGCCCAGTTAGATATAAAAGGTGGATGCACACAGTGTGTTGGCCCAGGGAGGGACTCATTAATGCTGCTTTCTGTCAACACACTGGGATTCATAACCACCAGTCTCTCTGCACTTCCAATGACTTTAGATAAAAGACCAACTGCTAAATCTCCCCTAGGTTTTCTTTTATGCTACCAAAATTGGATTGGTTTTTCCAAATTTGACAAAAAAGAAGAAAAAAAAGGCAGCACAAATACACATAGTTGTTAAAAATGGGGGCAGAGCGATGAAAGCCTTTTCTTAAAACTTTGACGCATTAAAGAAAATTTGTGCCATTGTGCTTAGAACTAAGGGACTTGTAGTGGACACAGAGCACCTCACCTATACTGTACACAAAGCCTTAATTTAAGACGCTCAAGTCAAAGTGGCTTTTACTAGTATGGATTTTGCATACCTGATGCTGATACAAGTATAAAGCTCATAAATACCCTTGTTGCAGCCTAACTTCCATGATCAACTTCACAGAAAAATGTTCTGTCCATTGTAGATCCTTGAAATTTACCCAGATTCAGTGTTATTTCATCAGGTATCCGACACAAAATTTCCCTATTACAGGAGACGTGGTAACAAGGAACCTGGGAGGTATGATAAAAGTATTAGAAATATTTTGCTTATTATCGCTTTTTAAAGACAGATGCCCAGTGACCCTCACAAATATAAGCAGAAGTTCGTCAGACAAGGTTAATTTGTTACATTAACTATTTGGGAAGTAAATGAATCCAGGATGCCAACCACCAGGAACTGTCATGGTCCTACCAACTCTTTAGCAAGCTAATGTATCAAGATGTCACCTCTGCATCGGATGAGGTAAGTTCTCCACATCCTGACACTGATTGCTCAATGACAGAAAAAAGTTGAGCCTTTCTGCCCAGTTTCTAATCTCAGCATCTCCTAGAGAGCAGGCGCTTTGGCAGAAATCAGCATCTGCTTGACAGCCCCGGACAGGAAGGCTGAGATCTGAATGAACTAGAAGAATGTGTTCTTCCCTTGCCTTAGATGCTGTCTCTCAGGTGGGCAGGACAGCCTGGGGTTGTTTGTAGGAGGTGACAGATCTTTAATCTCTTTCCCTGTCAGTCTGCTGCTGTATTCCAAATTAAATCAGGGGAGTTGGAATAGTGGCTCTCAATCAAGGCAATGGGTATAGAGCAAGCCCTTTCCTTGTGTCTACAAAAATTTTATAAACAAATATGCATCTGTTTTTCTCTTCAGTGACAGGGAAACTACTGTAATTTTGTAGTTGTACTCGTGTTCTCTCTCCTTCCTGACTTTTGCATATCATCACATCATATATTTGGAAAGTCTTTTTTTTTCAATAGTCATACCCAAGAACTAATGTATATACGTACAGATTTTTCTAAAAGGCAAATAAAAAGGGAGACAGCTCATATCCCACTGCTTGAGATTGTGATGAGTTCTCATTGGACTCCAAAGAGTGGTCAGAAAGACACAGATATGAGTGTGTGTGTGTGTGTGTGTGTGTGTGTGTGCATGGACACATGTGCATGTTTGTCATGTGTGTGTTACTGTGCATATATGAATTAGCACATGTTGGGTTACAGTACACAGACACAGAATCAAAAGACAAACAAGTAAATTGTGGTTTGTATATACAATGGAATACTACTTGGCAATGAGAAAGAATGAAATATGGCCTTTTGTAGCAACAAAAGGATAGCAATAACTCCAGATGGAACCGGAGAGTGTTATGCTAAGTGAAATAAGTCATACAGAGAAAGACAGATACCATATGTTTTCACTCTTATGTGGATCCTGAGAAACTTAGCAGAAGACCATGGGGGAGAGGAAGGAAAAAAAAAAGTTAGAGAGGGAGGGAGGCAAACCATAAGAGACTCTTAAAATGAGAACTGAGGGTTGATTGGGGGTGGGAGGGAGGGAAAAGTGGGTGATGGGCATTGAGGAGGGCACCTGTTGGGATGAGCACTGGGTGTTGTATGGAAACCAATTTGACAATAAATTTCATATAAAAAAAAGAAAAACAAGTGAGTTTTCTGAAGGCTTTATTTGCCTATAGGTTCAGTCATATTATTATATTTTTAAATTTTGCACACAATACCTACTCATGATACCAATTTTAGAATTAATGAATATGTATATTTGGTGAAGCATAGGAATAAAGGGGACACTGGGGTGATATCACCTTATAAAAGTCAGTGTTTCTTGTAGGTTATGAATGGATTAATTTACATTGGTCCTCAGCTAATGAGCCAAGAACACAAGAAAAATGTCAATGGCATCAGGGCATCAGGTCCATTGCAAAGCCTCCTAATAAATATGAATAAGATAATTTTACTTCTTTATTTTTCTCCTGCTGCTGCTGATGGGGAAGATGACAGCCTAATCGTGTCTGCCCAGCACTGGGCTGTGAGTTTACATTAAGCTGCATGTGTTCTGTCATTACTGCACGGTTTGGAGGGATAACGGTTTTGTCTAAACTATACCACAGGCAGAGATGATTTCTGAAAGCCACTCAGCAATTCACAAAGGAGAAGATTTTCTGCATCTTTCAAATTTTGCTGGCATTATCAGCATAAAATAATGAGTCACTAGAGGCTGAGGAAGAGGGGGAAAAAGATATACCTATATGTATCTGTATCTATAGATATATAGATATAGATGTATAGACATATAAGATATATATATCTTATCCCATAGACCAGGTAACTAGAAGTTGGGATACCTCAAGTGTAATCTTTCTTTCTAGCAAGCAGCCTAAGCCTCTTGCCAGGTTCTGTGGCCCACTGGAATCAGCACCAAGGTTTACTGAGACTAGTCTCCCTTTAACTATCTATCCCATGCTGGCTTCTGACCATTGTCTCATGATTTAGACAACATACATGTTCTAGATCCAATAGCCAATATTCACCTTGGTCCCCATTTCTAAGTTTTTGTCTGAATTATCTGCCTGGTAGCATGAGCCGTTCAGACCATTGCCTACTGTTGTACTTGTTAGTTTCCTTCCTATTGATGTGAGCTGTGGTCCTGAAAGACAGCTGGAGCCTTGCTTCCTTTTTATGAACATGTTATTGATGGTGTTTGCCTATATCCCAGGCAAGATTTTTGTTTATGAGCCAAAAGCTTTAGGATCATCCTGTCCCTATTTATTAAGCAGTGAGTATGTGCGCACTCATATTAGATTTCAACAGATATGTACACGAATATAGAATATTAAGGGGAAAAATAAACACAGGGTACTTAGTACTGTTGGCTTTGGATTCAAATAAAAAGGATTAAAAAAAATTATTCAAGTCCCAGTTCCCCCGCCTGCATCCTGTGTGATATTGGGTGGGCAAACTACTTGGCCTCCTTAAGCTTCAGGCTTTTCAACCATAAAATTGGGATAATAAAATACCTAACTCACCAGGTTCCAAAGAGTCAAATTAATATATACATATAGAATTTAACGAAGTATAGGCACATAGTAATTACACAGTAAATGGGTGATATCGATATTCATTTATGTATCAATAATTTCTTTTAAATGAATGAGTTGTGATGTTTGGTTGATCACAGAGCAGAAAAAAAGCAACTAAAGGTAGCACCAAGTGCAGGACACCTGGTGACAAAAGCAAAATATAATAGTCATAATAATAATTCTAATATCATAATAATAGATAGTATCATTGAGCACTTATTGATTTCCAATAGTAACACTACATACTATATACATTTTGGAGAAAAGGCAGAATAGTCAGCGGGTAAAGAGGATGAGAAAACAACAGTTGCTGAAATGGAGGAAAATGACTCAAACCCATCTATTAACTTTGATGTTATCATAATGACACTCTTACCTCTCATTTATGATTCCACTCTCAGGAATTTATTTTAAACTTTTTACTGATGTTATTGACGTTCAGTAGAAACAAACAAAAGCAATAAGTACAATGATGTACGCTGAAATGTTAAATATGATAGAAATATTTGATATTCCAAATGTCCAAATGTTTCTACCCCTCCCTATAATCATGCCCTTTGCAATGCAACTTTGCAGCTCCAACATCAAGAAATTGAATTGTACTTATTTCCTCACCACTGGAATCTGGGTTGGCCTCAGCCCTTGCTTCAGCCAACAGAAAGCCATGAAAATGAGTTTGTCCAATTCCAACTCAAGCTCTTCCTTTTCCCTTTTGGAAGTGTGACAGCCACCATGGGAGCAAGTCCATGCTTAGCCTGCTGGAGAATGAAAAACTTGTGGCGCAGGGATTCTCGTTGCTCTAGCTGAAAACAAGCCAACTCCCCAAAGCAAAGTCATCTAGCTTATCTGCCGTTGACTACTGATACTGAGAGAGCCCTGCTGAGACCAGAACAGCTATCCAGCCACGTTCAGCTCAGATCGCTGACCCACAGTATTGAGAACTAAATAAATGGTTTTATTTTAAGCCACTTAGTTTTGGAATGGTTTATTGATAACAAATGTTTAGCAATACAACGAAATATTAGGCATCACACAACAAAGTAGTAGGCAAGCTTTAATATGACAATGATGATGTCTTAGTAAAATCATGTATATTTTATTATGTGATATTGAGTGAAAACAGCAGAATGTAACTATTAGTCTGTATACTGTAATTGGAATTGTGAAGTTATGTATGCAAGTAAAAAGTGCATGTAAAAAAGACATGATTAAGCATCATGTTGTCATTATTTTGTTTCCTTTAACATACATATATTATATATTCTAATGAAAATATTTGTAGGACATAAAGTCAAAGACATTCTCAAGTTATAGGATATCGTGCTGTGACATTATTAAATCAGTGAAAAGTACAAACCAAGCCTTTTGCCTTCCTTCCCCAAAGATTGTTATTATTGGGGAAAAAAATGAACAAAATGTACCAATAGAGATATTGTACAAATGGAAGGAAATCTCTTTATTAGTTAGGAATTAAAAGAAAATTCACGTTAGTTAATTTTACTCTCATTATCAGACTGTTGGAATTTAAAATAAAAATGGGGATTTAAATACTCCATGGATCATAAAACCCATTTTAACAGTGAAAGATATTGATAACAGCTAACTCTCATATGCTAAAAGTCAGCATTTAAATGTTAAAGGTGACTGACCCAAGATAAGGAAGAAACAATTTCAACAATAATTCTAAAAATCACTACTACTAGAATGGCTCATTCCTTTACTAAATGTAGATGTGCACATCATAAAAGCATTGCCCCAAGAAAATGAAGCTGACTTATGTGCAAAAACCAAAGAACCGCATAGAAATTCCAAAGGCATGTCCTTGGAAATTCACCCTTGACCAATATATCTCCTTAATCCAGTGGGCTGCTGAAGCACAATGCTGTTTTTCTAGCTGAGTGTGCATATTTGCTGCATCGAGAGGGATGCGGAACTTGGCTTCCTTCTTGCATTATGATGGCAATTTATTTTGACAGCTTCCTCAGCCCCCAAAAGTTGTCAGACATCCAACATGCTGCAGATTGAACTTTAAGCATTCAAAAGACCTGTAGTCTGAAGTTGAAAGCAGGGAGGTAGGGACCAAAGTCAAAGAAAGTAATGCAGAATTTGTGTCTTGCTCCTTTCTTACAAAAGCTAAGAGATCAGAACTGAATCTGTAATTTATTTTCATTTTGGTCACTGTCCATTCTTTTCTCTATCACCCACATTTAATTTGTCCTTATAACCCTTCAATGTTCTGTTATGACGACCAGTTCATTCACATCCCAATTGCTAAGCTCAGTTTCACCTTTCCTGCTCATCAGGCACTTCCACCAGCCAACGAGTAGCTTACCCCTCTGCTGAGAAGACAAAATAACCCTCCACCGATAATTCTTCTACTCTCTCTTCCACATCCAGAACCTCTTCCACTTGGTATGTAGCAGGATGCTGTCTTATTTAGTGAAGCAAACTGTATTGTGATGGCATTGACCTAGTTTGATGGTTGTGAAAAAATAAACAGCCCTGTAGAACTCATCACTCATTGTAAGGGTATTGTCAAGGACGTTGTTCATTACATCATACAGTGTCCTATTTATGAAGCCTTCTGAAAGAAATCCCTGTCTCATATTTATACAAATATACATAGTTGTACTTCTCATAAGTATTTGTGCTGTGTTTATTTCTTTTTGGTCGTTTACTTATAAGGGACACTGTGAACTGTGTCAACAATACAATATGTGGTTAACTCAAGGAAACTGTATAATTTATCATGACTCTAATAATTTATTATTGCCTATGGATCTTCTTTGCCTCCACACTTGCTTTTCTGTATTGTTTCAATGTACTTTTTTTGTTACTGTTGTGTATCCATGTAGCTTTTAGCTAACATTCATGGAGCAGTCCTTGTGTCTAGCAGTGTTTTTAAATATATTGCATGAATTAAGTCATTATAATCTCCTTTACAATGCATCAGAGAGCTACTAGAATTATCCCAATATTGCAGGTAGAAAAAAAGTGAGTAACTAGATTGAGTAACTACCCTAAGCTTACACAGCCAGTGAGTAGAGAAGTTACTTGAAGTTTAATTCTTTCTAGAAGAAGACACAATGGAGAATTTTTGCACTTGAGCAAGATTTGGGATGATTTGTCTAAAATGAAGTAATTCCACTAGGTAAGCAAATTGGCCTTAACACCTTAAGTGACAGAATGATTTTGCTGTTCTGTGCGATGACCTATTGGGGGATTCCCAAAATGTTATGCCACTAATAGGGCTCCCTAAAATCTCAAGAGATTAGAACAAACTCTAGATCTAATTTACAAGCTTTAGGGGTTTGCATACACAAATTCGAGGAGTAGCTCCACCAGGCAGTCTCCATGACTTTCAGGATCCTGAACCCTATGTTTCTTGTGAGGACTTTCATGTTCGATCTTTGGTAAGTTGATCTTGCCTCACTCAGATTAAATGCAATTATGCTTAACAGATCCCAGCTTTTGAAATAAGCAAGTTTTTTGCAAGTGGGCTGAGGATATTAGTTTCATTTGGCAATGGTGAATTTTCCATGTTAGCTGTTAAAAATCAACTAATGTAGGAATATATAGAAATTTTTGCTTTCAAAAAGATAATAGCAGCACCCTTTTACAGAGCTTTAAAGGGAAAGATAAATTTTGATCTGGTATCTTTGGGTCCTGAACAAATGTAAAAGATTTTCTTTTTGTTTTTCCATGCAAACAATGCTAACAAACTCTGGTGAACTTAAACAGGAAAGGCATTTATTGGAAAGAGGTGAAGAAATAGACACAATCAAGAGGGGACTGAAAGAAAGCCCTAAATGCCTGGATGGCTCAGTTGGTTAACCATCTGATTTCAGCTCAGGTCATGATCTCATGATTCATGGGTTCAAGCCCCATGTGGGGCTCTGTGCTGACAGTTCAGAGTCTGGAGCCTGCTTCAGATACTCTCTCTCTCTCTCTCTCTCTCTCTCTCTCTCTCAGCACCCCCCCACACTTGCTCTCTCTCTCTCTCTCTCTCTAAGTAAGTAAATATTAAAAAAAAAATTAAAGAAAGAAAGCCCTGAAAATTAGCAGAAACCAAGGGAAGATTGGTGCCGAGAAAAACAGATGGCTAGTGCCACCTTTGGATACTAGGAGCTGTTGCTGGTATTGCTACCACTACATCCACCTTGGACGCTACTGGCAAATGCTAGAATCAATGCTAAAATTTCTCTTCCTGATTTAAAGTCTCAGAGTATCAGATTGACCATGCCACTTAATGACAGACAATAGCAAATATCCGGCCTTTTTTTTTTTTTTAATTTTTTTTTTTTCTCAACGTTTATTTATTTTGGGGACAGAGAGAGACAGAGCATGAACAGGGGAGGGGCAGAGAGAGAGGGAGACACAGAATGGGAAACAGGCTCCAGGCTCCGAGCCATCAGCCCAGAGCCCGACGCGGGGCTCGAACTCACAGACCGCGAGATCGTGACCTGGCTGAAGTCGGACGCTCAACCGACTGCGCCACCCAGGCGCCCCTAGAATATCCGGCTTTTTAAGCTTGCCTAATGGAAGGAAGAGCCCTGCCATATACTAAGACTCATACAATTATAAATTGCTCATAAAAGTGGGTCCAAAGACCGAACTGCCAAAAACTGAGAAGCGTTCATAAAAATGAACAAATAAGTTACGTTTCCTTCTCATTCATTCAGCAATCCGTCTTTCCAGCCATCCAAGCCAGCCAGTCATGTATTCAACAAATACCTAGTGAGTTCCACATATGGTATTAAGTATTGGGAATTGTGTTGACTATCTTTTGTTTGCCTTTTTCAGTTCATTCCCCACTGTTCTCACTCTACTATGTGCCTCAGATGCCAGTTCATTATATATGGCCTTATTGGGGCTCCAGTGCCTCCTAGACTCTGGTCAAGTTTAGACAGTGGAGGCACTAGCAAAGATTGAAGGATGGGAGAAGAGAGAGCCAAGAATTCCTCCTCATGCTCCTCCCCACTGGACCACTGTTTGGCAGGGGCTGTATTACTCTATGAAAGCTATAGTTCCTATCAGACTACCTGGCCTCACCTGAAACTATAGCTTTTACACATTGTGGTAACCACTTGCTGTCTTTGCTCTTTTGGTCTAAGGATCAGTGCTTTACCATCTTCTGTTGGTTCTCTTCATCCAGAATTCCTCAGACAGATCCCCTTTTTAAAATTGTCTGCAAATACTTTTTTTAGATTGCCATCTGTCTGTTGTAGGAGATGGCTTTACAGGATACATTAGTCATTAAGAGAGTCGTTAATCTTATTGTACATATACCTTCACAATGCTATGACTTTTATGTACCCTCAAGCCCTCTCACATTGAAGAGAGCTTAGCAAGTAGTACTTAGCAAGTAGTACATATTCTACCTCAACATTCCAATCCTGAAATTTGAAAATTGCTACTTCTGTACTCAGGCACTGTGGCAAATTTCCAACACATACATGTGTACTCTTTCTCCTAAAATACTTTAAATTTATCTTTGGGTCTTCCCCTTCCCATTACCCGGTAGCCTTTACTACACAATTAAATGCTTGCTACACCACTAAATGTTACCTAATTCAACCTAGAATATAATCACATGAAGAAATGAATGTAAGCCAACACAGCAGAGTAAGTGCATGTGTATTTGTAATGAGGTTCTTTATTAACCTCATAATTTTATCTGACCCTGTCAGAATGAGATCACAGGATGGGGTTAGAACACACTGCTATGAGTGGTTAGCCACAAACTAGAGGGGATAATAGAAAGGAAGACATTGGGGAAGGAGATGGTACCAGAGTCATAAAACAAATACCGTCAACTCAGATAAGGGGGGCAGAGATCATGTCCAAGTAGGTCAGTGGTTTCTGGTTCTAAGCACCCAACAATTTAAGGAAAGTCTGTCTGAAAACTAAATAGCAGTAGTGTCAGCATCTGTACCAAATGGTCTCACCTAGAAAATCCTACAAAATGTAGGGGAACAACATGACCCAAAGCTGGCTTAAATGAGGAGGAAAGGCAGAACAATGCCAGACTGGTATGCACAGTGTAACAGTCCTCTTCTTCCTAGGAACCAGTGCACTAGGAAACTGGAGGAATGAAAAACCAAAAACAAAAACTCTGGTACCTGAGGGATGTGTGCTGAAGGAAAATAGCGAGGTGAGCTATCAGGAAAATATCAGAACACTCTGTACACATTTAGGGACTTTAGCTTTTAGCCAGGTGACACCTCCACCCTTCAATATATAGTTGAATGGGAAACACTGATTTGCTATTGGTTCTGAGGAGAAGTCTCCTCTCAAGGTTCTTAATAGTCACACCGACAGCTGAAATAATGCTGTAACTAACTGATACACTAAGCATCCTGGCTTATCTCATCTCTTCTCCCACCCCAAAAAGCTAGATTAATTGGGCTAAATAATGCAACCTGCCTTATTGTTTGAGAACAAGCAGTAACTATAATGTTAATTTATATGGAAGTTTAAAAAGAGGAATCTGCAAAGAAAACAAAAACTAATTTGTAAAGATATATGCATCTTTATGTTTATTGCATTATTTACAACAGCCAAGATATGGAAGCAACCTAAGTGTCCATCTTAAATAAATGGATAGAGAAGAATGAATATATATAAATAACGGAATATTACTCAGTCATTAAGCATAATGAAATCTTGCCATTCTTGGCAAAATGGATGGACTGAGAGGGTATTATGTTAAGTGAAATAAGTCGTACAGAGAAATACAAATACCATATGACTTCACTTATAGGTCAAATATGAAACCAAGAAAACCAGAAAGAAATAGACTCATAAATACAGAGAACAAACTTATGGTTACCAGAAAGAAGGGAGATTTGGGAGACAGGCGATTAAGAAATACAAATGTCCAGTTATTAAATAAATAAGTCATGGGGATAAATATTACAGCATAGGGAATATAGTCAATAATATTGTAATAATGTACGTTGACAGATAGTAACTATACATATCATGGTGAGCAGTGAGTAAGGTACAGAATTGTCAAATTACTATGTTGTATACTGAAATAACATAACATTGTATGTTAGCTATACTTCAATAGTAGAGAATTAATAAATAAGGAATTTGGATCATTTCTTGAGAAAATTATTCAGAATTTCCATATGTCCATACGGTTTCCTGTGGCAATAATTAGTTCCACAAGTTGGAACTAGAGATAATAAGCAAATAAATAAATAATGAATATATAAAATTGCATGACAAAATAAGTTAAGAAAAAATTGGGCCAAACATATTTAATAGGTATCTTTATTGTTAGAAAAAGAATTTTCAATCCATTAATGTGTATTGCCATTCTCTCTATAATACATGGGGCTCCCAAATTGTATTTTTATAGGTAGAGTATATTTTTAATGGAATTATATCTCTAGCAATCAGGATTCCATGAGTTTCAGAAAATGATGCTTTGCATATTCTAAATCTTTTACAGCATTCTGAAGTATAATAGCCACATGTGTATTGAAATGTCAGAAGAACTCCGATAAACACTCCAAAACACTTGGAAATTCTCACACAATGTAAGTGTTAGTGAAGGTCATACAGCTGCTCTTGAAATGCTTCCAAGGACAGTAAATTCTCTACCCAATTCTTTTCTTGCTCTCAAGCAACTCTAAATTTCATAAATGTTTTCTTATATTGAGTTATTATCTGGTGTTTTATAAATTCTACTACTGATTCTAGCTTTGTTTTCAGAGAAAGATGGAACAAATTTACTCAATTTTTTCCTGTGTGTTATCTTTTCTAGGTCTCCTCATAAGCCTATCAACCCCAAATCACTCTACCTTCAAATCCTTTAAAATGCTTTACTGAGAATCACACTATTGGGGGGTGTGGGGTTTGATCAAGGCACAGCAGTATGAGACTACAACTTCCCAAGTCATGCAAACTCTTTTCTTCCTGATAAGGCCAGAAATTTGCCATCATATCACACTGAGGATTCATATTAAGCTTGAGATCAACTCAATGCCCCAGACATTTTTATGTGAACGATTGCCACAGCATGTCTTCTCTCTCCTATACTTAAGCAATTGACTTTTGAAATCTAAATGCCTATCACTGGGCTTTGCACAGTTGTATATAGGAACAACCTACTGGCTTCCTTTGGTGAGTTAATATAATTTTACCCTCAGAAGAGTTCCAAGATAATAACAATGGCAATGAACACAATATCAAAAATGGTAAATTACATTTGAATGGCCTCTTAAGAGTTTAAAGAGTGCCTTAACACATGTTTTTTCACTTTATCCCCATAATCTAGATAGAGATCGTGGATATTAGCATCAATTTGGAGATGAAATGACTGAGGCATTAGACATACTGTCCTATGGTACTTATATGTGTAGTAAGTAAAACACAGGCTTAGAACTCTATCTCTTTCCCCCTAATCCTAACTTTCTTTGTATCCCAAATACTTTTCAGTAGAACATATAAACCATGTCCTATAAAGTCAAGAGTTTTGTTAAATATGCTCCATTCAATAGTGCCAGCGGGCCAGGGAACTGTCTTCTCTATTCTGCAGCATTTACTAATTCACCATGAACTTAACCAGAGTTAGGCATGCATGCCTAGAAGTGGAGACTGCTTAACAGCAAGCTCTTCTCAGATTCTACTGCTTCTTTTGAAATGCTTAAACAATGTAATTTTCGATGTGTGAACATAGGCATTTAGTCATTAACATGAACCCTAGTTGATCTATTTTAACAGTGATTATTTATGAATAAAAATATAATTTATGTGTTAAAAATCCAAGAAAAAATGCTCCCTCCATTCATTATCCCTTTCACTCAGCCTGAGAGTTTTCAAGAATATGGAAAATGAAAGCTGGAAAACATCTACACATTTGTATCAAGTCCATTTCTCACATGCCAGGGTGGACTTTGTCCTTAAAGTTTAATGAAGAAGAATTGGAAACAGATATATGATGTCTTTGAAATAATAAGTAAAGAGGTACTACAGAAACTTGGGAGTTGCAATGCAGGGCTAGATACCTGATAACATGAGACATGTGAAAAGATACATTATTAGCTTGAGGGCTGAGTGGTTATGTGAGGTTAGTGTATATATATTTTCCAGCTAAAACATTGAGAATGTCAGGGTATTTGCCCAGGACACAGGAACAAATGGAAATAAACTATTGTCTTAAAAACATAGGGAAAATAAACCACTGTATTTTCATTTCAAGTTTTTATTTAAATTCTAGTTATTTAACATATGTGGTAAAAATGGGTTTCAGGTATAGAATTCAGTGATTCGTCACTTACATATAACACCCAGTGCTCATCACAAGTCCCTCCTTAATACCCATCACCCATTTAGTCCACCCCCTACCTCCCTCCATCAATTTCAGTTTGTTCTCTATAGTTAACAATCTCTCATAGTTTGCTTTCCTCTCTCTCTCTTTTTTCCCCTTCTCCTATGTTCATCTGTTGTGTTTCTTAAATTCTATATATAAGAGAAATCATATGTTATTTGTCTTTGTCCGACTGACTTATTTCACTTAGCGTAATATACTCTACCTCCACCCATGTCATTGCAAATGGCAAGGTACTATTCCAGTGTGTGTGTGTGTGTGTGTGTGTGTGTGTGTGTGTGTGTGCATGTGCACATGTGCCAAATCTTCTTTATCCTCTATCCAGTCAGTAGACATTTGGGATCTTTCCATAACTTACCTATTGCTGATAAGGCTGCTATAAACATTGGGGTTTATATCACATCAGTATTTTTGTATTCTTTGGGTAAATACCCAGTAGTGCAACTGCTGAGCTGTAGGGTAGTTCTATTTTTAACTTTTTGAGGAACCTCTGCACTGTTTTCAAAAGTGGATGCACCAGTTTGCATTCCCACCAATAGTGCAAAAGAGTTCTCCTTTGTCCACATCCTCACCAACAACATTCTTGATAAAAATCCATCACAAAATAGGGATAGATGAAACATACCTCAACATCATTAAGGCCATATACGAAAAACGTATAGTTAATATCATCTTTGATGGGGAAAAACTGAGAGCTTCTCCTCTATGGTCAGGGACAATACAGAGATGTCCACTCTCACCATTATTATTTAACACAGTACTGGAAGTCCTAGCCTCAGCAATCAGAAAGAAAAAAGAAATAAAAGGCATCCAATTCAGCAAGTAAGAAGCCAAATTTTCACTATTTGTGGATGACATGATTCTCTATGTAGAAAACCCAAAAGATTCCTCCAAAACATTGCTAGAACTGATACACAAATTCAGCAAAGTCACAGGATATAAAATCAATGTACACAAATCTGCTGCATTTCTATCCACCAATAATTAAGCAGCAGAAAGAGAAACCAAAGAATTGACCCCATTTACAACTGTGCCAAGAACCCTAAGATACCTAACAATAAAACTAAACAAAGAGCTAAAAGATTTGTACACTGAAAACTATAGAATACTTGAGAGAAATTGAAGAGGATACAAAGAAATGGAAAAACATTCCATGCTCATGGATGAGAAGACCAAATATTGTTAAAATGTCTATATTATCCAAAGCAATCTACACATTTGATGTAATTCCTATCAAAATACCACCAGAATTTTTCACAAAGCAAGAACAAACAGTCATAAAATTTGTATGGAATCACAAAAAGCTCAAATAGCCAAAGCAACCTTGAAAAAGAAAAGCAAAGCTGGAGGCATCACAATTCCAGATTTCAAGCTATACTGCAAAGCTGTAGTCATCAAGACAGTATGGTACTGGCACAAAAGCAGACACAGATCAATGGAACAGAATATAAAACCCAGAAGGGGTGTCTGGGTGGCTCAGTCGGTTGAGTGTCTGACTTTGGCTCAGGTCATGATCTCATGGTCTGTGAGTTTGAGCCCCGTGTCAGGCTCTATGCTGACAGCTCAGAGCCTGGATCCTGCTTCAGATTCTGTGTCTCCCTCTATCTCTGCCCCTCTCCCGCTCATGCTGTCTCTCTCTGTCAAAAATAAATAAACATTAAAAAATTAAAAAAAAAGAATATAAAACCCAGAAATGGACCCATAACTATATGGTCGACTAATCTTTAACAAAGCAGGAAAGAATATCTAATGGAAAAAAGATAGTCTCTTCAACAAATGGTGTTGGGAAAACTGGACAGCAACATGCATAAGAATGAAACTTGACCACTTTCTTACAACATACACAAAAATAAATTCAAAATGGATGAAAGGCCTAAACTGGAGACAGCAAACCATCAAAATCCTAGAGAACACAGGCAGCAACCTCTTTGACATCAGCCATAGCAACTTCTTACTGGACATATCTCCAGAGGCAAGGGAAGCAAAGCAAAAATAAACTATTGGGACCTCATCAAGATAAAAAACCTTCTTCAACCTTGTTGAAGGAAATAATCAACAAAACTAAAAGGTAACCTATGGAATGGAAGAAGATATTTGCAAATTACATATCTGAGTCTATATGTATCCAAAGTCTATAAAGAATTTATCAAACTCAACACTCAAAAAAATAAACAATCCAGTTAAGAAATGGACAGAAGACATAAAAAGACATTTTTCCAAAGAAGACATAAGAATAGCTCACAGACACATGAAAAGATGCTCACCATCATCTATCAACAGAAACATTAAAAAATGAACGACTATTATACAGTCCCAATCATCGCCCAGAATTGCTCTGAATGATCAAAACTAACAAAGATGCACATGGGGGAGGTGGATAACTGAGGCCATCTGTCTCCAGATCCTAGCCTGTTAGGATCTAAAATGAAAACCAGAGAAATCAGATCATTTTTCTGATGATAACCTCCATAATATTATTGGTACAAGCCCATGCTGAATCACAGCATAAAAATATTAAGATGTAACCACATGAGGAGGATGTAAAAAAATTGTTGTTGTCCAAAGATACTCTTCACTTATTAAAACCAAGAAATAATCAGTAAACTCAGTAGTAATGAGATTTTCCAAGTTTAGCTTTTGCAAATAACTGTTTTTGTCTAAAACAATACTAAGCATGATGATGATGATGATGATGATGATGATGATGATGATATATAATGAGCAAAGAAACTAAAATTCTGTGCTTTTCAATGCCAAGCAAATGTTTTTCAAACATTTTCATTTCATTACTGTAACAACTACATGATAAAATTGGGGTAGATTAAAAAATTTAGTCATGCTATTTTGTAACTCCTGTCATCAAGATAAAATCTGCTTAGGCAAACATTAATCTGCCATAGCCCACTGAGTTGCTTTGACCAATAGAATATAGTAGACATGATGTATGACGGCAAAATTCAACACATTACAGGCAGCAAGGAGACTCTTTAGTTGAAATAGTAAGTGAAATAAGGAAATCACCATTGGAATTGAAAAAAAAGAAATTATAAAACCCTTGACAAACTTGTCACTTGCACTAACATGTATAATGGAAAACATGCCAAATGAATTTGTATATTTGGTTAAGGAAATTTTGAAGCAGAATATTGAAAATGTCATTTGACTTCTGTGAGCAACGTGGGATAAGGTAGGGAAACAACAAGTGCACTGAATAGAAATTCCTCTCATTTCAAATCAGAAGGTAGATAAAATATAAAAAAATATATAAAAAGATAAAAATATTAAAAGCAAGACCTATTTGGTTAGTAATATAAAAACCCGTTTCACAATTGTTTAGTCTCTCTCCCACAATCTCGAAAAGAATCTCAAATTAATACATAGGCTTCAGGATGGAGAAAAAGTGAAGAATGAGGTAGTAAAACTCTTTGTAAAACCTATGTAAGAGTTAAGGTGGTATGTAGGAAATCCTTCTCCTCAGTCTCTGAATCAAAAGGGGTTGCACTAGAGCAGCATTATCCACATCTGCACCTGAAGCAAATTACAAGAGTGTGGACATCAAGCCTGATGCCATGATTCATGGGACTTGGAGAGTTTGAATCTACTCAATGTATTTTGCATGGCAGGGCAGCAGGGGGAAGAAAAATCAATATGACAGAAGGTGGTCTGTAGTTCATTGTTGTAGAATGGTCCCAGAAGAATCATATTTCTTGGTATCTAAGCCTTTGTGAAGCCCTACCCACACTGGTTCTTGCCTTGGGCTTGTCATTTTGGGCCATAAGACATCAGCAAACATGAAACAAGCAGAGGTTTGATAACTACCAGCATACTGGGATCGCCATCTTGGAATTCTTCTACTACTAAATGAAGAAGCTTCAGATAAAAGAAAACAGGGAAAGGGAGAGACATTCTAGACATTCCAGCTGAGGCACCCGTTATATGAGTGAAATTATTTTAGATCATGTAGCTCCATGGCATTACCTAACATACCCTGACTTCTCCTTGCTTAGCAAGCCAAGATTCCGCTGACGGCCTCCCCTAAATTTGTTAACCTTACTCTCCAGTTCTTCTATCAAGACATGTTCTAGTTGGATCCTCTAAACTGCAGATTGCATTATTTCTATCACTGCTTATTACAACAGTCAAAAGGGAAAGCTTATTTGCCTTTGCTAAATTTGGGAGAGACCATCATGATTAGTTAATAGACTATAATCACTATCATTCTGGTCTTAAATTTGAATTTCCTTAGGACAAGCTATTTTATTATAAATGAGTTAAATAATTATGTCATCTCAGAAGTAGAGATACTTTGAAGTGTGTTATATATCCAATAGAAAAATCTCTTTCTATTTGGCACTCCTAAACTTGTCTAGCAGCCAAAGTGAAATAATTAAGCTTGGTAATATGATGAGTCAGCATAAAACCTCCAACTATAGGTGTTAATGCATGAACTGAACTGGCTATTTATTTTTTTATTCATACAAGATACTAAATTATATGAAAATGTATCTGTGTTTCTCAAAAGAAATGACAGTGTCACATAGTAAGAGCTCAATAAACAGTCAAGTCAATAGATGAGTTCCTCTTCTAGAATGTGCTTTGCTTTGACAAATTACAACTTTCCTGACAAATGGGAATGCTAGCAAATATTTAATGTATCTTAAAGGTCTAATACTGAGAATTCTGCCACTACTTTACTAAAGATTCATTCATGTGACCTCCTCACATCCGTAATGAGTATTTATTATTACCAAATAAAGACACTGAAGCTCTAAATGATTATAACTTTCTCAAAATTTGACAAATTAACCAATGGCAGACCAAATGCTTTCTAATTCTCTGAGTAGAACTTTTTTCTAAGCCAATGTTTCCCTGGCACCTGTCTTTTGGTGGCATTTTTGCTACTGTGAGGCTCTAACCCCATAATCTGTACTATAATTTACTGAGTTTATATTTAATAACCTCACATGTTTTATTTTTTCTTTAGTTTTCTTTAATCTTTATTTATTTTTGAGTTAGAGACAGCGAGTGAGCGGGGGAGGAGCAGAGAGAGAGGGAGACACAGAATCCAAAGCAGGTTCCAGGCTCCAAAATGTCAGCACAGAGCCTGACACGGGGCTTGAAGTCACGAACTGTGAGATCATGACCTGAGCCAAAGTCAGACACTCAATCGATTGAGCCACCCAGGTGTCCCTCACATGTTTTATTTTAAATAAGAGTTGATATATTATAATAATTGGACAGCTAATATAATTTACTATACATGAAAGACAATTATAAAATTAATTTAATTAAAGCAAATTATTAAATGTTTGCTACATATCATTGACTCATGAATGCTCTGAGATGGTGGCCCATTCTAAGATCAAAAGAAGTTAGCAAGGGGAAGATCTATTAACATCAAATGGGGACTTTCTCCTTGACATATTTAGATGGAATGATATAGAATGGAAAATTGGATTTCTTTGTAATAATGTGCCTGCTATTATTTAAGCATTATTTAAAATTAAATTTATTTAAGTACCAACCATATAGTATGTTCAACAATTTGCAAAACAATGAGCTAGTGCTTGCTTCAGTTGCACATATACTAAGATTGGAACGTTACAGAAGACTAGCATGGTCCCTGCACCAGGGCGCAAAGCAGTACTATAAGTCATATTGCTTCCCCAAATCTGGTGGAGTACATGCTCTTTATCCTATTTTTCTTTCCATATTATACTTGTGTACTGAATAGTCATATCCAGATATTTATACATAAGCTTCGCTCAATCTCTCTACATTATGTTACAAAAGATGCTGTTCCAATGGACTACCTCTATTCACATGACATTAAACCAGTCTATGTCAATTTTAGAGTTAGTGCATAAATGTGTTTTATTGTAACTGACTAATGAAATACATTTCTCAAGTCAAAATTTAGATAGGTTATTCAATTGCGGGCTTATCTTTCTCACTGTGATCGTTTCCTAAGACCTCTCCAACTCTTAAAAAAATTCCATTTCTCAAATTACTAGTTTTATTTTATTCTTAATTTTCATTGCAAATTTATTAAGGCCCATTCACTGACCCATTAATGACCCTCCCATAGACTCTTTCCTTAGTTCCTTGAAGACTCCCACCATTACATTAAAGCAATTCTCTAAAGTCACCAATAATATCTTAGTTGTCATATATCATAGATCTTTCCCTCTATATGTAATATTTAATTAATTTTTCCTACTTAACTGTGTTTATCTGTGAGAACAGGCTCACCAGGCTCACATTGTTTGTCATCTTAATCTTATAGTTTCAACTATCACCTTTCTGTAAATGAGTCCTAATTACCAAGCTCTGGATTCTATCTCCAGTTGTCTTCTATCCATGCATAGGAGATAAGACATTCTTGATTGGAGGGAGGGAAGGGGGTGTGTAACTCAAGCTAATCACTGAACAGATCCAAATGAAACTCAACTTTTATTGCCTCGATACTAGTTCTTCTCCTTCTTTGTTACTTTCATCCATCCGGTTTTTCAAACCTAACACTTTGGTATCATTTCATTCGCACTACATCTAAGTCCTGTGTTCTACCTGAACTCATCCGTTCTTGTCCTCATTCTGACTACCAGTAATCCAGGTCATAGTTAAGACTTACTTGCCCAATTTTATCAAACTCTTCACTATTCTCCCCACCTCTAATCTCTGACACTTCCAATTCATCTAGAACAAGATTGCCAGATGATTCTTCATGCAGAATGATATTCTTTTGTCATGCCACTACTTGGTCCCCAATCAGTCAATACCTTCCAAGTACCCCCAAAATAAAGTTCAAGTTTCTTAGTCTGTAATTCATATCTTTACATGATCCATTCATTTTTTTCTTTACTCAGTATGTATTTAATTTTCATCTTTGATTGGGCAATTACTTAAAAAGCAGGCTAGGGGCGCCTGGGTGGCACAGTCGGTTAAGCGTCCGACTTCAGCCAGGTCACGATCTCGCGGTCCGTGAGTTCGAGCCCCGCGTCAGGCTCTGGGCTGATGGCTCGAAGCCTGGAGCCTGTTTCCGATTCTGTGTCTCCCTCTCTCTCTGCCCCTCCCCCGTTCATGCTCTGTCTCTCTCTGTCCCAAAAATAAATTAAAAATGTTGAAAAAAAAATTAAAAAAAAAATTTAAAAAAAGCAGGCTAATTAAAATACACAATTTTAAAACATTTTGATCCAAGAAAAAATGCATAAATATACATTCATTTGTCAGTAATTTCATGTAAAGCCTAGGCTGTTTCTTCCCCTTCCTTCCTTCCTTCCTTCCTTCCTTCCTTCTTTGCTCTCTTTTTCTTTCTTTTTCTCCTCCTCCCTCTGTCCCTCCCTCTCTTACTATGCATTAATAAACTGTATAAATCACACATTTTTCTAGTTTTATTTTACTTAGAATGGAGTAAGTTCTTAGAGATACCTATGTAGCAGTTTGAATGCACAACCTTTTTACAGTTTAAAAATTTCCTCCAAACTTTTATATTTGACTTCTCCAACCACAAGTTCTGTTGTCATTTTAAGTGATTCAATGCATTGACTTATTAACATTCACAGAAAAAAAAAATAACCACCTTTCTTTTTGTTCTCTTTCTTTGGCTGACACACTCTTAAATTACTATATATTTACAATAACAAGAAACATTGCCATGAGAAGTTTTAGGAACAAAAGCAAATGACTCCTGTTAAGCACACAATTTGCAGAAGCAAAAATGTACAAATATGTTGCAGACTTGCTCAGCAGCCCAAGAGTTCAATATGCCATGAGCATCAGAATAATACCTTACAGAAAAGAGGGCAGACATTGGTAATTCAGCTACTTGAGGCTGGTTAAAGGAGATATGCTACACTTCTTATTCTCCATTAAAAATAACAGTCTGACCTTTGCTTCCTACAGCCTTCTCTCCACCAGCCCACTCAAATTTACAAGTCTTTTAAGCATACTAACCATAAGTTCCAACTCAAATTCTACCTTCTCCATGTTCAGTTCTTGGATGCTTTTACCTGAAGTATTTCCCCTATTTGAACTACAGCAACATTTGTCCATGTGAATTTTAGGATAATCTTTCCTCCTTTGAATTATAGTTATTGTTCTGCATATTTTGCTATTAAGTTCTTGGAATGCAGGTGTTGTAACTGAATTACCTTGGTATGCTCCACAAAATCTGGCATGAAGAAGGCGATATGATAATATCATTATCATATCTCCAGGCCAGCTCTCTCTGAGTACTGAGCCTTGGAGAAACAAGGGATAATGGGAAGACTTATACAAAATATTCCCAAGAAGTAGACAAATTTTAAACACGGGTGTTCATTCATCGTATATCTTACCTTGCAGTTTAATATATTTGAAATAGGTAATTTCTAAGGTTGTTGTTGTTTTTAATTTTTAAGTTACTATTAAAAGGAATTTGCTGAAACAGCAAATAAACTGATATACTCTAATGAAGGGATATTATGCAGTCATTTAAGATGCTGCTTACAAGGAGTCTTTTGTATAAGGGAAAAAATGTTTTATAATGACAAGTGAAAAAAAAAGCAAGACACACAATTGAAACTACAGTTTAAGCATAACTATTAAACTTTAGTGGGAAAATAGTGGAAATTAAAAGACAAACATGTAGAGCAACTGTGGGTGGTTTGTTTCCTTCCCTGTTTATTTTATTCAAATTTTATACCAAGAGTATGTTTTAATTTTATGCTCACATGTGTCTTGATATTTTTAAAGAAAGCTGCTCAATTTTAATAACTTGAATTTATCTCCTTTTATTAAGCAATTATTCTATTAATAGCTATAAGCAAATACAAAAAGGAGAGTGGGTAGAAGCAGAGTGCAAATAACAGCACTATTGTTAGTTCCTGAAATACATATGAGAATGCCAATAATTTATTTTCAAAGTAAAAGATGCCTGACTTTCAAGTTCTAATCCAAAGATTAGATTGACAAGAGAAAAAGTACATATGTGATTAAGATCACAATTTTTAATGTACCTCCTTCAGAAGATAACAATGCTATCTTTTTCCTTTAGGTAGGTGAGGGACTAAAATAATTTTTAGGTATCTGCTACTTAATCTCACAAAGTCTCTGGGAGATAAGAAAGAAAACTAAACACACTTAAAAGCAAAAGACTACGGCTTTTTATCTCTTAAATGTGACCTGGGACAAAAATTGTGAAAGATTAAGGCCAGCTCCATGACCCTTGACTAATGTATCTTCCCCGTTGGGCTCCCTCATCTGTTGCAACACTACCCTTCCAAGGTTGACAGCCAACCATTGCAGAGCAGCGGTTTCCAAAAAGCTTAGAGAACAGCTAAACAGACAGGAAACCAACGAAGGACCAACTTCAACGGAGCTAAAATTTCCGATCTTTTGAGAAGTATTTACAGTCCTCTTGAATGGGTTCATCCTAGTACTCATCCTCAGATCTCCTCCTTGGACTGTCAATAATGTCCCAAAGTTATTCATCTTAAAAACTAGCATATTAGTTCCCCAGAGCTACTGTAACAAAGTACCACAAATTGACTATTTTAAAACAACATAAACTTTTTAATCTCATAATTCTGGAGGCTGGAAGTTCAAAGTCGAGGTGTTGAAAGGGCTATGTTCTGATGCTCTGAGGAGAGGATCTTTCCTTGCCTCTTCTTACAAGATCACCAGTCACTGGATGAAGCACCTTCCTAATCCAGTATGATCTCATCTCAACTAATAACATCTGCAGTAGTCCTCCCAATAAAGGTCACATTCTGAGGAAGTGGGTGTTAGTACTTCAACTTCTCTTTTGGAGGGACTAAAATGCAACCCCTAACAGTTGGGTAAAAAAGAAAGATCCTCCAGCCAAACAATAACAACAAAATCAACAAACTGCCATGAACACGTCAGTCCATTCCATTCAGTAATGCATGTCTTGTCATTCAAAAGTTAGTGTGGTGGAGATAAAATTATCTCACCATGAAAATCAATAAATCAATGACTCACTGAGATATATGGAAAACAGTTTTCCATCATGCATGTGCATGCATATGCACACATACACAAATGTACTACTGATTCCAATCATACTCTGCGGCTCATTAACATGTACAAGTGACTGTAAGAATTGTAACTTCTTTATCTCTGTGTGACAGAAAAGAAAATAGCTTTTCCTTTCTTTCAACCTGCTAAAAATGTCTCATTTTGCAAACTCTTGCCTATGTCCCTTTTCTGTTTGGACTGGCAGTTTCTTTTGGGCCTTTGTGATCACAGAAAGGGGGAAGGGCAAAGCACTAAGAAATAGAAATGATACAGAAAGAACATGAAATTTAGCCACAAGACAAAGAGAAGAGAAAGAATGAGACATTTGGGTGTATACAAGGTATATGGAATAAAGAAAAAAGAAATTAATATTAACAAGTAGAGTTGTCAATTAACTATTCCTTTAATGAGTCTGAAAATACAAGTCAAACACTTGAAATATTTTAACATCATTTGTACTTTCTAGGAGATAACTTCAATCCCAGTGGCACTATATTTTGATGCACACAGATAACACATACATAAGTGTTATATATAGAATTAAAGTAATAATACTAATAATATATGCTTCATGATAACAAGAAGATTATTTATTAAACTCTGTAAGCAGTTCCTGACACATAATAGATACTCAATAAAATTACTAGCATATAGGTCTTCCTTCTACTGCTCTACGAATGTTTAGAGAGTGATACCAATAGACTTCTAATTACTCAGAAACATTTAGTGCCTCTTTAAGCTCCAGAGATAGAATCATTTTTATATAAAAAAGTCAAGAAACATTCTGGCTACAATATCAACCATATAATCAGAAGTATTAGATTTGATTCAATGAGTGCATGCCCTTTGCAGCAGATTCAATTTTAAGCTTTCATCTAACATGTAAAAAAATAACCATTTGTTGCATACACCATCCATTCATCCACCAATCCATTTATTCATCCATTAATATACCATTCACCCATGTATTCACTTATTCAACAAATACTTGTAGTGTGCCTGCTGATGTACCAGATAGTATTCTAGGAAGTAGATATACAATAAAGAACAACACAGACTCTTCCTTTGCTTTTATGGAGTTACAATTTAATGAGTGAAACCATCCAGAGTAAACAGATAAAGAAATAAGATGATTTATGATTTCTTGGCCTCTCTCCCAAGCACTGGAAATACATTTCTAGGTTGGGGACTCTACGTAGAGGTGTTCTAGAGTGGTCCAGGCTGACAAAAATAATTTTAAAAAAGAGGAAGAGGAAATGGAAAAGGGAAAAAGGAAAAAGATACACACACACACATACACGCACACACACGCACACACCCACTATGTGCAAAGGACCAGTAGTAAAATTCATGTTACATTGCAGGATAGCAACTCCGTCTAGATTGTACAGACAACTAAAAGGGGTGGGGAATGTCACACATGCAGTTAGAAGAGTAGGGAATATACAAGTTCTAAAAAGTATGTTAAATGATATCTTAGGTATCCTGACTGTATTCCAAGGCAACAGGGCACATTTGAAAGATGGTAAGTATGACATTTTTCATCCCTGTGTTTTAATGTTGTCTTTCTGACAACTGTTACTCAAATTTAAAGTTTGAAATGAAAACGTACTTATTTGAAGAACAACTTACTTGGACAGGGAGCCCTTTTCTATCCTGGCTTCTGGTTTTGGATGAAATTCTTGTCACATCATCCCATTTCTTTTTGGACCCAGGTTGCCTTTCTGGTTCCTGATTTTGCATATTTCTCTCTTCCCCACAATGCAACTATTGATTCAGCTTAGTTCCTAGATATAGCAATTTGCATTATGCATTGTCTATCAGGAATTATTGTTGCTTCAACACTAGCATGCTCTGCCACAAGCCAGTGCTCTACTTTTGAGTGCACCATTGGCTGGATTCATTTTGTGTCATAATAGGTGAGCCTGGGTGGCTCAGTCAGTTAAGCCTCTGACTTCAGCTCAGGTCATGATCTCATGCTCTCTCTCTCTCTCTCTCTCAAAAATAAATAATTATAATAAAATTAAAAACAAAAAAATATGGTTTTAATTGATAGTCTTTATAATTTTTTTTACATTTATTTATTTTTGAGAGACAAAGCACAAGTGTGGGAGGGGCAGAGAGAGAAAGAGACACAGAAACCGACCAGGCTTCAGGCTCTGAGCAGTCAGCACAGAGCCCAACATAGGTGTCGAACTCAAAAACTATGAGATCATGACCTGAGCCGAAGTCGGAGGCTTAACCAACTGAGCCACCCAAGTGCCCCATTTAATTGGCAGTCTTAAGGAGCTCTTTAAAGGGACCATCACAAATTGAATTCCTTCTTCCAAAAACCTTGCATACCCAGGATGGATGAGGGAAATGACCATATACTTAAAACTAGTATCACATACAATATTACACATTTTAAGGAAATAATCATATTCTGTATTATATGGCCATCATTTTTAACAACATCCATGGCACAAAAACTGTTTCTCCCTGATCACTCACACGCTTTTAAGTCATTTTCTGTTCATCTCCACCCACAACTCTAAGGAGACAATGACTTCACTTGAGTCCTGGAATAGCTGAAAAGAGTGTATTTCCCATTGTTAATGACACGGAAGAGAGGGTGCTACTGGGTGGGCATTTTGAGATTTAAATTAACTACAACCAAAATATATCATCAGAGCTGTTCAGATAAAAGGTGACTCTTAAAACCATGTGGAAGAAACAAGATAAATAAACTAGGTACCTACCAATGGTTCTGTTTGTAGGTGGATGTGGGCACTGACCGTGGTGGGACACCACAGGGAGAAACAGATGGTGAGTGGTCAGCAGTGCAATTACTGCAGGTGAGAAACTTTGAAAGCATGGTGGACTTACATCATAAAGCAATGGGGAGCTCTACATCATCTGATTTGAATATTGAAAAAGAGATCTAGGGGCACCTGGGTGGCTCAGTTGGTTAAGGATCCAACTCTTGATTTCAGTTCAGGTCATGATCTCATGATTTGTGAATCTGAACCCCAAGTAGGTCTCTGTGCTGGGTGTGGAGGCTGCTTAAGATTCTCTCATGTGTCTCTCTGCCCCTCCCCAGCTCCTGTGTGTGCTGTTTCTCTTTCTCTCTGTCTCTGTCTCTCAAAATAAACAAACTTTCAAGAAAAATTGAAAAAACAAAGAAATCTGGTTAAATAGGACATGCAAATGATATCTGAGATTTCTGATATTCCTGTAAACAAAATATGTATACAGCAATCTCTAGAAGTCATTTTAAAAAGACCTCTGTGAAGCCTAAACCATAAATATCCAATTGTACCAGATGTCAGTTCTCATGATTGTATCAATCTTCCTCCCTAAATAGATATTCTGAAAACCCACTGGGGACATATGCATTTCAATAAGTTCCAATGGGTTTCAAATACAAGCATTCTTTATCCATAAAAGAATTACTACAAGAAAAGACTATTATCATTATAAAAATACTATTCCCCAAGGGAGGACTAGAGCTTTTCTTTGTAATTAAACTTCCTTTTAAAACAAAACAAAGAACATTTTTAGAGAAAGCTTCTAAATCTTGAGAACACTTTGCTTCCTTCTAAAAGCCAAGTTAGATGTAAATGAATCCTTCTACATCTGATTATGTTAAGAAGCTATTTGGGACTGGTTTGCTTATTTTGTTTTAAGAAAGAGTATGCAACAGCTGCATTTATCTTCTGAAAAGGCAGGCTTGGTCCAAAGTCATATATAATACGCTACTTTTGTATTTGGTTGAGCGCATAAAACCTATTGCTGAAACTAAGCAAAAAATAATTACATAAACAAGATTTAATAGATGGAATCAACTCTATCTTTAAGAATAACAACCAGTGAGAACAATGGTTACAGAGGTAGAACTAATTCATAGTAACGTACTTTCATGCAATATAAATTTTGTCAATGAAGCTTTGCCTTTATTTACATAATATACTTGCTCATATCTGTAATGACATGGCAGCATTTGTTCTCTGGGACACAGTATTCTAGAACCTTCTGACTCAGGTGGGAGGTATCTATACAGTATAATGGCCAGGAGAAGAATGGAAAGATGGAGATACATGTATGGCAATGATAATGAGGGGATTGAAGAAATATAGGCAAGTAAGAAAGTTTAACTTTAGGAATAAATGAAAGTAGACCTAGGAAATTGAGTTTTGATCAATAGGTTATCCAAGCACCAAAAAGTCCATTAAACCTCTAGAATTTGGGACCCTAGCTAGCAGAATCCTCAAGTTAGTCTAAGAAATGTTTTGGGTCAGAGTGAAGCCTTAAGTTAATAGTTTGCAAAAAGGTTTTGAATAGTTGGATCCCTTTCTTTAACTGAAGTTTTAGACAGACACTTGGAATATCCAAACAGTTAAAGCAAAGTAGCTTTGCTTAGAGCAGGTGGGGATAGTGTCAGCAGCCTCCCCTTTGGCTATATTGATGACTGTGTTTGCTGGGGCTGGCTGGGGCAGTGGGACTAAGGGAAGCATAGTTCAAGTGACCTTGTTCTAGAGAAGTGTTTTCTGATTTAGGCAGTTCCAAGCTCCAGATTTTTGAGATGACCCTTTGGCCATCTCACTTATCTCAGTGTTTTCCATAATATTATAGTTGAGTGAAACCAGCCCCAATTTCAGATAAGAACATTCAGATTCTGGATGTAAATGTGATATTGTGATACCAAGCATATTGTTTAATCTTCAGCCTTTTTATAAAATGGCAAAACAAAACAAAACAAAACAAAAAACCGACTACTTTCACTTAATTAGGAGTAAGGAAGATGATGTAT
Source organism: Prionailurus viverrinus (assembly GCF_022837055.1). Lineage (NCBI taxonomy): Eukaryota > Metazoa > Chordata > Mammalia > Carnivora > Felidae > Prionailurus > Prionailurus viverrinus. The sequence continues at coordinate 94,301,290 of NC_062570.1, forward strand.
ATAACAGATAGCAATGTTAAATTTTACCCAAGCCCTGTGATCCTAGAAAACAGTGATGGTTAAGAAATCTCATCTTCCATCCTTTTTGTGTTCTTGGAAACACCTTACTCTACAGAAGTACCCTTCTCCACAAGTTGTAGATAAGATTCAAGGATGCCCTAATGTTTACCTATGACAAAGTCAGACACAGATTCTCCAACTTACTTTTTTTTTGCCTCATAAATGATTAGCTGAACAGTTTTGTCAATACTGATCAATTGGAACAAAATGTTTGTTAACCAAACTTTGCTTAAGATTTTCTCCTTCCCTGGGTTCCCTGAATGTTGGTCCACCTTCAGACTGAGTCAGCACACAACTTTCTTTAACAACCACTGCCAATAATAGGCCCACTTCAGGATAAACTATTCCATGATTTCCTGTCTGAGCAGGCTACCTTCACCTGTTCACCTCATTCATCACATATCCCCCACCTAGTTCTTTATAGCCTTGTTTACTCCTTCCTGTAAAAGAAAAGCATCTTTCTGCTTAACTTTGAGATGCCTGCAGAGCTCATTGTCTGAGCACTTTCCCTCTAGTATGCCCTTCCTCTCCCTAAAGTCTTTCCTTACCTGAGGGTTTGCATTTTATTTGACACAAAAGAAACTACTAAGGAATTAACTAGGTAGGAAAATGTCCAGGCAATATGTTCTTCCATTAGTTGTTGGGGGATAGAAAAATTGAGGGAAAAACCCCAACAACGTATTTCTATCATTGGTACATTAAGGCTCTGAAAGTTATCAGGAATACTATCTATGATATCCATATTTCTAAAAGTAGGCCTAGTAGGGTCACAATTGACATGAACCATTGGTTATCAGCAACAGTTAAAAGTGATTTCAAAGCAAAAATGCTTTGCAACGTATAAAGCATTGTATAAATGCCAACTGAAACTGCACAGGTCAGAAAGTGTTTTTGTACTATAAGGTATTTTAAAGTATGTTTCTTTCATCTTTAATGACCCCAGACTCCAAGCCAAGACCATATAAAGTCTCCAATAAAGCCAACTAGAGAGTCCTAGCAATATCCTCACCGTGCTCTGAGCAGAGCCACTGTTTTAACTATTTAATATATAAAGCTTCTGGGCAAAATTTAACTTAAAGAAAAGGATCCAATTACTTAAAAAGCAAAAAAAAAAAAGTTTGAAAAGTATAACCTACGTCCTCAACCTACCTATATCATTCAGCTAAATGACAATAATTTCAATGTATCTCTGCATAATCAAATATGTTATTGGAAAATGAGTTAACTCATTGGCCATGGTTTAAGTCCAATATCAAGTCAAATATTAGTTGTTAATGATTAGTCTATTTATTAATATCAATATGAATCATTCCTTAAAATAATACCGCTTAAGGCAAGATTTACAAAAGATAAAAGCATTTGATAACAAATAATAGACCTTACATCATTCTTTGGTTTACCTGTAGAACTAACATTCATGGAAAGCCCCAAATTAGCTCATTCCTTATTTCTTGCCATCTTAAATCTTACAGGTATCAGCCAGCATTTTCCTGCTGTTAGTTTTGCAACTACTGTGATGGCATATAGGTTATTCCATTTATTCATCAATTCCCTCTTTCTGCTAGACATTGAGGGTACAGGAGAGATGGGGCAGGCATGACTCCTGTCTTCAGGGAGCCTGTAGTCTAGAGAAAAGCAATATAGTAGAATCACTCAGAGGGTTAAAAGCTAAGGTACTGGTACCCACTCTCTGAGTTTTCAATTTAGTAGGTTTAGGATGTTGCTCAAGAATTTGCATTTCTAATGAGTTTCTAGTTGATGTTGATGCTGTTGGTCTGGGAGCTACTCTTTAGGCACCAACAGTTTAGTGGTTCCTAGAGATGTTCTTACGAACTTGCTGACTGCATCTTTGTTAGAATGAGACAGAGACCTTCTATTCTTTGGAATGAGATTCCAATATGCTGTTGAGCTCTGTGCATACTCATAAAGATTAACTGCAGAAAGATTGCGTGGGTATTCTTGATAAACTCTGGATTACCTCTGATAACAAAAAAAAATGGCTCACAAATGAAAATCAATCAAAGTGCCATGTTTTGATGTAAAAGACATTAAAATTGAACTTGGAGAGCTGCAGCTATTTTGTGTTAAAATCATGTGCTTGTCAAAGTGCTAAGCTACTATGGTAATGTCTTATACAAATATAGTTTCACAAAAACAAGCATTTCCCCACTTACAGTACAGAAAAGAAGAGTTTTGTGTCATTTATTTCAGAAGCCATGAAATATGTTCTTATTATTGGTAGAATAATAAAATAGATCTTTTTTATAAGGATAATTTATATTTTTGTGTTTCAAAAAATTTAAGACCTATTCTTTTCTTATTCCTACCTTAGACTTTTTATTTTGGTTGCAGGAAGAGGGGAGACAGAGGAAAAAGTCGTAGATAAAGAAGAAAGGTTGTTGTGTCATTGACAATACCATAATATCTCTGACGCCAATGTGAAATAATAACAGGTTTAAATGACTCTGAGTCTGAACCGACAAAGGTGATAAAAATAGATGCAAAATTCAAAAAAAAATAGAATGCATGTCATATCTGATCAATAGGGAGGCATCCCTTTTAAATAATAGATTTTTCAGAACTAATAAGTAACAACTTAAATTAAAGGATCAGGAATGCCACCAACTCTGCAATAATATAAGTACGTATGTGACCTTAACTTCTTTTGGGAATAAAGCATGCTCTGATAAATACGTAACTAAACAAAAATTAAAAAGAAGGGCTGCTAACCTTCAATGTTAGCATTCAATGTTTTATTGAATTCAAACAAAAGTGAATAGATTGAAAACACTACAAACAGAGGCACCTCCAGGGATATTTCCAGTGCTGAAGATGAGATATAAACCCATCAGGAAGTTAGGAGATCTGTTCTCTAAAATATAGCACCCTAAAGGTAATCCCCAAAATAAAATTACCTAAAGGTAATCCCCAACTACACACTATGATTACCTGGGAAATGTTTAAGCCATAACGTCATTAATCTGCATCCTTAACCAGATTAATGAAATCCAACTCTATGGGTATGGAACCATTCAAATGTGTTAAAATTTTTCTAGTTGTTACAAATGTGACAAGGTTAAGAAGCACTAGTTGAGAGGCAAGACTAGTCTTTGTACCTCATATGTAATGTGCCCTTTTCAGGTTATTCTAGCATACCCTGGTTAAGGTTAGCTTGCAGACATCACTCCTAGCATTGCCAAATGAATTATTAACTTGTTTGAAACATTTTTTGAGTTCAATAAGCATACTTTCTAGAATTTGCAAGCATAAGAAATCTAAAAGGATGCCACTTGCTCAATGTCACTTGCAATCATCACTATTTCCAAACCAGAGGACACCCAGGGACGTTTCAACTTTATCGCCTCACCTATATCCCACTGAGGCATAAGGGAAGATGGAAATGATGTTGAACAAAAGTGAATGAAACCATAAACCAGAGCTGCTCAAGATGGAGTGTAATGTTCAGACTGCTCTGCTTTCTCTTTCAGCTGGGAATAGAATGGCTGTAAGCAAAGGTACACAGTGATTGCTTTCCAAGGTAGCCCCAAAGCAGCAAATGGGCATTGAAATGTGGTTCAACAGAGGACAAAACTCCAGACACCAGTTCAGAGTCCAAAGAAATAACACAAAAAGGAAACAAAGAGCTTATTCATAATTTCCCCCCCAAAACAGAACTATCCTTAACTAGTAACAAAAAAAAATCATTCAGGCATGTCTGCTTAAATAAATATCCAGACATGTATAGAGTCATATATGTACCCCACAACCACTGTATAAGCAGTGTCATGAATTTGTTGCATATCTCTTAAGTCTTTCCAGTGTATCCATACATTAATAAAGATAGATAGATAGATAGGTAGATAGATAGATAGATAGATAATATAAATATGTTACATAAATGGAAATAGATATATAGGGTCATGTAACACAAATTAATAGATACCCTGCTTTGTTATTCAAACTATAACACAGTCCTCTTCTCATGTCTCTAGCCATAGCTCTATCTCACCGGTTTCAAAACTTTATTAATAATATGAATGAAATAAAATGAAACCAAAGAATTTTGGTTACCCAATTCTTCATTTCTGGAAGTTTAGAGTTTCTAATTCTTTACACTTAAATCATGTGCACTTGTCATATTTTCTCTGGATAAACTTCCGGCTGTATAGTCACTGAAATATAAAGAGTGCACACATTAAATTTTGCTAACATGGGGCTAGTATGTTACAATGTGTGGAAGACGAAGAGTAGAGGCAGATTGCCTAGGTTCAAATCCTGTCTCTGATGCTTACTAAGCGAGCAACTTATTAGCAACTTGGAATTACAATTTCCTCTTTGATGCAATACTGGTAATAACATCGCCCACATAATGATTATAAGACCTAAAGGGATAAAAACGTATTGAGCAAAGTGTACAGTCATAGCAAGTGCTCTACACATGATAAAAGTTTTATTTACCTTTTGCCACATGGTTCTCACAACGAATTGCACACATTTAGACACTTTTGCCAATTTCTGTCATTGACACACTTTTGAACCTTTTACTCATCTGACGAGCAAAAACTAACATCACAAGGATGTTTACATTTGAATTTCTTTATTAGTGAAAGTGTGAAAGGATTTCAATCTAAAATGGAACCAAAGGTTATGAAATGGAAAATCTCCTGCATGTGCCTCAGAAAAACATAACTTAAAAACTGAGAGATGCATTTCCATTAAATGTTTGACTTATACAAGAGAGGCTTATTTCCTTACCAATGAACATCTACCAAGAATCTTTCCCCATCCTCAGGCCAATGAACTAATTGCTTGGACTCTGGACGGACCTCTCTCTTTTGCAGCCTTACCCATATATACAGCCCACCCACCTAAATCCTCAAAGGATTTGCCTGAAACTTACTATATACCATATATTTCCTGATTTGCAATTCCTCTGGTATTCCCAAATAAATTCAATTTCTAATTATTTGAGCTTGCCTCAGGTTACCTCTTTATTTAGGGTGACAAAGCTGATGAGTTCTTATCTACTGGGTACTTAGGTTTTTTTAATACTCATAATTAGTAACCAAATTTTCCTCCCTTCTTGCCTCTATCATGAAATTATTACATTCTATTTCAAGGACTGTCAAGCTACAGTCTATGGTCCAAATCTTGCCTGCTGCTCATTTTTGTAAATAATGTTTTATTGGAAAACAGTCATCCATTCATTATGTATTATCTACAAATTCTTTCATGCTACAATGACAGAATTAAATCATTCCTCCTAAAACTGTTATAGCTCCAAACCCTAAAATACTTACTATTGAACCCTTTACACACACACACACACACACACACACACACACACACACACAAAATTGTTGACCTGGTTCTATAGTAATTCTTCTTGTCCATCACCTCTTCTGTTTCTGGACTGTACATGTGTCTATACACACAGGGACAGTACTTTGATCACTGCAAGCCCTTTACCTAGCACAGTCTTTGGCACAGAGTTGGCATTAACTGAATGTTTCAATATGTCATCTCTGTTTCACTAAAAATTACAACATTTAGAAAATTTAAGTGAATGAAAAACATCAGAAAGTTTAATCCTGAACGAAGCCTTCTCTTTCTTTTACTGGCAAAAATTCTGGTCATCCTGGGGCACCTGGGTGGCTCAGTCAATTAAGCGTCCGACTTTGGCTCAAGTCATGATCTCACGGTTCGTGAGTTCCAGTCCCATGTCAGGTTCTGCACTGACAGCTCAGAACCTAGAGCCTCCCTCTCTCTCTCTGCCCCTCCCCCACTCATGCTCTGTCTCTGTCTCTCTCAAAAATAAATAAACATTATAAAAGAATTGTTTTTAAAGTCTGGTCATCCTTGAAGACCACAGTCAAATAACACATCTTTTGAGAGTATTCTTTAAATCTATATTCTTCACAAACAAGAAAACAACAAAATGCTTCCTCCTCTGTATATCACAAGACTTTAGAAAAAACAACGTTACAAAATTATAACTTATTATAATTAATAACTTATGATACTGTCCTGTCTAATAGGATACGATCTTTTTGAGACAAGATGTTCTATATTTTTATATACCCCCAGCATCCATCAAATTGTGGTCTCATATTAAATATTCATTAAATGAATGAATGAAAAATATGCTCATTGTTGGCCTTAGCCTGGGTCATTTAACTTTCTTCTTTATTAACTTAACCACCAAACATAATATTTCCTTATCAAGTCTCAAGGTTAAGAGCTCCATCAGTCCACCCCGGAGTCAGGTGCTTAATTGACCAGACTGCTTATGGATGACACAGACTCATTCCCTTCTAACTGCAGGCAACATTTTGCTCTAAACATCGGTGAACAATTTCCTTTACTGAATCTAGAATTCCTTTTTAATAAGGTGTCTGCTGCTAAAGAGAAAAGCAATGAACCCAGTAATTCCACTACTCTGATTCTTTGCATTGTTTACATGAGCAAAGGAAGGATATGATTAAGAAACCTGACCATTGGATTTCCTCAGCTTATTCACTTAAATATTTAACAGTACCTGATCTGAAACAAGCTATGTGCTAAATCCTGGAATACACCTGCTGCCTTCAAAAATTCATCCTTCCATAGTAGATGAACCAGTCTTGTAAAAAGACTTTTTTTTTTCTTTCTTTCCCTCAAGTAATGCATTTGAAAGAGTCCTGTCTTTAGGAGGAAAAAAATCAAACAAAAACGATAGCCAGGCATTATATGGCAATCTATTACATGACTAGCCCAAGGCCATATAGCAAGTTGATCCTTGGGGACAATCTTTTCATCTGTGGAAGGGAAATTCCATAAGACAAATTCATTAACTCTAAAATTTCCATTAGATCATGATTGAAAATGGATTCATCAAATTGAAGATTGTGTGGTCCCATGCAGACCCTTATTTTATTCTGTGTCACAGATCGTGGGTGATTTCAACTTTTAAAACAATTACTTAGGAATTGTCCTAAGGGGAATAAATTTGTGTTTTGCAGAAATTAGTGTGTTATTATCTTTCCAGTGTTTGTCATCTTCTGATTATGTATTTTCTTTTTTTTTTTTAACCAAGATAAACCCTCTGGGGTTTACTGTAATTCCCTAAATGATGTCATCATTAGTTAGATGGTAATGATGAATTCCTTAGCACTTAGATCCTTCACAGGAGCTCTCACTCAGAAAAATACCTTCAAAAGGGTTATGAATGCATTTAGCTAAATAAAAAGCAAGGACTGTTTAGCTCTATGTATCAAGGCCAGTGTTTGGCTGGTAAAATTGATGGAACAATATTATGCTTGAATATCAATCTATTCCATGTTTGGCTGCTCCTGTCCCCTGGTCTGGGAGAGAATCAGAGAAATAAAATCTTGAGATGAAAGATACATGATGTTTATAGTAGATCTTTCAGTGTTTAACCCTCCAGATGCATTGGCTTTAGACTATTACAACTTTAGACACAACAAGTACTTGGATGTTCTAAGCATGAGAGACTTCACCAAAAAACATGTACAGATGGAAAATAAGCCCATGAAAGATGCTTAAGATCATTTATTATTAAAGAAATACAAATTAAATGACATAACAAAGTTGATTTGGAGGTGTGGACTTAGGTGGGTGAGGAATGGAATTAGCCCTTAATAGACAGTACTGTCTAGGAAGCTTTGTTTTGAAATTTGTATGCAAAGTTATCAGAAATTATCTTGATCATCTTTATTTTCTTGTGAACTACCCATCATGGGTAAGCTACCCAAGAAGTAACAAGAGAACTTAGTGTTGGATAAGCTCTCTGGCCAATAGCAGGTGTAGCACACTGTGAAAGAGCTCCTCGAGTTGCTGTTTGAATTCTAATGCCATCACTTACTACTTTGTGACCTTCACAGAGTCTTTTCTTATCTGTAAAATGGGAATAATGACATTTACCTCACAGGGTTGTTGTAAGATTAAATGATGCATTCTATACAAAATGTGTCAGCCCAGTGCCTAGCACACAGTGATAATTATGCTAACTGTTACTATTATCCATGAAGTCAGACCATCACAGCATGAGCTAGATCTCCATCCCTCTCTGACATTGCTAACTCAGGTCCTGGTCTTATCCCAAAAGAATACATGGACAAATTCCTAAGTGATGAACCAAACTTCCATTGTTTGATGTCATTTCAACATAGCCCTCGGAAAGGTAAAATTGATCCCAGTTCAAAGAATCTTTGGGGTAAAAGGGCCTTTCTGGAGACATGTGGGATGGACAGAAAAGGGGTATGGGTAGAGTTTTGCTAGGTTGGCCTTATTCCAGTATGGAAATTTGTTGAAGGGAGATAGCACTCTATAACTTTGGGTGCTTGGCAGATAAAGGAGTATCAGAAGTGAAGAGAAAAATCAGGAAAAACTAAGCATAGTTAAAAAATCACCCTGACCACCTAGAGATTCTTAATTTAACTAAGATGAGGTCAACTGAATGTTTTTAACAAAATCATATAATTTTCTATGTCTCTGTGTCCTCTTTTCAACAGAGCAGATGTTAATTTCCTGTCTTCCTTTCATAAAAGGATATATTTAAGTCATCCCTAAAGAATGTATTTGTCTATACAGGGCTTAAAAGTCAGGAGTTATACATTTCATAACAGACTATACATATCTTAAGTGCATCATTCACTCAGAGGCAATCTAGATATGGCTTGCAGCCTTCACTCTGACTAAAGTACTCTTTCCTTACTCTGGCCACCAAAATCAGGCTTGAACTTCAAGTCTCCTCCCACCCCAAATGCCATTTTCCATTGACACACTCAGGAAAAATTAATTATGATGTTCTTTTTCATGTCATTCCACTTATTTGGAAAAACTGCTAGTAAAATACAATATTTGTCTACAAGATATAATGCCTACTCAAACTTTAGCTCTAGGAGCAAGCTTAGAGTAGGTTCTCAAAATAACTTTTTGATCAGAAAATGATATTATCCCATATTTTGAACATGGGCTCAATTATTTTTCAAAAACTAGAGATTATTTTCTCTAACTGCAATCTAAATCTCCCCTATTGTTTCTTGAGTATGTCCTCTGATTTACTTTATTCTGGTAAAAGTATAATTTAGAGTAAAATGATTTTATTTATTACTTATCCTCCTGCTAATAAAGCAAGGTGAGAGAGAGAAAGAATATATCCAGATAAAGAAAAAAAAGCACGCTTTACTCTAATTACTGCGGCACAAATGCCATTCATATTTTTGTGGAGACCTTTACAATACCCTGCCCACTTACCCCCCACACCAGACACACAATGAATCTTAATCAGTTTTACTATCATCAGTAAGTTTCATATGCACACCTTTTTAAATTTATTTTTATTTTTTTATTTTTGAGAAAGAGAGAGAAAGAGACAGAGTTTGAGTGGGAAAAGGGCAGAGAGAGAGAGAGAGGGAGACACAGAATCTGAAGCAGGCTCCAGGCTCTGAGCTGTCAGCACAGAGCCCGACGCAGGGTTCAAACCCATGAACTGTGAGATCATAACCTGAGCTGAAGTTACACACTTAACCGACTGAGTCACCCAGGTGCCCCCATATGCACACCTTCTAATAAAATATTTCTTTGTAGTTTGGGTGTCTGATATGTATCTGCTGATTTAACAAATTTCTGCTCTTCATTAACTCCACAGGAGACCCTCCTGTTAAGGAAGAGTCATGCTAGTTTCTCCTCAGCTTAGTTCCTCACCAACAAAATTATCAGCTAAATTCTGACTGCAGAATCTTTATTACTGCTGATTATATAAAGTACAGTGGGTGTTTCAGTTTTTAGATGGAATGTGCTACATTTGAAGGCATTAGAGAAATATCTTCTTGCCTAATATGATGAGTCACAATGAAGTGGACAGGACAAGGTATCCACATGAGGAGGAAAATGGACAATAAAGTGAACACACAGGGCCAGAGTTTGTGTGGTATGGGGCAAGCATGTACTCACGGAATCCCACAGGAAACACACAAGGAAGTGCTGATCTGCCTCCTTCCCTCACAATTGAAAAATCTGGCTAAGAAAAGTAATTAAATTGTGAAGGTCTCATAAACATAAAGTGATAGAACTTCACATTCAAATCCAGTCCCTTTGGGTATATACCGCATATTCTACAAGCAACCATTACACATGGATGCCAACAAGAATGTCATATACTTGGGATTCTAACAAAGATCTCCAATAGATAATTATGTAAATAGATAAATATAAATCCTTAAAAGGACAGAATTACACTAAAAGCTAAACATTTTTAATGAAAACTTTGGAAAGAAACTATGTCTATGTTATTTTTATAATGCCTAACATATAAAGGCCAGTGTAAGATAATTTACATGTTTATCTCATTATTCCTCATAGATTCTCAGAAAGTAGTTAGTACTATGTGGAGGACAGGTTCCATTTGCCCAGATATATCCATTATCTATCCTTCTCTATCCTTATCTGTGAACTTGTGTGTACTATGAGTCTCCTAGTGCTATGCCTTTCACTTGAGCTCAACCAATGAGAAAATTAGCATCAGGAGGAGAAAGGAGAAAAATGTCAGGGTATTTATATCCCTGGCTTCCTTCCTGCAGGAGTCACAGCTGGCTGAATCCCTGGATACAAGGTCTAGTTAGGTAGCGCTTTTCACAGAGTTTTCTGTGACTTCAGATTACCATTATATCACTCATTCTCCAGGTCCACAGGCAGTAAAAAGACTATTGAGGTCAGTAGCCCCTGTGGATTCCCTGTTTACTGCTCATACCTATGTGAAGAGTTGTTGACAATACCTACTACATTCTTATCCTCATTTACAGATAAGGAACTGATACTCAGATAAGATGACTTCTCCAAAGTCACAGAGGTAGCAAAATGTTAGAACTCAGATTTAAACCCAGGCTTATGCCAAATCACAGCCCACACCAGTCTGCCACATTGTGCTGACTCTTCTTCTAGCCTATAAAACCCAAACTTCAATCCCTGTTTTCTCTGAAGTCCTTGATAGCCTGATGGCCCACAGAGCAATGAAAGAAATTCAACTCCTGGATCAGTGGGAGGCATTAGTAATATCTTCAGCCACCAAAGGAGAAAGGATAATTTTATGGACCCAGGTCTCGTTAGCATAGAAAAAATGCTATAAAAACCATCTACAAAATGTACACATGGTAATTTACCTCTAAAATGCACCCATTTGTGCCACTAAATATTTTCAAATATGAGAGAATATTTCAAGAAATTTCCCTAATTAAACATTCCAATACCAAACCAAAGGATGCCTAGAGAGCCACCAGGGTTCATGAGCAGATAATATTGTACAAAATTAGAAAGCAGTGACCAAAGACAGACGATAATTCTATAGAATGGGCAGTGTTTGGAAGGTCACTTCATCTGAAGGTTATCGGTCTCCTTTACAGATAAAGGGGGAAAATTCTGATTATCAATAAACCAACACCACTAGCCAACCAGGAAAATAAGGTAATAAGGTTAGGTATGTCTTACACCATAATATTCAAGATTCATTCCTATCCAAGAAGAATAAAGTCTTTCATGTTCTCTTGTGCCTCCCTCTCCACCTTAATCTTTCACCACTGATTCCATTTTATACTGTAGGTGAATCAAGCTACTTGTACCCTCGCAAATCCATAATTCTTAGTTTCTGTGCCCATTTCTCATGCTGCTCCAACTGCCTGGGATTCTCTCCTATTCCAGGCTGTCTTGTAAATTCCATTACCCTTAAAGAATCTGATGAAACTCTCATCTCCATAACAGCACTTAAGATACACCAAACTGGAAGCTACCAGAGCACATTGTACATTCCTGTAGGCATCGCTTAAGTGAACTGAATACTCCTCCTTTTTTTCCATCCTTGCATCCATAGAACATAGTACATGGCTCACATTGTTGACTTAATAAATATGTACAGAATAAATTGATGAATGAATAATTAAAAGCTCAAGGCGAAGTGCAGGGAAATATCACCACTTAACTGAAGGAAAAACATGAGTAACCTCCAATGTTAAGTACAATGTTGAATCTATACAGGATTTGGAATAGAGAATGAATTTCTAGGAAGCAAATATGATACTGTTCTAGGCTAGGAAGAGCATTGTGTTTAACTACACATCATCATCACCAAATTAATTTACTAGAAGTGGTATCCTGTGGCATAGTATTTCTTTTTTCTCACTAACACTATGCCTAGTACCATAATAGTCCTATAAGCCTGTACTTTTAAGGTTTCCTTCTATTTCCATTGTACTGGGCTGAAAGGTGGCCCCAATGATATCAGAGCCTAATCCCTGGAATTTATAGATGTTACTTCATTCAGAAAGAGAGTATCACATCTTTGCAGATGTGATTAGGAATCTTCAGATGAGATCATACTGGATTACTGGCATGGGCCCTAAATGCCACCACAAGAGTCCTTTTGAAAGAGGGATAGAGGAAGATTTGGCACCACATAGAAGAGGAGGAAGCAATGCGATTATGGAAGCAGAGTTTAGGGTAATCTTGTGACAAACTGAGAAATGCCAGTGGCCACTAGATGATGGAAGAGGCAAGGAACAGGTTGTACCCTAAAGCCTCTGGAGGCAATGCAGCTCTATCATCATGTTGTTGTTAGCTCAAACTGATTTTGGAATTCAGGCCTCCAGAACTGTGAGAGAATAAACTTCTGCTATTTTAAGCCACTAAGTTTGTGGTAATTTGGGAGAGCAGCCACAGGAAACTAGCACTCCCATAAAACTAAGCCTTACCTTGACTTCAAAATTGACTTATAATTCTATAGTATGTACTGTATATCAGGCACTGTTCTGGATGCTAGGGATGGAAGAGAAAACAAACCTTCCTACAGAGTTTTTCCCTAGCCCATCTTCCTTCACCAGGTACAACTTTGATGACTTCCTCTGTACTATCTCTGGTCTTTATAATTAATTTCATTACGGTCCTTATCACTATAAATACATTATAATTTGTTTTTTGATCTATCATTCCTTGAGAATACCAATTTTTCATTAATTTCTCTTTCCCTAGGACACTGTACAGTGTCTGGTGGTGACACCATGTGCTCAGCAAATACCTGGTTTATTAAAATTAAATTGAATTATAAAGTTTAAAGTTTCAATAACATTTTGTCAAAATAATGAAGGGATCTTTTTATATGTGTGTGGCTCCATATAAAGAAAATTAAAAATGAAGACATTTTTTTTCTTTTTTGGGAGGAAGCAACGTTAATAACATTCTAGCGAACACTCAGACATTCAAAACTATGCACCAGGGAACAAAATGACATTATTTGCAAAAAAAGAAACAAGCCGTTATCATATTAAATGCATTAGATCATACAACGGCATGACAAGCTTTCAGGCATTCATCGGGACTACTATTCCTGTGGAAGGGGAATTCCAAAGGTCCAAAAAACAAAACAAAACAAAATAAAACAAAGCAAAAACACAGAACATGAAAGATTGGACATACAGAATTTTCTAAAAGTTTGAAGAAGGCATAATTTGATAGAATGGAATGAGGACATCAGCCTGGAGTCAGAACAGGTGAGAAGTGTGGTTCTGTAGTTTTTAGAAGAGGACAATGAAGAAGGCACAAAATGGTGGCAACAGTCCTTTTATTTGATTGTGTTAGAAGCTGCATTAAAAGTGTGACAGCTGGGTTGGGGTGCCTGGGTGGCTCAGTCAGTTGAGCGTCTGACTTCCACTCAGGTCGTGATCTCCCGATTTCTGGCCTTGAGCCCCTCATCGGGCTCTGTGCTGACAGCGCAGAGCCTGCTTTGCATCCTCTTTTTCCTTCTCTCTCTACACGTCCCCTGCTCACTCTCTCAAAAAAAAATAGAATAAATATTACCAAAAAAAAAAAAAGTGTGACAACCAATTCAAATGTGGCGACTTGGGTACAGATTAGTTTTGTCTTCTTTCTGAGCTTTAATTGTGGTGCATTGTAAGCCCTGGAGACCTGGTTACTACATCACTGCCAACCACATCTTTTGGGAACTCTTTGCTGGATTCCTCCCAACATCTTTGTAGAATGTATCTTACAAAGGCAAGTCATAGTTCCAGAATTTGTATTTACTGTGAACCCAGGGGTTGTGAGCTTATTGGAAATGGGGCTAAGTAACTCCACCTGACATTCCCTCATCAAAAACATACTTTACCCAGATTATATTTTGGGGGGATGGTGTTTATCTTGAAACTTCATTGCACAGTAAGCGTACTGCTTTTAACTTAATTTCACCTGGGGTGACATTTAAGGAGGCCGATGAAGATATATGGGGTTGTTTGACCTAAAATATATCAGGGATGCTTAACTCCTTCTCTCATTCCACAGCACTCCTAAAAACAGCTCCTTGCTCTCACTTCTTGAATGACAGATTCTTATCAGTTTAGAGCTTCTGGAGTAGGGCAACATGAGACAGACCCATTCCTCATCTAACTAAAGCAGCTATGCATGACTGCTCCCCACCCCCTACTATTCCTATTCTAATATTAGGCATTGCTCATGGATATTTTTTGGTTTTGTAAAAACCAAAATCTTTTAAGATACAATACCAGTGTGCTTATTATCACTCATCTCTCTCTCTTTTTTCATCCTAAGTTGAGAAAACCATTTAAGCTTTTTATGGCTTTCCAAATTAAAACCTGGTCTTTCTCACCCAATAAATGCTTCCTCCTTGCATGCACCCTTTTCAGGATAAAGGCACCATAAATCTGGAATTAAACAAATAAAGCCATCTTCCACGTGATGACTCAAAGACTGAGAAAAGCAAGATTCTGAGTCAGAGGAAGGATTTTAGCATTTTGTGGACAGATTTTTCTGTTTTGTTATTCAGCCTTGTGTAGGATTTAATGATCTGAATCGACTCTTTGTAAAACCCACGGATCCATCTACGCAAAGCAAAAATAAACAGACTTGTTAGAAAAGATCACAGCAATAGAAAGAACAGAGCACATGCATGTCTGCCCGAGCATCACTGCAACTACATGATGGAAGATCTCCTGAGATTTCTAAGCCGAGAGAGGACGTGATTATCCAACACAACCCCCTGAAATTAACCACAAATGGCAAGTACTATCACCTTAATTATAATATGTCACTAATTTTCTTGCCAATATGCCTGGGCATCGTATAAATATTTTACTTATTAGAAGAAAACAAAGATGGCTTGCCCCTTTAATATCTCACAATGCAGTGGTAGGGCTGGCACCACTTTCAACATTTTGATTGTCCTTTTCTACAAATCGTTTTTTTTTTTTTATCATACCTGGCACTAGTGAGCTGCTCATTATTCTACATGTTTATTCAGTAATTTGCAAATCAATTTGTGAACACTTACTGTGGGCCAGGCAAGATTTTAGGCACTGGGCGTACATCAACAAACAGAGCAAATGTCCTGCCTTTGTGGAGCTCATATTACACTGGACACAGTGAACAGGTGAAATGTCTCGTATGGTATATAAGTGATAAGTTTTTTTAAGTAAAGCAAAAGCATGGCAAGAAAAGGCAAAAAGACTTGTGGTCTCAGATGTAGTATTAAAAAGGGTAATCAGGATGGGTTTCACCAAGAAGGTGGGATCTAAGTCAAAGTTTAGGAAAAGCAAGGTAATTAGTCAGGCACATCTGGGGTGTATGTTTCAGATCAGGGAAGAGAAAAAGCAAAGCATTTATAAAGGAAGGATGCCCAATAAGTTCACAGGTCAGGTAGGAGGCTAGTCTGAATTGTTGAAAGAGAGGGGAGTTGTTGAATAAAAGGACATCAGAGAAATAAAGGAGGCCAGATCACAAAGGCTGTGGATATAGCAAAAAGCCAAATCAAATTCATTAAACACAAATATTCATACGTTAGTATCTGCACCTAACTCCATTATTTTTTCCTAAGCAGGATATGCTCTCCTTAAAGCTACTATTGGTGGGAGGTAACAAAAACAACAACAACAAAAATACATCTGGGCTCCTATAATCTTGCATCAAACGCCCATACATCTTGCAAAACATTCTGTTTATGACAACTATAACCATGGGACAGGGAAAATCATCATCTCAACAGAAGGGAAAACAAGCACACTGCTTTCTTCACTTCCTAACTGGACACTGGCAGGAGTTTTTAAACGTCCATGCTATGCTCTACATACAGCAAATGAAAATTCAAACATTAGATTAAAAGAGAATTGCCGCAGGTGGGTAGACTGAGTCTGGGGAAGTAGCCCCAATTCTAAAATCTCTTCAAATGAAAGAAAAGTACTTTTAAAAAATTTTTTCTTAAGTGGATTGGATGAGTGGTTGCCATATGCCAAGTACTGTTTACATGTGTTCACATATTTATTCCCACCATAAGCCTAGGAGAAGTATACTATTATCTTCCACCATTTTATAGCGATAAAAACAGAGACATCAAAAAAATCAGAAAATTGCTCAAGTTGACACCATTAGTAAGCATCAGATCCAGGATTTGTTCCCTGTCAGCCCAATTCCAGAGTCACTGTGGTTGTAGTTATCACATTATTTAAAAAACTAAAAGTTTGAAAGAATTGTAAGGGATTTCTGAAAAGTATACAAAGAAGGGGCAACAGACATCTTTACCTCAGGATAGAGCAGTGAGGCAAGGAAAGGAGCCATGAATGGACAGCCACCTCCACAAGCAGGAAAAAACAAAAAAAAAACCAAAAAAACCAACTACCATTTATTTTCCAACCCACCCCGCACCCAACATTCGTATCATCACACACTCTTAGAGGCAAATAAATTCATCAGCATCAGAGCAGTTATATTCCAATCTAAAGAGGGGTAGGCAATCAAGAATTATCAAGCACTGGAAAAACAATACCATGAAAATTATCAAACTCAATGCACAGGAACAAATAGGATGTGCAAGACCACAGAGCTAACAGAGCACACCAAAGATTTTTAAAGGGCTAAAATTATATTCTCCAATAATTAAGAGGCCGATCATATCCATAAGACAAATATAGTTTTTATAGAAAAAAAATTAAGGGGGCTGGGGGTGGCATGGGGAATTTGGAATCATAAGCAAGATAGCTGCATTTCAAAGCTCAATAGCTGGGCTGGATGACAGAATGGACAAGGCTGATAAGCAAATTAGGGAGTTGAAGAAGGGAACAAAACTGTTGTCCCAGAGTACTAATGGTGAGAGAAAAATTTAGAGAAATGGAAAACTGACTCTTATCTCTCTCTTCACTGCCTCCCTCATACTGTTCATTACTCTCATTACTTGGATGTAGTCACTTTTCATATGACACTTTTCTAGTCCTTTTACTTTCCATTTGTGTATTTGTGCATGCACACCTGTTTTATATACAAAGAGTCATACTGTATCTATGTATTTTCTGGAATTTTCTCTTCATTAATATATGACTAGAATTTTCAAATTCCACATCTTACTCTATGTATTTCTGTTATGAGACTTTTTAAGTAGCATTCGTCAAAATACAAACCTAAAATATACAATAAATTGAAGATTTTGTATACATTTTCTCAACATAGATTTTTTTTCAAATTTATTCAAAACTTTTAGCAACTCGAACTAGAGAATTCTATTCTGAATATGAGTTGCTAATCTGAGGAATAATGGCCACATGTCCCAACAGGGATTTACTTATTTATCTCCAATTAGTCTTAAAGTCTTAAGATGTAAATTGCATGTGTGTTTTTATTCACCTATTTGAATACTATTTTTGAGTATAGTGTAGGTGGCTTGACAGTAATAAATTTTAAAAAATGATGCATGGCATTTTCTCTCTCAGAATTCACTACCTAGCAGAGGAAACATATTCAAATGACTGTCATACAATTTTCTATGGGCATAAAAAGTTTGCACAAATTGCTATGGGAACACATAAGAGAAAATTCTAGTAGTATAAAGAGATAGTAAGAGTCTGAACCAAACAAAGGAGCATTGTATTTACAAAGAAAACTTCAGTTTCCTTTTTAAGATAGAATCAAGACAACATGGCAGCCAACCACATGGACTGGGGAGAGGAGGCAGGGTTAAGATGAAGGTAACTCAGATATTACCCATGCAAAACACCTCCTTGCTGTTTCCATTAAATGAGATTAGGGGAATAAAAGCATACTGTATTGGTTTTAAAGGAGTGGGGCAATTGATGATTTTGGTTTTAAGCATATTGTTTTCTTGTGCTATAGGTCAACTAAATGGAGCAACTGTCTTATAGAGCAATAATATACTATGGGTTTCATTGTTTATATAGTAAAGATGCAAGAAAAATAAATGCCCATGACAAATATCATGAGATTGCTTATTCCATGTAAACCAGTGCTTTGTGAGGTGTGACTCTTTAAAAAGACATTCCATGATTAATAAATTTAGAAATGCCCCAAGTTTGTGAGTTCAAGCCCCATATTGGGTTCTGTGCTCACAGCACACAGCCTGCTTTGTATCCTCTGTCTCCCTCTCTCTGTGCCTCCCCTGTTCACATGCATGCACCCCCCCTCAAAAATAAATAAATGCTAAAAAAATTTTTAAAAAAAGAAATGCCCCATATATCTTTCTTGCATATATTCAACGAACATTAACATAGTAAAGACTAAGAAATCTTGTAGCAGAGAAATTTGCTAAACCTACTTAATCACAGAGAGGGTCTCCTGCTTATTTTTGTTTTCCTAAGTACTGTTACATCCTCTAGAACAGGTTATTAGTAGAAGCTGAAAAATATTACAATATTCATCTTAAAGTACATAATGTTAAATCCAGATACTGGATTTAATGGGACCCTTATTTACTCTTAGGCATACAGTGATGTTAAGTATCTTCTGCCTTCATAAGGTGCCTATAGGCATCTCAATGAAAACCTTCAGGTATAAGATACCTTTTAATTAAAATCCTACCATGAATACTTGGAGTTACCTATGAAAAATTCTGGCTGTGAAAGTTAACCCTACTGAAATGCTGGGTCAAAAACTGGTTTTACATCACATTGCTGTCTGTGCCCAAAGCTCCTGATTACCTGTATGTAAGACAAAATAACCAGGGTCATTCAATTGGTATAGAGGCAATTGATCATTAAAATTAAAGCAATAATGTTAACTTTTCCAACCTGACAGGGCTACCTGAGCATCTGAGAGCTAAGCAACAACAAACGCCACCCTTCGACCTCTCAGTCTGAAATGACACCAGGCCGTGGCCAGTCCCTCCTGACTGCACCCTCTTCCACTGGCCCTCATGTCGCTATTAGTCCCTGGCACTGTGTGTACCTGAGGCCTCCAGTGTGATTTGTATGGGATATTCCCTTCTCACCCATCATTGTGCCTGTCCTCTTAAGTGTCCCTGTAGCCCCATCAGTGGCCAGACTGCAATAGCCTATAAGTCAGGCCTGCAAGATGTCTCTGAGATAGAAATGATAGGAGGTCTGTGTAGGGCAGTCTGGTGGCCCACCCTTCTCCCTTTAGTCTGAAACATGCCCACAAAAGCACGGATGAGGGGGACATCCAGTGCCAAACACTGGTGATATTGGTTGCCACTTGAAGAACTTGGGCAATGAACTAGCAGATGACTGAACTTGAATCTGAGGTCAGAAGTGAGAAGCTCAGGGTGATGCAAAGCCACAGGGCAGAGAGCCGAACACACAGATGGTCTGCCAGCCTGGGACAAAAGGTAAAAGAATGAAGGTGCTCAAGTTAACGGAGCTTGAGGGGAGGGTCTTCCTTGGGGGCTGCACATGTTTCCTTCACGAGGGGTTGGCACACAGGGCTAGGGGTCAGATAAGAGGTGTAGTAGCAATGTCATGTTTTCACACCAGACCCTTGACCAGTCAGGAAGGACGTTTATGCAGGTGGTTCTAGTCTCAACTCTGGAGGCTTCAGGAGTCTCATGCATGGTGGTCTCGCCAATGGGACATTAATCGAGAAACAAATAAAAAAAACACATCATGATTGATAGTGAGGGGAATGCTCCTCCTGACGCTACAGGATAGAAAGTCAGTGCAACATTCATGGGTTCTCTGGACCCCCTTTAACCACTAAATGTCTTGTGAAATAGGAGATTCATATGATTGCTAAATTGAAATATAATAAAATGTTTGGCCTTTACTCTTAGGGAGCAAATCATCCTCAGGGAGAAGGTGTTCCTCTGCTCCTTCATGTGCATTTTACCCATCCAGCAATGTCTTTGGACAGTTAAGTCTGTCTAGTTCAGTTAGCATGCCCATTGGCTCTCAGACTAAACTGTGTTTGTATTTTCTGGTCTTGTCTGTATCACCTGTGAAGGAATTACTTAGTTTTCCAAATGCATTAATATTTTCTCTCATTTTTTAAACATAATTTCTCAATACAGAAGCTAGGCAGAGAAGAAGGACATTATTTACTGTAGCCCTTCAATAATCCCCATAATTTTAGGAATGATTCAGGGATGTTGCTCTATGAAGGATCTCACAGAGATTTCTCTCAGAAAACTCAAATGGTTGGGTAGATATAGAAAATGACACTTCCTTTGTGCCAAGTAGTGCCCTTAGCATGTTACAATATTTCATCCTTATAACCTACGGATGAGGGTAAAAATTATTAATATTGCCATTTGAAAAGAACTTGAGGCTCAGAGAGTTTCAATAACTGGTACCATGTCATGCAGCTTCTAAATTCCTTGCTCCACTGCCCAGGCTCTTCCCCATCTGTTAGTTGGAATTTTTATGAAAACTAAATAGCATACCTTCTCTCCCTGTGATGTTTAACCTAGCTGAGGTCTGTGCAAACCTGTAGGACACTGGATGTCTAGTGGTTTGGAATAGCTTAATAGTTAATGATGAAGGTTGCAAAGCCTTTCTAGCTTTACATACAAAGCTATATACAGCTTTGTCACCTTGGACAAATAACATATGGACTCTAAGTCTCCATTTTTTGGAGTACTCACCAACATGAGGTGAAATGAGATGCTGCATGTAAAGTTTTTAGCACAGAGACTGGCATGTAGAAAGCATTTAATAAATCTGCTTGGTTCTCAAAGCCTGACAGTGAAGCCAGTGTGCATAGCTATATTTTCTCTAGTCCCTAAAGTAGATGGCATTGCTGATCTTCAATATGAGGAAACATGATGAAAATATTTCATTTACTTGTCATGCCAATGTCACTGCTTAATATAACATGCATTTCTTGGTCACAGAACCACTTGTAATCATACCATGAAGCTTCATGCTTTGATGTCCAGCACAATGCACATGAAATTGTTATTGGTGGGTGGGTATGCCTCCATTAAATAAAAATAAGATTTTTGTTTTTGAGAAATTCATTTACTCAAAGGTGCCTTTAGCTTGTGCCTTCTGCTAGAAATGCTTTTTCCTGAGCCTTGCTCCTCCTTCTTCTGACTAACTCCCCAACTCCAGCCCCATATTCCAGAACAATGGACCCTGAGTCCACTTGCACTGTGCTCATCCAGCACGTTTTCCTTTTGTCTTCATGTGTTCATCATAATTTGTTAGTCACCCCCAGGCCTAGAGTCATGTCTGTCGTGTCAGGCACTCTTTCCCCAGCATCGAGCACAGTTATATGGACATAATAAATATTTGTCAAATTTAGTTGATTGAATATGGCCCACCTCATGTCAGAGAAATGATGGCAAGCCAACATGTGTAGGATCCTTACTTCATACTAGGCATTTTACAGACACGATTGTAATTCTTCTTTAACAATGCCATGTGATGCCCAATATTACCCACCCTCTACCCACAGAGGACACTAAAGCTTAAGAGTGGCTAAGGGTCATGCCCTAAGTTTGTCAGTTGCTTATTAACAACAAATTCTGCATTCAGAGCCTGATATGGTTTATTACAATGCCACGACTTTCACCACTATGTGATGAATGCAGCAAAACCAATGAAATACATTTTCCTCTGATAGATAGGTAGGTAGGCAGAAAGATAAATGGATATAGATTTTCTTTTCTAGAACGAAATTTGTAACTCAGACATTTGAATAGCAAGATCACTTAATGTCACCCAATACTCTATTATATCTTTTAAATAGCCAAGTGTACAAAGTTGTTGGCATGCTTTGGATGAAAACAAAACCCTTTTCCAGCACTACTACCCAACCCAGAAGGTTAATTCTGCTAATTCCTGTGAGCAGGCTCTAGCTCTTGACAGTGCTTTCCCTTTAGGACAATGGCTGTGATGATGCACCTGAATGTCTCATTCGTTTGCAGAGAATACAGGCTGCCTCCAGCACTAGCAGAACAGCACATTTCATTATCAAATAATATAGCAGGAAATGGAAAACATTTACTCTATCACCTAACTCACACCACGCCTCCCTGGGGTGTGTTGACTCCAAACCTTTGTCCAATCTGGCTTTTACAAATCAAACTGTGAGGAACCACTTCATCACCTAATCAACTCCACAACTGGAAACACTTTTCTGACACCCACAGCTAATTAACAGTAATAATAAAACTAATGTGGTGGTACTGATACTTTGGCCAAAATACAGACTAGTGTCACCAAATTAAGCTAAGCAGAAGCTTCCCACTACCTGCCCATCTTTCATCTCAATGACCGCCAATAAAAAATCATGAGCCTCACACTCCCCAGTTGTGATGCTTTTGCAGTCAATTTGCATAATGAACAGCAAAATTGAAATAAACACTAATTA
Source organism: Prionailurus viverrinus (assembly GCF_022837055.1). Taxonomy (NCBI): domain Eukaryota; kingdom Metazoa; phylum Chordata; class Mammalia; order Carnivora; family Felidae; genus Prionailurus; species Prionailurus viverrinus. The sequence goes on from NC_062570.1 coordinate 94,323,958, forward strand.
TGTACTGAATGGGATGTGGAGAGGTGATTCAAGTAATTTGACTGGCTAATCAACAGGAGATTATTTCTCAGCTATGACTTTAGATACCAGAAATTTATTCTCTGTTAAAAATGCATATCAAGTGGTCCAGTGGTTAGGAGAGTGGCCCCAATGAACATGGACATCGGGACATCATGGTTCACTGACTGACAGGCTGTGGATAACACACTTACATTTCAGTGCTAGCTAACATTCATTGACCACCTATATGCTGCCTAGGCAATCCTCTAAGATATCCACAGAGTGTAACTAATTTATACATATAACCCTATCTTTAAAAAAATGAGATGGCAAAAGCACAAGAGAGTTTAAGTAACTTGGCTAACAGCTTACATTTGATGACCAGTAAATTCCAAAGTTGACCTAAAAGGCCTGGTTCCAAAATCCAGGCTTTCTGCTATTAAGTTAGGTTACCTTTCTCCATCTTTAAGTCCTTATGGCTGAATGTATGCATTCTCGGTTTGTTACAGGAAGACACCTGCCTCAAGGAATTGTATCTGATCATAATATCAACTTCATGACAATATTTGCATTGGGAACCATCATCAACCAAATGACTAAGGTAAACTAAAGGTAAGATAGGTCCTTGCATTTGCCTACCACTTGATCCAGAAATACATGAATCCAAATTTAAAGTGCTTGGAAGACTAAGGGAATGTTCAATTATACATCTAGGCTGTTTCATTTCAGAAATGAAATGACTAAGAAAGTCACTAAGATTTATTTTCACTTGGCTACTGTGTGGTGGGGTAGTTCTTAGTGAAACCATCAGCAGAAATGCCCCGTAGCAGTTGCTGAAGCAGGGAAATCTTAGTTTCCTAAGCCAATGGCTATCATAGGAGTTAAATACCTTCTCATCACTACAAACACCAGACCGCTGTTGAAATAAATTGGAGACAGAAGTTAAATGCCCCACATAACAATGCTCTATCCTGATACTTGACATGCATTATCACCATTCCTCACAAAGATATTATGAAATAGTATTATTATCTCTGTTTTGCAAACAGGAAAACGAACTCTGAGATGCTACCTAACTTGCTCAGTGTTAGAGCGTGTTTTCCAAGCCCTACTTATAAATCTTCTCCTAACAACCTCCAGATTAAGAGACTAAATTTTATCAATATATTCCTTATGCAATTTCTCCTTAATTCTTTAACATCTTTCCAGGTTGGAAGGCAAGCAATTAAAAAGAAAAGTCTCAAATTAAAACACAGCCTAAAAAAATTGCTAGACTCTGCCTTTTCTTCAAAGAGTTATATCCCATGATGATAGCAATTTCATTTAGTTCATCCACATGTAATTGCACACCAATCCATAGGAGGCCACTAGTGTCATAAAATACCAGGCTTGTGTTATAACCCAATGACTTGATCACATATTTGCCCCCCATGATAAATCTATAACATATGCTGGACAGGAACACTGAATATATCACTGACTATCAAGAGATTATGTAAAATAATTTAAGGCCAACTCTCCAGTTAGAATATTGGGCTGCATATTATTTTATTTAGCATGATTCAATTTGATCCATTATATAGCATGATGAGGAAAAAAAGCTTTTGGCATGATTTTTTTAATTAAAAATTATGTTCAACACCGAATGCAATTTACAGCAATAAATAGGACAAGATCATTGCCTTTAAAGAGATCCCAGATACCAGATAGCAATTGAAAAGTAGTAGGCTTTCTTATTTTTTATGTGACAAAAGTAAGTAAATAGTACACAGTTCAATGTCCTTTCAATTCTATCTTAAAATGATCATAGGAAAAGAGGGCTAGATATTTCAAGGAAAATAAAACACTACATAAGACTTGAAAATGTTTTTTTCAGTTCATCCATAAATGGTCAAACAGAAGACATTTTTCTCATAATTTAATATGAGGTAATTCTATCCCATGAAAAACAGGTACACGTATCCCAAGGGGGGATCATTTCCGGAAGAAATATGATCAAGAATACACTCCACCTGGGTGATCTCAACCATCTTCATAACTTCAAATACCACATGCGCTCCTGACTCCTTAATTGATAACAAGTTTCAGCTTTTTGGCTTAATTTCCAAACCCATTTATACACTACATATTTTTATCTGCATGACCTACAAGTATGTAAAACTGCACAGAGTAAAACATTCTAAATGAAACTGTAAGAAAATAGTTTTATTAAGACTTAAGCTGGTGGGTTTACTTGACTAAAATTATGCACGCACGCACACGCGCGCACACACACACACACACACACCACACATTCCAGTCTAGATGCTTCCAGTTACCAAAGGCAGTCTGAAAGGCCCCCTGTGGGCTTCCTTCCTGTCTCATTTACAACACTGTGAAAACCCACAAATGATCACCAGGCCAGGTGCTGGGAAAAACACTTGTGGCATCTCACCCCATTATGTCCAATTCTGACTAACACCCTCTTGAGGTACACTAAACTGCCATCTTACTGCCTGAAATGCATCCAGACCTGATACACAGAGGCAAAAGGCAGATGATGAAATCCCAACAACAGAGAAAAGGCACGAACAACTGCAATTACTCTGAAAATGACTCAAATTAGCCTGGTGTTAACAAAGGAGGGGTGAACCTGGTATACAGCCTTACTTGCTCTCTGGAAACATCATTCAGAGAAATAACTCAATGTGCTAAGCTACAAAAAAGGCAATTTTGCATTCATGTTCTTAATCAAAAAATGTCTGAATGCCATCAAATCAATTTTCACGGTCTGAAATAAAATCTCTGCCACATCTTAAATTGCACAACTCTAGCAAGCCCGTAAATTATTGCTCTGTAATTCCCTCTCCTGACCTTTATATACCACAAGGCCATATGCTTCTGAGGAAGTTGCTGATTCCTCAGGACTGACCACAATCACAAAGCCATTCTGAGAAGGCTCATGCCCAGCTCTTTCCTCCAAAGGTCACTTCTCCAGAGAGGCACTCCCTGCAAGGCGCAGTGCCCAGTAATCCATCCTGGGCCCCCATGCTGACAACATCAGATTCTTCCTGTTGTGCACTCACATAATCCCTGCAGTTTTCCTTTATTTGTTTCCAGCCCTTATCCCATTTATTTTTCACTCACAGATTATGTTTGGGCTTATCTCATTAAAGGGCACCTGGGTGGCTCAATCATTAAGCATCTGACATTAGCTCAGGTCATGATCTCAAGGTTCATGAATTTGAGTCCCACATTGGATGAGCTCAAACCCTTCTCTGGGTGAGCATGAGCCCTGCTTCTGATGAGCTCCACTTCTCTCTCTCTCTCTCTCTCTCTCTTTCTCTTTCTCTCTCTTTCTCTGCCCCTCCTGGGATTTTCTCTCTCTGCCCCCTGCTCACTTGCACCCAGCCCTCTAATGAAAGAAGAAAAAAAATCTCTCTCCAAAGGGCTACTGTGTGGCTCAGTCAGTTGAGCATTTGACTCCTGATTTCAGCTCAGGTCGTGATCCATGGACAGACTGCCCACATCCAGCTCCATGCTAAGCATGGGCCTGCTTAAGATTCTCTCTCTCCCTTTCTCTCTGTCCCTGTCCCCCACTCACACAATCTCTCTAAAAATAAAAATAAAAATAATCTCTCTCCTATAACCAGGATGTAAGCTTCATGCCTATAAAACTAATTCTGCTGTTTCTTTTTCTTCCCTGTTACATTTTTGAACCTAACAAAACGTGGCCTGAAAAGATGACTTATTCAATATATAGCTTCTATCATTATGGATATAATGATAGAATTATATCCATAGATATTATGGAGTATATCATACTCCAAGAGAATTAAGAGTCCCCAGGATAGTAAAATTGTATAATACAGAAGCTGCAGGACCTTAGATTTTTTTTTTCAGATTCTTCATGGTATAAAGTAATATAAATTATAAATAATATTTTAAATAGACTAAGGCTGAAATGCTGAGATGGGTCCAGAAACCCAAGTTCTCCCAACTACTACTTAGAGGCAGACACTAGACATTTGGGATGCAGTTCCAGGGTGTTTTCTAAGATAGCATTCTGCTCTCTGATATATATGAAATACCTATGGTTCCTACAACTTTTCCAGAGTGGAAGAGTCTCTTGGGCACCATCTTGAATTGATTTTAAATGAACTAGTGGGGACAAATGGGAAAACTAGCTCCTTCTATGAGAAATGTTGAAATTTCAAATTAATATAGAATCATGAAGAGTCATCTTCTTTACTATGCAGTGATTGTTTCGGACCAACTCACAGCTCTTTTTAGACTAGCAAACATGATTAAGTTGAAATTAAAAGCTATGGGTTTCAAAACTACCATTTCCACAATCCCTTCTCTGGAGGGAGGGGATCAATTTAAGTTTAAACGGAAGCTACCCTGAAATTTGGATTAGCACTTACATTTCCAGTCTCATTATTTATCACTCTACCACATTCACTGTTTCCATTGGCTCTACAATTCCTGAAAAGGACCAGCCATATTCTATTTTAGATCTTTTCCTGAAATTTTTACCCGAAATAACTGTGTCTCTTTATTTGTCTAGGTAGTTCACGCTCATCCTTTAAAACACAAATTGAAAATCACTTTACTACAAAGAACCTCCTACTTTCTCTAGACAGAATTAGTGGCTCTAACTCCAGTGCATGGCTTAATGTTAAAGGTTTTTATTTTTATTTAATAATCATTCCAGAGGATTTTTCGGTATTCTTATGAAGTGAGCCAAACCAATATGAATAAAGGAAAGTCTATTTTCAGAAACTGTCCAAATTTTAAAATTCACAATTTCTGACAAATATTTCTTTGAAATCACAACCTTTTGCATGCTTAAATGCTTATGAATAGTGGGTCATAGCTAATCATTGATTTATGAACTATAGAATACCTGAACATCTCATCGATATTATTTATTCCCAAAAGATGACAAGCAAAACTAAATTGACAATTTTGCCTTGCTTATGGTAGGCACCAAAACAAAACAAAACAAAACAAAACGTTCTGAATGAAGCGGCAAATAAACTTATCATAATAGCAGCATCATAATTGAACTCATTTTGTGGACTGAGTTTATCAAGTTATTTATGTATGAGCTATGCAATATGGATAAGCTTATCACTTAAGTCCCTTGAAAATAATTAAATAGGAAGAATAGTTTATCTGCAGTGAAAATTCTACATTTTATTTCCTGGCTACTGATTCAAATGACAGAATAAAATAAAGATGCAAATATACTTCCTTATAGAAGTCACAGCTTAAAAATAGTAGACCATTAAGTTTTCTATCCTTGGAGAGTGAATATGTAATTTCTCTTCTAACTGTTCCAGTCTTTGGTGCAAGAAGAAGAACAAATCAAAAGGTAGGTATTGTTCTGGACTCCCCAATTCAGTGTTGGTTGCCTGCAATCAAATCTGATTTGGGTAATTTTTTACCTCCTTTGTTTCTTAGAATTATGTGGTCATGACATTTGCTGTCATAATGAATTTTCTTAGCAACTAAATAAGGCCATTCAGTGATATGCCCAATTGCATTTTGTCATAGAGTACATACTTTCAGGGTGATCTCATCTACAGCTATGGACTAAATTATCATCTATATCCTATATCTATGTCCTAATGTTTCAGAGATCTGTACTTTGGGCTTAAGCCTCTCCCCTGGCTCCAACTTTAGAACCTGTAGAGCTTACCTATACCTAGACTTGAATTTTGGACAGGCATCTAACCCAACATGTCTAAAACTGAACTAATTATCCCTCAGAGTCTCAAAGACTATATTCTCTTTTCAATGTTCTGCATCCTGCTGAATTTATGCAGTTACACAAGCCAGAAATTTGAGAATTCATTAATGCCTTTCTTCTTTTGTATCCTAATATCCTATCAGTCACCAAATTCTGTTGGTTCTACTGGCCAAATATATTTTGAATCTGTCCATTTTTCTCTATTCCTGCTATAGATGCCTGAAATTCTGCTCCCAGCCACCATTCTCCTTTCGAATATTTGTAACCTACATGTGATTCCTGTAACTTCTCTCACTTAGATGACCACAACAGCTTCAAAACTGATCTCCAGGCCTCTGTTTTTCTTATTCCAACCCATGTTTCTCACTACAGACAAAGTATTCTTACAAAAACCCAAGTCACTATATTAAATACTTGTTAATGGTTCTTTCATTATTCCCAAGAGTTTAGATTATTCTCTAGGAATGAACAATTCCCAAATGTCAGGGGCTTAACCAAATAAAACGTTACTTTGTATGCAAACTACATATCAGTTGTAGATTAGTAGGGAAGTTTCCCTTGTCAGTGGCACTCAGGGATACAGGCTGATAGGCCCTCAGTGTTCACTGCATCCGTGCAGCAGTAGGGAAGACTCTTAAGTACAGCTGACCCTTGAATAAGGTGGGGGTTAGAAGCACTGATCCCCTCATGCCATCAAAAGTCCACATAGAACTTTTGATTCCACATATAACTTTTGATAACTGAACTACTAATAACCCACTGTTGACTTCAAACCTTGCTAATAACATAATCAAATAACACATATTGTGTATGTTATATGTATTATGTACTGTATTCTTAAAGTAAGCTAGAGAAAAGAAAATGTTATTAGGAATATCATAATGAAGAGAGAATACCCTTATGGCACTATACCAGATATGGAAACAAACAAACAAACAACACACAGTTCAAACCTCTGTTGTTCAAGGGGCAACTGTTCTGGCTCCT